>NW_008331650.1:143216-191974 GCF_000622305.1 Nannospalax galili
ATACATACACAAAATAAATAAATCTTAAAAAATTTTAAGCTGCCATTTTGCTATTTGTTTTCTATCTGCTTAGTTTCTTTTTAGTTCTTGTATTAGCAAGGGTTCTCTAAAGGAACAGAGCCAAAGGAATGACTTATTTTAAAAAGGTTTTATTGGATTGGCATAAGTGCTACGGTCTGAGTAATCCAACAATAGCAGTCCTTACACTGGGGAGGCCCGGAACCTAACAGCTGCCCAATCTGAGATTGGGTGTCTCGCAATGCCAGTCTGGTGCTGAAGGCCTGGAAGATTCCTGAAGAACCACTGGTCATCAGTCCATGGTGGAAGCTGGTTTCTGATCTGGGTGGTAAAGGAATACAGCAGCAGGGTAGATGCGTGCCAGCAGGGGAGGCAGCAGGCCAAAGCCAAGCTTTTGTCTAGGACCCTCTTTCGTCTGGGCTGCCACTGGAAGGTGCCACTCACATTTAGGGTGGACCTTCCTGCTCGAGATAACCCAATAGTTGATTTTAGATCTAGTCAGGTTGTCAACCAAGATTAACCATCACAGGTCCTCTGTTAATACCTTTACACTGTTCTTTTGTGTTAAACAAATATTTTTAGTGTACTGTTTTGTTTTGTTTTTATGTGTGTGTGTGTCTTTTAGAGACAGGGTCTCCCTGTAGCCCAGCTGTCCTGGAACTCACTATGTAGACCAGGCTGGCCTTGAACTCACAAAGATCGGCCTGCCTCTGCCTCTGAGTGCTGGGACTAAAGGTGTGCGCCACTACATCCAGCTTTAGTGTACTGTTTTAATTGCTCAGATTTGGGGCAGGAGAGATGGCTCAGAGGTTAAGAGCACTGGCTGCTCTCACAGAGGACCCAGGTTCAGTTCCCAGCACCACATGGCAGCTAACAGTTGTCTGTGACTCCAGTTCCAGGGGATCTGATGCTCTCTTCTGGCCACCACGGGCAGTGCACACATGTGGTGTACTTACATACATGGAGGCAAAACACTCTTAACTGCTGAGCCATCTCTCTAGTTCCTAATTGTTCAGATTTTTAAGAGTATTGTTAAGCCAGGTGTGGTGGCACATGCCTTTAATCCCAGCACTTGGGAGGCAGAGGCAGGCAGATCTTGGTGAGTTTGAGGCCAGCCTGGTCTACATAGTGAGTTCCAGGCTGGGGCTACAGGGAGACCCTATCTCAAAAAGACCCCCCAAAAAAGTATTATGTTAAATGTATATTATATTGATAATAACTCAGTTTATAGTATAATTTAGTATTATTAGTATTCTCAAAGTTCTGTAACCATCATCATGATCTAATTCTGTAATGTTTTTGTTATCCTAAAAAGAGCCCCCCACATAATCCATTAACATTCACTTCATAGTCTTCCCTGTTCTTCCCTTCCCCCTACCCTCCAGCAACCACTAATTTACCTTCTGTCTATGGATTTGCCTATTGTGACCATTTCATAGAAATAGAATTATGCAATTAAAAACAGGACCAACTGGCTTCTGCTTACTCATAATTTAGACTGTTTCCTGGCTTTGACTTTATCTTCTGTTGGTGATCTTGGAGTCTTTCTCCATTTCTTCGTTTCACATTCATGACTGCAGCAGGACTCCCAGAAGTTTCACTCAGCTCAGAAATTTTACTTCCAGTGGTTAAGAGCTCTGACTGGTTCAATTCCCAGCACCCACATGGTGGCTAACAACCGTCTGTAACACCAGTTTCAGGGGATCTGATGCCTTCTTCTGAATTCCACGGGCATTGCACGACATGGGTGTACCTACCTACATGCAGGCATTAACACTCATACACATAAAATTAAAAAAAAAAAGTTATTTCTCATCTTCACCACTTTAGAGAGTAAAGGGCTTTTGTATTTCAGAGAGTTAGTACCAGGAGTCTGGACAGTCCCTTTTTTGGTGGGGGGGGTGTCTTTTTTAAACAGGGTCTCCCTGTAGCCCCCAGCTGACCTGGAACTCACCATGTAGACCAGGCTGTCCTTGAACTCACAGAGATCCTCCTGCCTCTGCCTCCCAAGTGCTGGGACTACAGGCGTACGCCACCATGCCTGGCCTGGACAATCCTTTTTTTAGGAAAGGAGAAACCTCTTTAGCCTTTCTGATTCTGA
Organism: Nannospalax galili; assembly: GCF_000622305.1. NCBI lineage: Eukaryota > Metazoa > Chordata > Mammalia > Rodentia > Spalacidae > Nannospalax > Nannospalax galili. Next base: position 145,336 of record NW_008331650.1, read on the forward strand.
GGTGTCAGCTATAATAAAGGCTTAGTGAAGAAAGTGTACCTGGACCCAGCAGAGTGGAAATCACTCTGAGACAGTAACAACAGCAGCAAGAGGACCAACAATTCAATGCTTTGAAGGTGGTGAAAGTGAGAACATTGATCACTTTGAAGAAAATAGTATACAGGACGATGGTAAGAAGGAACAACCACAGTGAGATAGAGTTAGACTATCAGCAAGATGTTTGCAGTCCCTGGACCTTCTAGCACCCCATGAGGACCCCAGCTCTCTATCTGCTCCAAGAGCTGTGAACAGAATATCAAACAGATTAGTACTGTCACTGTGGGGCAAGTCTGGAGACTTTAGGATGTGTCCCAGGAGCCTCTGGTCACCGTGACTTCAAAGAAGAAATTAAACCCGTGCTGGAGGATGGTGCAAATAAAAATGATGGCAAGTGGATCATTCACTATGGAAGGGTTTAGCCTCCTCTTGCTGGTAGAATCTCATCTTAGCCTCACTGAGGGACCAGATCAGTTAGGGAATTTGGGGTCTGTGATCTCTGTCCACTTTCAAGATGCCATTAGATCAGTATAAACTAAGACCTCCATTGACCAAGAAACCACAGCCTGAATCTGGGCCACACTTCAGTAAGTGCTTAGCCTGACTCCCAGCTCCATTGTGGATTATAAAACTCACTCTGACAGCATCTAGTATGTGTGAAGAGGCGTAAGGGATATGTCCTGTGAGCTTAGCAGAACTAGCTCTACTATGGGTGACTGGCTTGTAGAGAAGGGACATCCCTAGCTTTCTGGCCATTCTCAATTGTTGTCAGAGAGGCTCCTTGCCTATCTGTGCCAGTGCTCAGGCACACAGAACTCTGCAAAAACCTAGTTAGATGCTTGGGCTTGCTTTGTTTCCACAGGCTGTCTCATCTTTCCTACATTAACCACTGTCTAAAAATGAAAAGCAAAGAACTCTTTTGGGTTCTTTTTATTTATGTGTTTGTGGGTGTGTCTGTGGGTATGTATGCCACGTGTGTGCAGGTGCCCACAGAGGCCAGATGAGAACATCAGATCTCTAGGAGCTGGAGTTAGAGATGTTTGTGAGCTGCCTGACATGAGTGCTGGGAACTGAATGGGTCTTCTGTATGAGCAATAAGTGCTTTTAACCATTGAGTCATCTCTTTAGCCCCCTTTTCTGGGTGTTTTAAAGATAATTTTCCTGAACAATAAAGTTCTTTTTCTGTAAACAAAATAAAACAACCATATTGTAACATCCAAGAAGGTATGTATCTGTGCTATAACACTGGTTAACTATAAGTCTAGGTTCCTTCTATTAGAGAAAACAGACATCTTTTACCTATAGACATTTCATTCTGTATTTGTCTACTCAGGCTACCATTCCAGAATACCACAGACTGGAGGACTTAAACAAATATTTATTTCATACAGTCGAAAGAGCGAGGTACCATCAGGATTGGTTTGTGGTGATGCCTCTTTCTCTGGCTCCAGACAGCTGTACTCCTGCATCCCCTCACTTGGCTTTTCCTGTACTCCTGCATCCCCTCACTTGGCTTTTCCTGTGTGTACAAGTGGGACTGGAGAGTGTGCTCTGGTGTCTCTTCCTTTCTTAGGAAATGATTCCTATAGATAATTCCTCTCCTTCAGGATCTCATTTAACCTAAATTTTCTCCAAATATAGTCACATGGGGACTACTGCTTAATATGTAAGCTAACAGTGGTAGGGGAAATACTGTTCAATATATGGCAATGTCCAGAGTACATCCACATCATGCACAGTTCTAATTGGACAAGTGAAAAGAATGCTAATAATTCCTTTGTCTGTGAGAAAGTGCAGTGACAGAATGAGAAGGCAAACAGAATGCGCTTTCGAGGGTGGATCGGGAGGGAAGACGAAGCATAGCAGCCGTCCTCGGTGCTCACTGGGTTTTTAAGTGGCCTCATCATAAGAGCAGCTGATGTGGGAAGACTGGGAAAGAAGATAAATAAATGCCTTATTCTGTCTGCCAAACAGGGGTCCTATAAGTAGTAAATCACTTTGCTAGGGTTTTGTTGTATTTTCTAATGTCACAAGACTTGTTTCTTGGGATTATAATTACCTTGCTTTAGGAAGGAAGTGATGAAAATGGAATATTTGCTCAGCTAGCCTCAAACTGTGAAGAGAACTGAAGCTTTTGGGGAAGAAAATTTAAAAGGCTGCATTTAACTGAAACTGGTAAGGTGCTCCTTCATTGGTGCATTAGATGTAATGGGTGCTCCTTCATTGGTATAGCAGAGCAAAGGGTTGGAAGGTAGAATTGGCTGGCTCAGCAGTAGCTGGGCTGTAAAACAGGCTTCTGGACCAGGAAGCCCAGGAAGGTTCTCTCAAGGTCCTTGGCTCCAGTGAGCAACGTGGAGAATTTCCATTCAGAGTGGGCTTTGAAATATGCTCCATCTGTTTTACCAAAGGCAGTAAATACAGTTTTAAAGGGTAGTTATAATATGTCAGAGTAAGAGGGAATGATAGTATGCTGATTGGGAAGGGGCCCCAGAGGAATGTTTGTTCATAGGCCAAAACATAGAATTTAATGCAAGCTGACTATATATTCTAATATTAGTAATTCAGCATGGTTCTGGAAAATCTCTTGCCTTATTTCATTATTCTCATTAGACTTTGGTGCCATCTGCCACACAAGAGACATAACACCAGCTTAGCTAGAGGCAGAGGCAATGCTTTCAAGCCACACTAAAGGTGTGCCCAGGCTGTTCTCAGAGGTGACTGCAGAGGGTCTCCCCAAGGCTGGTTCTCCTATTAAGAGTTTAGACCTTTGACTGTGAGAAGCACTCATTTTGCCAATGGCTTTCCTTTCAATACTAATGCAGGCCAAGTGTGATGGAGTCCTTTTCAGTAGGGAGTGGTTTTTGTCCCATCTGCACACTAGCAGCAAGCAGTTTGGCCCTGTGTGGAGACAATCTTGGTTCTCACAATATGGGAGAGGGTGAATCTAGTGGGCAGAGGCTGAAGATCCTGCTCAAAATGCACAGGATAGCTATCCAAAGAACTATCCCACCCAAACTGGCTGTAGTGTTGGGGTTCAGAAACCTGGCTTAGTGCATAACCGTTAATGTGACTCTCCCTGTCTCTTGTCTTCCTTTATTTTTGTTCTCCATGGTTACTGGCCTTTTGGAGTAGTAGGGATTCGAAGCATTGAATACAGTTTACTTACTAGTGATGTGCTGTGTGAAGAGTGCAGTTAAATGCTTGCTGCCAGCAAGGTTGTTTCTGGATCTTTGTCCTCAGAGCAGCAAGTAGCCCAGCTTCAATGTGAATGGCATTGTGTTCGTCTTGATGTTCAAAAGGCCCATTTCAGCCTCTCCCTATTAGCTGCTACTTTCTCTTTTTCTCATTTGTGATTGTTAGTTTTAGTTCACCTCTGCACTCCTCAGGCACTCCTACTGGGAACGTTCTGCACTGTGACTTGGGCTTGGTGGGAGGCGTCTGTTCTGCCCTCTGTCTGGCTGGGTGGAGTAGGGGAAAGGAATCTGGGAACCTGACTGGCTAAACATGCTTTCAAGCAGCTCTCCTCACTGTAGCTCACGCTTGCCCTCACTGCAGAGGAGCCTGGCTTTATTCCCAAGCCTGCTGGCAGTTTTACAGTGCAGCTGGGGATGCTTCTTAGCTTCCCTTTCCATCAGCTTAGCATTGTTTTCTAGGATCCATCCCCAGCACTGCAAAAGGGGAAAAGAAAAAGTGTTTCAGCTGGGGGAGTAGCTCAGGATAGAACATGTACTCAGCGTGTACAAGGCTCTAGGTTTGACCCCTAATGCTTTTCCCATTAAACATAATTATTTGCTGTTTTTAGTTAAGTTTTATGCCAAGGAGAATAAAAGTAAAATTCACATTTAATTCACCCTCTTTACTTGAAAGTTTATGGAGGCCAGAGGTTGACACTGGGTATCTTCCTCAGTTGCTTGCCACCTTATTCACCAAGGCAGAGTCTCAGTTGAACCCAGAGCTTACCAATATGGCCAGTCTGACTAGCCAGTTTGCCTCAGGGATCCCCCATCTCCATCTTCGGAGTACAGGGATTATAGGCAGGCTGCCACTCCCACCCCCCTAAAGTTTATGTGGACTGTGGGGATCTGAATTCTGATCCTTGTATTTTGGTGGCAAGCGCTTTACCACTAAGCCACTTCCCAGCCCTGACTTTCATCGTATATACTGTTTTACCCTTTCATTTATTTCCATTAAATGTAGTTTAAAAGTTTTTACATGCCTGCACATACAGATTATCTCATCAAAGAATATATTATTTCAGGTGCTGGAGAGATGGCTCAGGAGTTAAGAGCACTGACTGCTCTTGCAGAGGACCCGGGTTCAGTTCCCAGCACCCACATGGCAGCTCACAGCTGTTCATAACTCCAGTTCCAAGGGACTCTGATGTTCTCTTCTGGCCACCATGGGCACTGCACACATATGTTACACTTACATATATGTCAACAAAGTATTCATACACATAAAATAAAAATAGAGTAATAAGGAGCTGGGCGTGGTGGCACACGCCTTTAATCCCAGCACTCAGGAGGCAGAAGCAGGCGGATCTCTGTGAGTTCAAGGCCAGCCTGGTCTACATAGTGAGTTCCAGGACAGCTGGGGCTACAGGGAGACCCTGTCTCAAAAAGACCAAAAAAAAAAAGAGTAATAAAATGTTTAAAGAGTATTATTATTGTGTACATGTGTGCCGTTAATTCATACCTCTTTAAAATTTTACTTTTTTATGTGTATTAGTATAATATTTGCATGTATGTAAGTGCACTCATGTCACGCAATGTCAGAAGAGGACATTGGACCCCCTAGAACTAGAGTTACAGGTGGTTGTTGCTACAAGGTGGGTGCTAGGAATCAAATCTAGGTCCTCTGCAAGAGCAGCCAGTGCTCTTAACCACTGACCCATATCTCTAACCCCATATTCACTCCTTTCTTCTTTTTGTCTTTTTGAGACAGTGTCTCCCTATAGCCGTAGCTGGCCTGGAACTCCCGTAGACCAGGTTGGCCTCAATCACGCAGAGATCTGCCTACCTCTACCTCCAAGTACTGGGATTACAGGAGTGTGCCACCACAGCTGGCAGTTATTCACTCCTTTAAGAGGCATCTGGCTTTTGTTAGCTTGCCTTCTTCCTTCTCTCCCAACTTCTTCACATAAATCATGCATCTTGGTTTACATGTGGCATGTAGAATCATGATTAAGAATCAAAACTGTCTGAATTTCTATCCTAATTCCTCCGTTTATTATGAAACCTTGGTTGAGTTACTTAATATCTCTTAAATTCAATTACCTGGTTTTAAAAGTTAGACTAATAATCATGTCTAATGTACGGGATTATGAGGATTAAATGAGATGTGCCTAGAATAAAACGGGGCACATTATCAGTTCTCGGTATAGTAGCTGAAGTTATCATTCCAGAATAAATTCCTAAAAGCAGAACTGCTAAGGCAGAAGGTCCACATTTTACATTTTTATGGAAGTTGGTGCCTCTAAAATGCTGCTTCAAAATGTCTTCTTTTTAAATATTTTATTTATTATTTTTATTTTATGTGTATGAGTATATTGCCTGCACGTATGTAAGTGCACCCGTGTCATTGCAGTGCTGCGGAGGTCAGAAGAGGGCTTCAGATTCCTCTGGAACTGGAGTTAAGGACAGTTTGCAGCCTCCATGTGGGTGCTGGGAATCAAACCCGGGTCCTGTGCAAGAGCAGTCAGTACTCTTAACCACTGAGCCATCTCTCCAGCCCCAAAATGTCTTCTTAACAGCAGTATAGGGGACTATCTTTACCTACTTGTTTAGAGATATAAAAACATCTCTGAGCCAACTGCTTTTTTAATAAATGTATGTACACATGCGTGTGTGGGTGTGCTCGCCTGTGCGTGTGCATGGGGAAGCCCAAGAGTGACAGTATCTTCATCTACCTCCCTCTACCTTATTTTTTTGACAAGGTCTCTCACTGAACCTGGAGCTCACCATTTTGCTGGACTGACTGACCAGTGAGCTCTAGGGATCCTCCTGTTTCTGCCTTCCCGGAAGTGCTGGTGTCAGAGATGCCCCGCTCAGCTTTTATGTGGGTGCTGGGGATCTGAACTCAGATCCTCGTGCTTTTGTAGCAAGCATTTTACCCACTGAGCCTTATCCCTGGCCCCCAACCAATTTTTATCGTCAATTGTGCTATTGTATATTTTGTACTCATTAAAAATAAATAAATAAAAAAAACAAATACTGAGAAACAAACAGAGAAGTGAACATGTGTGGTTTTTTAAAATGAGTTCTATTTTTTTTTTTGGTCTTTTTGAGACAGGGTCTCTCTTTAGCCCCAGCTGGCCTGGAACTCACTCTGTAGAACAGGCTGGCCTGGAACTCTGCCTCTGCCTCCTAAGTGCTGGGATTCAACATGTGTGCCACCATGCCCAGCCCTTAGCAAGTATGTATATCCCCCCCCCCAGCTGTTTTTGAGACGGGGTCTCTCTGTAGTGAGGGCTGGCCTGGAACTCACTGTGTAAACCAGGCTGGCCTTGAACTCACAGAGCTCCACCTGTCTCTGCCTCTACTACAGGCATGAGCCACCACGCCCAGCTAGCAAGTATATTTTAAATTGCTGACCCCTAGTATGTTAGCAAACTTTAATCTTTGGATAGTGTGAAATGCCACATTGGTGTTTTAATCTTCCATTTCACATGTAAGTGGCATTGGTTATCTTTTTATGTTTTTCCATACAGAAACCTTTTTGATAAGCACATATTATCTATTCTTTCTAAACTCTAATAGCAACTTAAAATCTTTAACACTTTCTATAGCTATTATATCCATTCTGGTTTATACTGAGTAGTAATTGTTTCTTGTTAGTCTTTTTCGTCTAAGGGTTTCTGAGAAGATACTTGTTTTTTGTACAACCATGACACCTAGTGACACATAGATATACTATTTTGTATTAAAGTGTATCCTGGAAGTAGAGAAATAGCCTTTTAGGTTTGGAGTTCCATTGTAATTCATTGTGAGATGAAGCTTTCGTGAAAATTTAAATTGCTTTTGCTCTGCTTATTACAGAAAGTTCAGGTAGTATAGAAAATGTAAGTATTTAAGTCTTTAACACTAAGAATAACTATTACCAACTTCAGGGGTTTGTCCATGTTGGCATTTTTCTATATAGAGAAAGGTTGAGGGGCAGGTGGTTGGGCATGTAGAAAATTTCATAAAATAGGATTGCATCATATATACAATTTAAACATAAGTGATAGTAGACTTGGCACTGGGGATGCAGCTCAGGCCCTGTTATGCCCAAGGCCCTGGGCTCAGTCCCCTGCAGCAAAAAAAGAAGATAATAACAGAACTGATCCTACTCTAATTGACAGTTGAAGTGAAACTGTAAAGTTACTGCTTCCTTTAAGGCTAAAAAGAAAATAATTTTAAAAATTGAGATTAAGGATTTAAGTTTTTTGTTACTAATTTTACTTGCAAAAGGGTTTTTTGGTTGTTAACTGTAATCAAATTGAAGAGAGTTCATGCTTGTTCCCATTTTAAATCTTTTTTTAAATTTTTTATTTTTATATTATGTGTATAAGTGTATTACCTGCACATGTGTAAGTGCACCTGTGTCGTGCAATGCCTGCAGAGGTCAGAAGGTATCAGTTCCCCTGGAACTGGAGTACAGATAGTTGTTAGCTGTCATGTGGGTGCTGGGAATTGAACCTGGGCCTTCTATAAAAGCAGTCAGTACTTCTAACTGCTGGGCCATCTCTTCAGCCCCAGATAGCTCCAATTTTAAAAAATCAAATACAATAAACTAGATAATATTCTTTTGTGTCTTGCTCTGTTTCTAGATTGTTAACCTAAGTGTAGAATCCCACTCTCCTGAAAGGACCTTCCTCAGATGGTGTAATTTGAGTCTCAGTCACTGGTGAGGAAGCCTTAGGGGATGTGATAGCCTCTGCTTCCCGAGAAGCCTCCATGAGGAATCTTGGATGCTATGAATTCAGGCAGAAAGAAAATTATGGCTGACTTTTATCTTTAGGTGATAATTTTTTCTCTAATTTTTCTGTAGACTTAAATATATATATATATAATTTTTATTTTATGTGTATGAGTGTATTGCCTGGATGTGTATAAGTGCACCTGTATTATGCACTGCCCACAGAGGCCAGGGGAAGGCATCAGATCCCCTGGAATGGGAGTTGTGGACAGTGGTTAGCCACCAAATGGGTGCTGGGAACCAATCCTGGGTCCTCTGGAAGTGCTCTTAACTGCTAAGCCATCTTTCCAGCCCCATAAAGAAATAGATTTTTTAAAAAGATAGCTGTAGTCCCTTCCTGTGAGCCAGAATTGTGGTCCCCTCCTGTGAGGTGAAGCTTTGATCCCCTCCTTTGTACCTGGAACTGTGGTGTGGGTGCCTCTTATGAATCTGGAGCTGTGGTACTTTCCCTTGAACTAGAGCTGTGGACGTCTCCTATGGGCCAGAATTGTGGTCCCCTCCCATAAGCTGGACCTGTGGTTTCCTCCCATGAATAGGAGTTGTTAGTCCCTTCTCTAATTTGGAGTTGTGGTCCCCTGCTGTGAGCTGGAACTGTGGCCTCTTCCTATAAACCTGAAACTGTGGTCTCCTCCTAGGAGCCTAGAGCTATTGCCCCCAGCATTGAACCATGGTTCCACATTCCTCCAGTGGAGAATGGAGGCAGTAGTTCAGCCTTCTTTGAGTGGGTGCAACCCTACAGCCCACTCCCCCGAGGCTCCCCAGAGGTCCCAAGTTGTACAAGGCAGTGTTTTTGCCTCTGTGTTAGAATTATGCTGGGGCAGGGGAGGTTTCTGTCATTTGCAGTTTCTAATCTTGGGGGGAGGACTGATTCTCAAGAATGAACTTCCACCTCTCTTGATGGCCAGCTGTTGACTTGACTCCACACATGGTCTGGGCACTAAGGTCCTGAAGTTGGACCTTTCTCACTCTCAGGCACCAAGAGGTTTTCCGTCTTTTTTTTTTTTTTCTTTTTCTTTTTTGAGACCAGGTCTCCCTGTAGCCTGAGATGACCTGGAGCTCACTTTGTAGACCAGGCTGGCCTGGAACTCACAAAGATCCACCTGCCTCTGCCTCCCAAGTGCTGGGATTAAAAGTGTGCGCCACCACGCCTAGCTTCCATCATTTTTCTGTTACTCTTCTACAGTCTGAGTATGCCTTCACCTGTGCCCTATAGGAAATGTAAATCACCTAACTGAACTCTATAGATTAAAAAATATATATATTTTAAAAAGAACATTAAACAAGAAGTTGGGAGGATGAAGGGTAAATGTATTAAAAATACATTGTATGTAAAAAATTAAAGAAAAACAGATAGCTAGATTTCTCTAAAAAATAAGTTCACAAAAAAACAGAGCTTGGCTAAAACAGGAATTTTGCCAATATTCCTACCTTCCTGTTTTCCAAAAAAATGTCCAGAAATCTTCGCTTAGGTTCCAGATTTTTTTCTCACTCCTCATGTGAAGGGAGACTGACTGCATGACGATATTGACTCCTGATCTAACAGAACTGGTGGCATGATCATACCAGAGGCTTCAGACTACTTGGAGAGAGTCCTAAACATTTTCTGTAGCCCATATTTTATTTGTGTTTTAAGTGTCCTTTTGATGGAATACTACGAACTCATCAAGAAAAATAATAAAAGCTCTGGTGGAACGAAGTACAAGGCGTACATAAAGAGAGGAGAGCAGCATGTTAAAGTGTGCATGTCTTGTACTTCCATTCTTAGGAGGAGGAAGAGAAGCACAGTAAATATGTCTGCTTATATGTGCTTAGAGCATCACTAGACCTAACATACAATAGCACATTTCCTTGGTTGTCTCCAGAGTAGACCACGTGGTGGCTAGAGTACAGACATCTGAGAGGTGTGTGTGTGTGTGTGTGCGTGCGTGCGTGTGTGTGTGTGTGTGTGTGCGCGCGTGCATGCGTGTGTGCGTGCGTGCGTGCGTGCGTGCGTGTGTGTGTGTGTGTGTGTGTACGTGTGTGTGTGTGTGGTCATGTACATGCCATAGTGTGCATGTGGAGGTCAAAGGATAACCTGAGGTAGCAGGTTCTGCCCTTCCATCATGTGGATTCTGGAATTCGACTTGGGTCCCAAGGCTTGTGACCTTTGCCTGTTGAACCATCTTGCCAGCCCTAAGAGATTTTCCTAAGGAAGACCTGTTGAATTTTAAGAATGGTAATAAATATCCAACCTAAAAAAAAAAAATGCTTTGCAGGCCAAATAAAAGACAAGAAGCATTGCATTCTGTAATGTAGTCCACAGTTTCTAAACCAATGGCAATCACTTGACTGCTTCTAGCTATTTCTCTGTGAAAGGGGTTATTCACTAAATGTCCTCACACTGAGCTATTACTGGAGCGACTCTTGTGTGGTGGTTCTTTGATGTGATGTTTAGCTTGTTTATGGTAAAGTGGTTTTGTATTAATATTAAAAATGGATTTGTTTATAGTAAGGTTTTGTTTATATGGAATATTATAAAATTCCATAAAAGAATTGGGAATATTTTTTATTTAAAAAATATATTATTTTTTAATTTTATGTGTATGAGTGTTTTGCCTGCATGTATGTAAGTCCTCAGAGGTCAGAAGATGGTGAAGAGGGTATCAGATCCCTTAGAACTGGAGTTACAGATGGTTATTAGCAGCTATGTGGGTTATGGGAACTGAACCCAGGTCCTCTGCAAGAGCAGCCAGTACACTTAACTGCTGAACTCTCTATCCAGCCCTTCCTTCCCTTCCTTTCTTCCTTCCCTCCTTCCTTCCTTTCTTCCTTCTTTCCTTCCTCCCTCCCTCCCTCCCTCCCTCCGTCCGTCCTTCCTTCCTTCTTATCCCTCAAGGTATGAACGCAGAGTAGAAATACTCCTTGATAGGTGGACATGGTGGCGCATGCCTTTAATCCCAGCACTTGGGAGGCGGATGCAGGTGGATCTAGGTTAGCCTGGTTTATATAGAGAGGCCACAGGCCAGTTGGGGCTACAGGGAGACCCTGTCTCAAAAAACAAAACAAAACAAAGCAACAAAGAAATGCTCTTTAATAATTTTGCAGTGATGGTAATTGTGTTTTTATGCATAGGAAGAAGAAGGAAATACTTCTAAAACACAGAAAAATTCCTGGCTTCAAGAGTCTGTTTTGTCGTTATCTCCAACTAATGATCTTATGGTTATAGCTCGGGAGCAAAAAGCTGTGTTTCTTGTGCGTAAGTATTCTGTTATTTTCTGCTGCTTGTTTTTAATGCATAGATTAGAACAGAAAATGGACTATTTGGAAACAGTGTTATTTCTATTCCATATATTATATGGTGACAGCTATAATTTATATAGTGCATGTAATATATGAATAGAATATTTCCTTTTGGTGTGTGAATGTATTTATGTGTGTGCACATGTCTGTGCAGGTGCACATACACTTGTGTATGGAGTGTGGAGACCATAAGTTGGCATTGGGTGTCTTCCTCTACTGCTCTCCACCTTATTTTTTTATTTATTTACTTTTTGGTGTTTTTTTTTTTTTCTTTTTAAATTTTATTTTATGTGTATGAGTGTATTGTCTGCATGTATGTAAGTGCACCCGTGTCATGCAAAACTCATGGAGGCCAGAAGAGGGTGTTGGATCCCCTGGCACTGGGGTTACAGACATTTGTTAGTCACCATGTGGGTGCTGGGAATTGAACCCAGGTCCTCTGGAAGAGCAGCCAGTGCTTTAACTGCTGAGCCATCTCTCCAGCCCTATCCACTGTATTTTTTTTTTTTTTTTTGGCGACAGAGTCTCTCACAGAACTTAGAGCTCAAACTGACTGGCCAGGAAACCCTTGGAACCCTCCTATGTTCAGTTCATCAGTGATGAGTTTACAGGTCTGTGCTGTGCCTGGCCTTTTATTTTTGTTGTTGTTTTAATGTGGATGCTGGGGATGGAGCTCATGTCTTCCTGCTTGGCATAGGCATCTCCCTGGGCCCAGAACGCTTCCTTTTTACTGTCTGTGTTACCACTTTTTCTCTAGTTGTCTTTGTGTGACACTTCCAAGGCAGCACTGACCATCACCTATTCTTGCAGGCACTTCTCAGTGCTGAAGGGTCGTAGACCCCTTCTTAGTAACATTGGGGGAGGCACAGCTTTCAGCTATGATTTGAAAACTCACAGTACAGTAAATTTTTATTTGGTGTATAAGTTTTCAGTTCATAAAACTTTTGTTATTTATATATTATGTGTATGAGTGCTTTGCCAGCATGTGTGTAAGTGCACTGTGTTGTGCAATGCTCACAGAGGCCAGGATCACCTGGAGTTACGGGTTTTTGTTAGCTGCCATATGGGTTCTGGGAACCAAACCCAGATCCTCTGCAAGAGCAGCCAGTGCTCTTAACCACTGAGCCATCTCTTCAGCCCCCACTAATAAAATAGTTGTTGAAGATTAAATATTAAGATTTGGCTATATAGGGAATATGAAAATCCTCACAGAACAAAGTAAGATTATATATAAAATGACTATAGAATATTCTTGCAAAGCAGTTCATCCACATTGTGTAAATCTCATGTAAAAAAATGTCCTCTGCCACTTGAAGATGAAAGTAGTCTTAGAAATAAAATTGGTAGGTGATATATGAGAAATGTTAACTTAATTTTTCAAGAACTCTAAATAAGTAGTATATTATGGATTTAATTGGTGGAGGGAAGGAGAGAGAGACAGAGACAGAGAGAGAGACAGAGACACTAAAGACTAGGAAACCAGGCGGTCTTATGGCATTATCTTATGTTTACCTATAGTAAAGATCCAATCACTTAATGCAGGATAATTACATTTTGTATTCATCTTTGTATATGTGTGTGTGTGTATGTGTATATGTGTATGACTGTTAGGCCTGCAAGTATGTAAGTATACCCGTATCATGCAATGCCTGTGGAGGTCAAAGGAGGGCATTGGATCCCCTGGAACTGGAGTAGGAATAGTTGTTAACTGCCATGTGGGTGCTGGGAATCAAATCCAGGTCCTCTGCAAGGGCAGCTAGTGGTCTTAATAACCACTAAGCCTTCTCTACATCCCCTCTATTCATCTGTTTAAACGGGAAAGAACAAAATTTATAAGTAAGTTACTGCTTTTATTTTATTTTTTCAGCAAAATGGAAACATAGTGATAAAGGGAAGGAGGAGATGCAGTTCGCTGTTGGTTGGAGTGGCTCCTTAAATGTGGAAGAAGGGTAGGTGCAGCTCAGCTCACCGTTTTGTTTCTCTGTGTGTTGAGTGTGTGAAGTAGATTGGTTTGTGATATATCTGTTAGGTCTCATTACTTGTGGGTGGAAATGCACTTCAGCTTTACTGGCTGTAGGGAATAATTTGGCCAGCAAATTTTATTGATCAGTTTTTTTAAGCTCTGGTCTGAAGAGTTAAGGAAGAGTTTTAGAAGCTCATAGAGTCCTGTTTACATTTTGTCTTTCCTCTTTGTCCTCCATTGCTAATTTTATTTATCCAGAAAAATCAAGGACAGCCATCACCTGGACTTTACATGTCCTGGGCTTTACTTGGAGGTAATAGTGTTACTTTCATTCTTAAACTCATAAATGCAAATTGGTATATTTAAGCTTCCTGCTGACCTAGTAAACTTGAAAACCATGATCTCTAGGGTGATTGCATAATGGAGCTGATAGCCTGAAGCTTATTACAGTTGTTAGGTCTGAAAACATATCAGAATGAACAAGAGTGTTCTGACTCTTCAGTTCAGGTGAAAGATAATCAAATTGGAAGTGCCTCATACATGCCTAACACATTGTACATACTCTGCGAAATATTCTTATGTTATTATAAAAGGGAATAGCTCTTATTTAGTCTAAGACATTTAATTTGTCAGAAATAGAAAGCAAAGATATTACTGGAAAACAATAAGCAAAAATTAATTTTGCTTATGATGGAGCAGCATGCATGTAGGTTTGAACATCTTGCAGTGCTCCCCAGGTTTGTCAGGTTAAGCAAAAGTCAGTCAGTACAAGGTATTTTAATTTCAAATCTGACACTATTTCAAGTTTACATGTCAGGAGGCAAAAAAAAAAAATCATTCTTAGGAAACATCAATGTGTACTTAGAGATAGGTATTAGGATCAATGTGTACAAGTGTAGAAGAGACAAACCATTTGAACTGCAGAAAGTCCTTTAAGCAATATACCTCCCAGAAGCCCAACTCTAATTAATGTGTGTGTGTGGATTCCTCCTTCACTCTGCCCTGCACCAACCTCAAACAAGGAGGCAGACTAAAGTTTTTACCTGATGCTGAAGATGGAGCTGGTGGGAAATGGCTGCCCTGGTGATCATTTGAGATTTTCTAGGTTCTCCTTGCAGTGAGTTGTGTAAAGTTTTAGTTTGTTTCATGGCAATACAGACTGAAAAAACACTGGTTCTTAGTCAAATGAATGTGATGTTACACATGTGTATGAAATTTATTGTATTTTTAGATATTTGTCAAAAACTGAAGCAATATCATCTTCCACTTACTACTTTGTTTGTTTGTTTGTTTGTTTATGTGTATGAGTGTATTGTCTGCATGTATGTGAGTGCACCCATGTCGTGCAATGCCACGGAGGTCAGAAGAGGGCTTCGGATTCCCCTGGAACTGGAGTTAAGGACAGTTTGTAGCCACCATGTGGGTGCTGGGGATCGAACCTGGGTCCTCTGCAAGAGCAATCAGTGCTCTTAATCGCCGAGCCATCTCTCCAGCCCTACCACTTACTACTTTTTAACAAATTACAGGGAAATAAAAGTAATTGCTAGACCAGGTGTGGTGGTACATGCCTTTAATCCAAGCACTTTAATCCTAGCAGAGGCAGGTGGATGTCTGTGAGTTCGAGGCCAATCTGCCCTACATAGTGAGTTACAGGACAGCTGGGGCTACAGGGAGACCCTGTCTCAAAAAGACCAAAATAATAATAATAATAATAATAATAATAATTGCTAAGTTCAATAATAAGCACATGATTTTGTTTCTGTTTTTAGGGAATGTGTAACTAGTGCTCTGTGTATCCCACTAGCAAGTCAGAAGAGGTAAGCATAAGTCATTTATCTCTTTTCTCTGCTTGGGTGGCTGAGGTATTAAGATCATGAATTTTATTTGTAACAGGAGTTCCACTGGGCGTCCTGACTGGACCTGCATTGTGGTGGGGTTCACTTCAGGTTACGTACGGTTCTACACTGAGGTGAGTTGGGTTTCCAGCATTAGAGAACACTTACTACAGTACTGTCAGGCATCCCACTATACTACTTTGTGAGTGCATTCTATGTGTTTGCATTACACAAAGGGCAGGAGGAAATTGAAGAGGATAGTGATGTGAATGCTTGGAAATAAGGAGTTGATGCTTTGGGGGCTGGAAGGCAGGACAGGTGGAGGAGCCTTCTGGTAGAAGAAACAGATGAGTGTCTGTGGTCTTCTGAAAAGACAGAACTGGTATCCATGGGAAGCTGTTGGGGAAATGTACTGTGTGCCTTACTGTTCCGGTTCGGTGATTGATGAGAAAACCAGCAGTCCCTTCTCTGCTTCCTCCTAGAGTGGTGTGCTTTTGCTTGCACAACTTTTGAATGAAGGCCCAGTGCTTCAGCTTAAGTGCAGAACCTACGAGATCCCTCGACATCCCGGCGTGACAGAGCAGGTAATGTAACAAGTTATGCTCAGAGTCATATGGCATTACTTTGAAGCAGTTTCTTTTTGCTTTTTTTGCCTGGAAACTTAAAAGTTTTTTTTTTTCTTTTCTTGTGGCAGTTAGCTGTGCCATCATAGTCTAGAAATGTAATTTGTAGCTAAATAGAGAATACCAATCCTTATATTTTATAAATGAAATATTGTGCTAATTGATTTAAGGTGAAAATATTAATATTAATGTAACTTTATATCTTCTAAATTTAAATTCTGTTATCTAAAATACATGTAGTAAAAGAAAAGTTCCAGCCTCATAGTCAGAATATAATTATAGAGCTAACTTTGACCAATAAGCTTTTATTTGGTTTTTAATGTATAGGGTTAAAATTATATAATGTACCTTTTTTAATTACTTGGTTCCAAAAGATTCCAAGTAAACAGATATGTATATTGTATGCATAGACTCAAATTGCATAATAGGTGGACAGAGTTATAGATAAAGCAATCCAGAAGGAGAAACTAGGTTAATATCTATCAGTAACTGTCAATAAATTAACCAATAACATAAATAACTAATAAATATATATGTTCAAGATAAACCCTCTGCAAGTTTAGAGACAAGAAGGGCTCAATTAGGACCATGTCAGAAAGAAGAAATTTCATTGAGGTGAAATTTGATTTATGCCCTGAATAATGGGCATGCAGTTTAGTTAATGGGAATAAAGTCATTAGGAGAAAAATGAGGGAAGATTCAAATGTAGGACTTTGTGTGAAATAGCAGAGAAACCCATTAGAAAACAGTGAGAAACTGATTGAAGGACAGAGTGATCGCAAACATAAAAGCTAAGTACAGATGAGAACTGACTTAGGGCGAGAGAAGCTCCAGAAAGAGGAGGTGGTGCAGGTGGGGCTACTGAAGAGCTCTCTCTTCAGGACATGTTGTCTTGAGAGACTGGAGTCAGGGAAGCTGGCTATAGGGAGTGCTGTTTGTTTGGGGTTTGCTATCTTACTGTAGAACTCGAGCTGTCCTAGACCTCACACTCTTACCTCTGCCTCTCTAGTGCTGTGATTATCAATGTGTGCCATCATGCACACAGGTTTGAAATTGGACTTTTTTAAATTGGAGTTTTAAAAATTCAGCAGAACCATACCATTGGCCCAGATAAACCAATTTATTTTTACTCTTATGGTCATTTGAGGATCTGTTCCTCAGGGGTCACATGGGCTTGGGAGGAGCCCCTGGCTCTTTTTTTTTTACCAGTTCCATCTATGAAGATAAGTCAAAAGTCCGGGTGGCCCAAGAGACTCCCAGATAGCAACCCGGCATAGAACTTGGAAAATGAACAGCAGACCTCAATCTTATCTAAAGGAATGTTGGCAACTGATTGCTGCTAGATGAGGAAGAGCTGATCTTCCTAAAACAAGGGACCCTAGACAGGCTGACTAGACTCAGCAGATGGACTTGCACTGGGGAACGACTGGGGGCACTGATCACACAGTGGACAGGAACAGGGATGACAGAGTACATGGGCTCCAGGGCGGGGGAGGGAGCAGGGAGACTATGGGAGGGTGCCATTTGGGATGTGGGTATATAGATGAATAAGATTGTGTGAGATGCTCTCTATGAAATACACACACACACACACACACACACACACACACACACACACAAATTAGGCAGGAAATAATGAGTTCCAGGCCATTCTAGACCAAATAATTTAAGACTTAACTGAGCCACATAGTGAGACTCTGGCTCAGAAAACCAACAGCAAGGGATGTAGCTAATTGTAGTGTACTTGCTTACATTGTGCAAGGCCCTGGAGTCAATACGCAGTAGCCCCACACACAGAATAATATGTATGAAGATTGTGCATGCTTCATGACCCAACACTCACTTGAAGGAATTTGTGTATAAGTAATATCATACTAATGTAAAAAGATACAGAAGAATATTTATTGCAGTGGTATTTAGAACAGTGAAAATACATTAATTCGGGACTGGAGAAATGGCTAAGTGGTTAAGAGCACTGGCTTCTCTTGTAGAGGACCTGGATTTAGTTCCCAGAACCCATATGTTGGCTAACAACTGTCCATAACTCCAGTTCTGGGGAATATGGCACCCACTTCGGGCTTCCAGAGGTATTGTACAACACAGGTTCACTTACATGCAGGCAAAATACTCATATACATAAAATAAAATTTTTAAAAGAAAATACATTAACTCATTTACAGATATTTGTTGTCTATTTTGTTACCCAGTCCACCTGATCATTGAGGGTTCATTGGTGAGGAAAATGGAAGGCTTTCACAGAGCTCACGGTTGGGGGGCAGTGGAGGCAGACCCACAGTAAACAGCCAGAGAGTTATCAAAGTGACTCTAGTCTCTTCTGGGTGCTGTGAAGAAAGTCATCATGTTGCTGAGATGGTTATGTGGCAAGAGACCAGTGATGCTATTTGAGATAGAGTCTCTGGAGCAGCCTTGCTGAGTAACTAACCTTGAGCACAGACTTGAGTGATTAGGTGAAGATCTAGGAGGAGATCAGGAAGATGGAAAATGAGGTCATGTTGACCTTGTTTGAGGATCAAGGACAGAGAGATCTGTGTCATAGGCATGGTTCGTGAGCTCAGGTTTTATTCTAAACAGAGAAGGAACCCATCAGAGTGATTTGCTCTTTTTGTCTGATGAAGTGGTTCTGGTTGTAGAAGGCTAGAGTGGAAGTCAGAAACCAGAATGAATGTCCATCAGTAGGAACTGGTTGAGTAAATTTGGGTACACAGCTAGGTGCAGTGGTGTTAGCCTACAGTCCCAGTTACTTGGGAAGCGGAGACAGGAAAATTGTTTGTGCCAGAAATAGTCATAACAAAAAATAAAATAAAACAAAATTTGCATACTTGCTAAATTGGAATAAATAGGATTGGGATGTAGCTTGGTCAACCAAACACCTGCCTAGTATATACAAGGCCCTGAATTCAATCCTCAGCACTGCAAAAGTAGTAATAGCAATGACATAGATTACATAAATAAAATGTAGCATTGATTACTGAAGGCATCATATACAGTACTATGCGGTAAGCCTTATACAAGATGGGCGTGAATTTATTTGAGAACGACTATTGGGGCATGCTTGTGATTTCAGGTGAGCTTTCTTTCTGTTTTTATACATTACTTATCTATATAACAACTTTTCTGTGAAATGGAACAAAACATTCTCTACCACATACAAAAGCTCATATTTGAGAGGAAGTTAAAGTCTTCAGCCAGAAGCCTTTCCAAAATTAGTTTCCATGACTTACTGTTCTTCCTGATCTGCTTTGTGGATTGGCTACTTGACCGTTTGGTCACAGTAGTAATTATATGTTTTCATGACATTCAGGTGTTTTTAAAAAGGGCATTTATTACCACACTTATGCTCTAACTTTTATGTTTTTCCTTTCTTTCTAAATAGAATGAGGAATTGAGTATCTTGTACCCAGCTGCCATCGTAACTATTGATGGATTTAGCCTTTTTCAGTCTCTTCGTGCTTGTCGAAACCAGGTGGCCAAAGGTAATTTTTGGCAAGAAATATTTAACTTCTGATGATGGTCGTTTTATTTGATGTGAGGTCCTTGCAAAATAAACATATCTTCTACATGGAAAGGACTTGAGGTCTTGATTTAAGAAAACCACGTGCTCCTGTGTAGGTAATAGGAGTGCACTGGTGGGTGGATTGCTTATAAGAGGAAAGTGGGGCTGGAACTCCAGTGCTGCTAGGATGTCAGTGGAATGTGGCAACCAGGGAGCAGCACACCTACCTCAGCAGCATGTCTTGTAGGGGAGAGATTCCGCCATATGGACAGTCAGTACTAGGTGAGGGTTCTGGTCAGCGTACAGACCTATGAGCAGCCATAGGACCCGTGTGCTAAAGCCCTGATTCCATTGCTGCTGACCTCACTGAGAATAAAAAGGGGTCAGCATGTGCAGACATATATCACACAGCAGAGAGGGCCTAGCAGAAAGTCAGCATCAGCCTCTATTTGGAACACTTTTAAATGAAGAAATGCTAGAAATCTAAACTTAATGTATGTGGGCCTCATTATTAGGACGAAAACTGCATAGATGATCAGGATCCTGTGATCATCTTGTGTGCATGTGAATTAGGGGTCGGTGTCAGTGTCTTCCTCCATCACTCTCCACCTACTGTATTTTGAGACAAGATTTATCACTGAGCCTGGAGCTCATTGATTCAGCAAGATCAGCTGGCCAGTGAGCCCCAGGGATCTGCCTGTCTGCGCCTCTCCAGCACTAGGATTACAGGTGTAAGGCCACCACACTCTGCTTTTTACATGGGCACTGGGGATCCAGAATCAGGTCCACATGCATCTGTGGCAAGCATTTTATTGATGGCACCAACTCTCAAACCCTGGAGAAAAAATTCTTTAGGGTATGTTTGCTACTTCACAAAAAATAGTTTATCTAAATTTACTTAAAATACAAAATAAGCAGCTTCTCAAGGAAGACTATACCTTCTTAACATATGCTGAGACAGAAAATTTTTCTTAGCTGACTATGATTGATAAAATTCTCAAGTCTAGTATAAGGTTCTTTTCAATAGTACATACTTTTTTCTTAAGTCAGAATATTCTTGAATTTTTGTACCTATTTCATTTTTTAAATTTATTTAAATTTAGCCCACTATAACATCATTATTTTGTAAAATAGTCACCATTATTGAGAGGCCAGTTGGAGTTACTAGAAACTAAAAGAAACCAAAAAGTCATTATTAAGGGGCTGGAGCAATGACTCGGGTTAAGAGCACTGGCTACCCTTGTGAAGGACTGGGATTCAGTTTCTAGCACCCACATGACAACTAGCAACTGTCTGTAACTCTAGTTCTAGGGGATCTGACTCCTTCTTCTGGCCTCCAGGAACACTGAATGCAGGTGGTATGCTTACATACATGCAGGCAAAACACTCTGCCTCTACCTCCCCAGTGCTGGGATAAAGGTCTTTGCTACCATGTGGGCAGTGGTGACAGGAAGGAAAGAAGGGAGGGAGGGAGGGAGGGAGGTTGGTTCTTATTTTATGTGTATTATGTGGGGGTTTTTGTTTGTTTTGAGACAGGGTCTCATTGTGTAGCCTTGGCTGGTCTGAAACTTGCTACGTAGACCAGTCTGGCCTCAAATGCAAGGCGATCCGCCTACCTGTGCCTTCCCAGTACTGGGATTAAAGGCCTGTGCCACCATGCATTTTTTTTTTTTATCATATTTAGTTCCTGCTTATTTCTTGCATATAAAGTTATTTGCCTCCTAGGAGGTAAAAAGCTAAGCCACGTAGGGCTGGGAGGAGTTTCTGTCATTAAAGTTCCTGCTGCACATGCATGAGGACCTGAGCTGGGACCCTAGCACCCACATGAAAATGGCCTGTGTACACCTATGATCCTCAGACTGGGGAGGGAGACAGGAGGATCCCTGGAGCTTATTGGCCAGACAGTCTAGATGAGATGGGTTAGCTCCAGGTTCAGTGAGAGACTGTCTCCAAAAATAAGGCAGAGAGAATCAACAAAGAAACCTAGCAGTAACCTTGGGCCTCCGTGTACACCTGCATACACCACACACAAAATTTAAAAAGATAATTCAGCCACTTAGCGCCCTCTTGTTTAAGTTGTTAAAAGACTTCTGGTTACTTAGCCACAAATTGTTTTGGCATTTAGTTCAACTTTTAGGAAACCTCTTTTGTTATCCCTCTTCTCAAATCCACAGTGTTTAGAGGGTTATAAAGCCAGAGGGGACTGGAGAGATGGCTTAGCAGTTAAGAGAGTGTATCAGTTAAACACCTGATTCCCAGCACCCAGCTGCCTGAAAATACCTATAACTCTGGCTCCAGGAAAGACAATGCCTCTGGCCTCTGTGAGCACTCATGTGCACATACCCACTGCAAAAAACACACACATAATTTAAAATAGACAGAATTCAGCAGTGTGCTGGTGTGTATGAGCTCGGGACAAGGGCAGTTAACTGTTGCTTTTTCATTGCTTACTAGGTGGAGAGACAGGTTAAAGATGACATTTCATTTTTTTATATTTTATTTATTTTATGTGTATGAGTATATTGCTGCATGTATGTAAGTGCATCCATGTCATCCCATGCCTGTGAAAGTCCGAAGAAGGCATTTGAATCCCCTGGAATTACAGTTACAGATGGTTGTTAGCCACCATGTGGGTGCTGGAAATTGAACCCAGATCCTCTGTAAGAGCAGTAGTGCTCTAACCGCTGACCCATCTCTCCAGCCCCAACATTTTATTTTTTTGAACAGTGCTGTTGCTATTAGCATTTCTACCATGTCCGGCATGAATTGCCTCAGGTCTTATTAATTTTTCGCTTAGTAAAGCACAAGCTGCTATTCCTAAGATGTCTCTACTTTCTCACATAGGGAAAATGTGCTTGCGTGGATCAAAGGCAGTTTGAATTCACCTTGATCATTAGTGGACTAGGATTCCCAATATTCTTAATTGTTAGTATCTGGAATCTCTTGCTGCAGTGACATAGCCCATTTTGTGTGTGATTATACTTATTTTAGTGCTACATTGAAAGTGAAAACAAATATGCAACTTCCTAAGGTTGTGAAGTGGTCTACCCACCTAGTTAGGTTGTCTTGCCCCACAGCAGGTGACAGGATCACACACATAAGGCCAGTAACAGTGTCTGCTCTGGAATTCACATACCTGTGAGACGTTTAAGACCAAATTTCAGAAACGTTGGCTACTGCTGACCTCTTAGCTAGAGAATGTATGTCAGAATCCATAATAGACTCGCCAAATCTCTACAAACATGGATTTACCAAACAAGCCAAAAAAACACTGAGACTCTCAGGCAATATTGTTTGCTCTTGGGAGGAGTTCCTCTTTTTCTGATGTTGAATGTTCCCTCTTGCTGGGCAAATGAAGGCTC
Source organism: Nannospalax galili (assembly GCF_000622305.1). Classification (NCBI taxonomy): domain Eukaryota; kingdom Metazoa; phylum Chordata; class Mammalia; order Rodentia; family Spalacidae; genus Nannospalax; species Nannospalax galili. The sequence goes on from NW_008331650.1 coordinate 167,907, forward strand.
ACAGTGCTGTGCTGGTCTGTCCTCTGCTAAGACTGCTGATCACCCAGGGCCAGGTTCAGCGTGTTCTTCAATGTTTGCATTTCTACGTGTGTTGTCACGGCATGAATAACCCTCACTCTATGTCCGTTTCATTACTGTGCTTCCTTATTACTTGAAATTTTAGGATAGCAAATTATATGTGAATTTTTGGATAAAACTTTGTTGTATCCATCGTAATTAAGCTTGAATTGTCTAATTTTTATTTTTGACAGCTGCAGCATCGGGCAATGAGAACATACAGCCACCCCCGTTAGCTTATAAGAAATGGGGCCTACAGGATATTGACACTATTATTGATCATGCTAGTATTGGTAAGCATTGCTAGTTCCAGGGTTGTTTTGTTGTTGTAGTAGTAATTCTTTACTGAAGTACCTAACTTATTAGAAATGAGCCTTTTTTCTTATATGAATGAATCCACTGCCTTTAGTAAACATTGGGAAGGTAGTGCCAACTCTTATACACGTGAGACTTTTAAGAGAAGTATCAGTTTTTAAAGATTTAATTATTCTTTCAGAGCAGTACTGAAGTTTTTGGTCACTATTTTGATATCGTTTGTCTCCTGAAATTCAGATCCATGTAATAACCCTATTTTCAGACTTTTTAAAATATAACCCTTGGACCTACATAAAACGAATTTCTTCTTGTAACAGTATTTGAGGGCTTATTGTGTTGGGCTTCAAGAATCTATCCATCAAAGGCTGGGTTTGGTGGTGTACACCTGTAATCCCAGGATTTGAGAGCCTGAGGCAGGAGGGTTGGGAGTTTGAGGCCAGCCTGGGTTACTGAATAAGACCCTTGTCTCAAACAAAAACAAAACAGGAATAGAGTGATGAAAAACTTGATCTCTGTCCAGAAGTACTAGGCCAGTTGGACAATACATGGAAGAGTGGACCAGCTGCAGTGGGAACCAGGGAAAAAGCCCCTAGCATCAAGCAACTCTGACTAAAGCTGACAGAGGACACGGACCTCTGGCAGCACATGTTCTGGCCTGGGGTGAATGGCAGAGTGTGCTGGAGAGACAGTGAACGCCTAGGGAGCTGGCAGGAGCGAGGGCAAATACGTAAACAAATGTAGCTTTGAAAAGGCCTCATGCACCTCACAGAGGAGGAGCTAGTGTTTTCATTTAGAGTGTCTTCAGCCGTAACTGAGCAAAAGGAATAACACCCTCACGTTGCTTGCTAGGAAAGCACTGTGGTGGCAGCTTAGGCACTGGATAGATGCGTCACCATTAGCAAGGAGAAGCTGGGTGTATTGGTATGCTTATGGTTCCAGCTGTTCTGGAGGCTGAGGCCGGAGGATAACACATTCAAGGACTGCCTGGGCAGCATGGCCATATTCCATCTTTAAAAAAGAAAAGAAAAGATTAGTAAGGAGACTATAATAATCTTCATGAGCAGTAATAGGCCTCTGAATTAAGGTGGTAAAAGTGGGAGTAGAGAAAGTATTATTTTAAAAATATTTTTCATCATTGCAATGTATGTTCATTAAAAATTCAAACCATATATAAACATTACAGAGAAAAAGATAAAAAAAAAATAATTTAAGTCCTACCATTGTCTTTGGTATTTGGTCACCTGGTCTGTGTATAAGTGCATGTATAATATGCATATGATCATGTAGAAAGGTATGTTTTCATAATTATTATTACATTATACCAGCTCTGTTACAGCCCTTTTCCAGTCAGTGACTCAGGAAGACTTTTCACATGAATTTTGCTAAATAGATATTTTATCGGCCACAGTCCTAATGGAATACAGATGGCACACTTGACACAGGGTACTTGAAAAGTTTATTTCAGAGGGACTGTAAGGATGTGCTATGGGAGAAGCACCAGAGGTCATTCAGTGACCCAGGGCTTATCAGCCAGGCTGTTAGCCCCTGCTAGATCTGAAGATTTAGGTGCAGGGGGCCATTCCCAGGCTCAAAGATGATGACTAGGGAGGGCTAGCTCCTGGAGAGCAGGACGGCTCTTCCTCTAGGAGGATCTAGGGAAAGAGATGTCCCCACTTCACTCTCATTCTCTCTCTGGTGCCCTGATAAGACTTCCCATTGTCTGAATTCAGCCAGAATTCAGCATGATCTGTAGAAAGTGAAAACTGAGCACCAATGGATGGATCCACACCCAAGAGTGTTTGGAGAACACAAATGAGGCTCTCGATAGGCCTTTTAAAAAGAAAAATAATAATAGAGGACATTATTAGGGGCGAGGCGTAGTAGGGTTGGGGTGGAGATAGGGAGGGCCTGTGGATTGATCAAAATTCATTGTATGAAATTCTTGAAGAATCAGTTTAAAAAAGAAGAAAAGAGAAAGGTCTAGAGAAAGCAGGAAGGAATGCGTCTAGAAGGCTAAGAGAAGGTGCCTGGCACACGGGTTCTGATCTGTTCATTGCAGAATTCTGCATCATTGTTGCCTGGACACTCTTCATTGAGTGCCTTTGGTAAACATTAGCGTGGCTTTAGTTTTTTGCTAAGAGAAATGCTTAGCATGAAATTTCCAAAGTGTTGAGTTCAGTCCAGGGTGTCTTCCCTGCTCTGTTAATTAAACTTTGGAACATTGAAACTGGCTGGGGAAAATGATTGGATAGAAAATATTATTCTATTCATTTAATCCCCAGCCTACAAAAAAAGTACAATGAACTTTATTTTATGTACATCTTTATGTAAAGGTCTTTATTACCTCATTCAACAAATGAATACCTGTTATGCTCTTGGGACTAATATTAGTTGCAGAAATAAAAAACAGTTCGGATCCCTATTCTGAGGAATTTTACATTCTGATGATAGGAAGATTAACTAAATGAATAAATGTAGTGCTATGAAAACACTAGTAGGCATGATGCAGGAAATCAACAGAGGGTTTTGATCAGGAGTAAAAAAAGAATGCTTAGGTAGATTGGCAAGGACAGGCCTTCCCAGGCCTAGACTGAGACAGGAAGACTGAGAAGGGGCCGGCTGTGGGACAGTCTGTAGTCAAAGCATTCCCAGTAGAGGGCAAAACATGAAGATAGACCTGGGGACCTCAGAGACCTCAGGATTCTAGAAAAAAGGGAGGTCACTGTGGCTATACAGTTCAGAGTGTGTGTGAAACACGGCAGGTTCGGTTGGAGATGTACATGCGGATCAAATCCAGGAATAAAGAAGTGGCATTTTATCCTAATCCTAGTGGATGAAATTTGTCACTTCTGGGTCGGGGGACGTTTAAAAATACCCATTGGGTGCTTGTATAGATATGGAAAAGGAAGCCAGATGAGGAGGTAGAACATTGCAATGATCCATGCAAGTGAAGGATGGATTTAGAGTGGAAGCAGTGATGTGAAGTGTTTTACAGTTGCTTAGGAATGTGTGAGAAATGAGAGGAAGAAAAGGACTCCTTTCTTAGAAGTTTGTATATTTCATACAGAACATCTTAATCAGCTTCATACCCCCTTCCCCATTGGCACCAGCTCATAGCCCCTGCCACCAGCACACACACACTGAATTCATACAATTTTTCTTTTTTGGTTTTTTTGAGACAGGGTCTCCCTGTAGCCCCAGCTGACCCGGAACTCACTATGTAGACCAGGCTGGCCTCGAACTCACAGAGATCTGCCTGCCTCTGCTGGGATTAAAGGCGTGCACCACTACGCCCAGCACATTTGTCATTTGTGTTAAGGCCTATTATGTCTAGTTGGTGTCCCCAGATGTCCCTCAGTGCAAGTTCATCCACTGAGCTCTAGTCTTCTGTGTTTCATAGTCATTTTTTAAAGCTCATTCTGAACATTTATACTTGGATATCCAAACTTAACATCCAGTATTAAAATCTGGATTTTCTCGCTGGGCGTGGCGGTATGTGGTCTATCCACACAGTGACTTCCAGGCCAACTAGGGCTACAGGGAGACCCTGTCTCAGAAAGACCAAATAAAAAAAAAAATAATAAAATAATAATAAATAAAATCTTGATTTCCTCTTATCACACTTGTTCCTCCTTTGTTCTTCCACTTCGTTTCTCTTGGCTGCTGCTTCCACCTACACACAGAGCCCTGCACAGGTGCTGTTGACCTGCCTCCTGATGCTCCTCTCCCACTGTGTTCATTGTGCGGCTCTTCTCACTCAGTCCTCAGATGCACCTGGTGTCTTCTCCAGACATCCATTAACTGCTCCCTCTGCCTGGAACACTACTGCCCTAGTTAGCTTTTTGTCACTCTGATAAAGCACTGACCAAAAGCAATTTAGGGAGGAAAGCGTTTATTTGGCTTACACACAGTCCATCACCAAGGGAAGCCAAGGCAGGACCTGAAGCAGAGACTGTGGAGGAATGCTGCTTACTGGCCTGCTCGCCTGGCTTGCCCAGCTACTTTTCTTATGCAGCCTAGACCCACCTGCCCAGGGATGGCACCACTCACAGTCAAGAAAAATGCCTCACAGACAAGCCCACAGGCCAATCTGATATAGGAGATTCCTCAGTCGAGGCTCTTTCCAGGTGACTTTTAAGTGTGTGTCAAGTTGTCAGCTATGGCTAACTATGACCTGGCTAGTCACTTAGCTGTCCTTCACTTTGCTCAGGTCTCTCTTCAGATCTCTTTATCAAGGAAGTCTTTCATATGTGCTACAACAGATACAGAAAATTGTCCAGTGGGCTTGACTTTGTGGAAATTTTTGTTGAGAGGAAATTCGTTGTGTTTCAGAGTCTGGAAAAGGACTCAAATGTTCAGGGAAAATCCTAAATGACAAGATTATAACTTGGGTGGAGGGGGATCAGCTAAGGAAATCAAATTGAAGGCTTTTCTCAACAATAAGTAAGATTTACATCATTTGTTTGTTTGTTTGTTTGTTTGTTTGTTTGTTTGACACAGGGTTTCCCTGTAGCCCCAGCTGGCCTGGAACCCACTATGGAGACCAGGATGGCCTTGAACTCACAGAGATCCTCTTGCCTCTGCCTCCCAAGTGCTGGGATTAAAGTTATGTGCTGCTATGGCTGGCTCTGATTTACATCATTCTTAATAATTAAAACAGTGTGAATTTAATTTAAAATAATTGAGCTGCAGCCATTGAAGGGATGAGAACAGGAAACAAGGCCATCACTAGGCTGCATCACCTTAGATCCATGAAGCATAATTCTAAAATTGCTGACAAAAGACACTAAGCATCTAGTTTCAACTACCAGTATATAACAGGATAGGGCAAAAGAGAATGTTAAATAATACCACAGAGGTAAAGTTAGCCAAATCTAGACTGGGAAATTTGTACCCAACAGTCTGGTTTTTTTCAAAAAAGTAGATTTCAAAGAGTTGGGGTTGGGGGAGGTGTTGAGGACAGTGGAGGTGGAGGTGGCCTCGCATGCCCATTTGTCTGTCTGCCTTACTTTGAAACCCACATGGACTGATTGCCTCTGGCAATGAACAGCTGTTTTCCTTCAGGAGCAGAGAATTGAGGAAATTCAGGTCTAACAAAGTTTAAGATTTACTCCAGAGAGCGTGTGGGGTGATGGGTGCAGGGGTGGTAGATGGTTGGCCCGAAGGGTTGTCATGGAATGTGGATCTAACTGGATAAGACGGGAAGGGAACCCAATAGTAGAAAAACTGATGGTAAAATGTAGTGTTAGTGCAGGAGGTTACTAAAGAATGGAGATGGAAAGCTAGATGGTCAGGAAGTGTTTGGCTTGAAATCCAGGATACAAGGAATTGATAGCGAATGACATGACAAACTCTTAGATGTGGCACTGAGAGGGGATGGCTGAAGTTGTGGGAAGGAAAAGATCGTTGGTGGTAAGGACAGAAAGAACAGATTGGCCATTTCCTTAGAATATAAGGAAATATTCTTTATAATGTTGATATATATTACCTAACTGACTGCTAGATGTCATGGAGCAGCAGTTATCCCCCCCATAGTGCATGGAAGTATGAAGAAAAGCTACTTTAAACCCTACGTTCTGATTTATTGCTGTCAGATTGCCCTTTGTTCCTATGTTCTGCAAGCATTCAGTTCAACATTTTTTATATTAAATCTTGAATTCATTCATGAATCCAGTATTTACGAAGATTTACTTGATCATTTTAATACCTACATCAAATAAATATTTTACTATAAATACATTTAAAAGAATTTCCATTCCCAGGACTCTAAGGACAGTGTTTTTGACAGTTTTGGGGCAAAGTGAAGGCAGTAACTATTTACAAAAATCAGTATGTGGAACAGTAGCAAATGGATTACCTTCATATATGGTGTGACCGCCAACTTTGAAGACATTGCCTGAGTGGAATCTAGACGTGGGTTTTCACTTTGTAGCTGTCCAAGCTCACATATTCCCTTTTTCTCTGACACCTAGGAGACCAGGTTTTTTCCTCAGCTGTAGACAGGCATGTGATTGTCATCCAAGACACCTGCTTCTATTGTTGTTCTTTTGGGGGGGGTGTCTTTTTTTTGAAACAGGGTCTCCTTGTAGCCCCAGCTGGCCTGGAACTCAATATGTAGACCAGGCTGGCCTTGACCTCACAAAGATCAGCTTGCCTCTGCCTCCCAAGTGCTGGGACTACAGGTGTGTGCCAATATGCCCAGCCCTACTTTTGTTCTTAGAGCCTTGGGGAAATAAAAGCAGCTCTTCATGATGAAAGTTTGGGGATTTCTGGACTGCTAAGCAGATGTTTGGGAGTGTGTTTTCACTGTGTTGGGAGTGGGTATGAAACAGTGGTATTCTCCTTTTTGTGGGGGGAATATAAATTATTATCACCTCTATGGAAAGCAACATGACAGCACTTGCTAAAAATTTTTTAGAGCGCTTATTCCAAATCAGGTATAGTAGCACATTCCAGTAATCCCAGTTACTTGAGAGGCTGAGCCAGGAGGATCACTTGAGTACAGGAGTTTCAGGCCAGCTTAGGAAACACAGAAAGAAGCCAGGCATGGTGGCACACGCCTTTAATCCCAGCACTCATGAGGCAGAGGCAGGTGGATCTCTGTGAGTTCAAGGCCAACCTGGTCTACATAGTGAGTTCCAGGACAGCTGGGACCACAGGGAGACCCTGTCTCAAAAAGACCAAAAAATAAAAAATAAAAGGAAACATGGAAAAGACACATACACATACCAAAAATCCCATTTGACTTCATACTTTTGTTTATAAGAATTCACTATATAGGTAGACTTAAATAGGTGTGCAAAATATATTAAGGATAGCTATTATGGCATTCTTTATAGTACCCAAAGATGAGAAACAACCTGCAGGTTCATCAGTAGGTCAGATAATCATGATATAACCAGAGAAGGGAATCTGATAGAATGATGGAGAAGAATGAAGCATGTCTCCTTGACACTAAATAAACTTTTTGTAGGGGCTGGAGAGATGGTTCAGCAGTTAAGCACACTGGTTGTTCTTGCAGAAGACGCGGGTTCAAACCCCAGCACCCACATGGCAGCTAACAACTGTCATAACTCTAATTACAGGAGATCTGACAGCCTCTTCTGTCCTCCACGGGCATTGGTGCACTTACCTACATACAGGCAATACATGCATACACATAAAATAAAAATAAATATTTAAAAAAAAAAACCTTTGCAATAGATGGAGGCTATTTCAGAGATCCACAGCTGGTCAGAATGTAGAGAATAAATGAATGTGGGCTGCCCCAGCCCTAATACATCTACAGTGCTGCCTGCACACCTATGGTTAAGGGAGCTTCTTAGAAGATAGGGCAGCCATTTTAAAAAAAAAAAAAAAAAGGAAGAAGGAAAAATACGTGAAGTTATCAGAAAAAAAGTGATGGGGAGATATGAGAGGAGTTGGAGGGGAGGGAATGGGCATGCATTTGACATTTGATCAAAACACCTTACATGCTTATATGCCTGTATGAAATTCTCAACTTACTTATTCCATCACTATAGAAGCTTCTCAAAAGTATATACATATACATTATAAAAAGAGGTTAAAAGAAGCTACCCATTGAGAGAGAACTGACATTAATTCTCGCCACTCCAACAGCTATCAGAGTGCCTGGAAACAAATCCCAGGTCCATCACTCTCAAGTCCAGCCTTGGCAGACAAAAGAAAAATGAGGAGGAACCCAATAGAGAGATGCTTTTGGAAGCTCTTGTCAAATCCCAGTGGACTCTGATATGAACATTTGAAATTTGCCCTGTACTGGCTTTTTTCTGGTTCTCCATCTAGAACTTGTAATGCTAACTATACTCTTGCCTTTACTTCTTCACATCCCCTATTGACCAGTCAGGGACTTTGTTTCCTCCTTACAGATAAGAGTTATGCAATTTAGGAGTCTTAGATAGACCCACTGAAGGGGGTACCCCAGTTGCCTCACCCTGCATCCCTGTTCAGCATGGAAGAAGCCACAGTGGTCTGCATCCCGATTCCCTGTCTGCAAGCTGGGTAACCTCTTCAGAGGATGGTGTGAGGATGGTGTGATAAGAATAGGAGGTAGGAATTGGCTAGGCAGTTAGGGTAAAACCAAAGAAAAGTAGCCAGTTTCTTGGCTAAATGTCAAAATGTCCTTAGGCCTGTTAGCAACATATTTGTTCCAAAAGCCAAAAATGATAAAAGTGTTTGGGAGCTGTTATCTAATCCCTAAAAGATTTTAAGGTTACCTCTTCAGAGGGATAATGTTAGAGTAGCAAAATGCTCCATTTAAAAGGAAAGGGATGGAGGGAGGGATGAAGGAAAGAGGGAGGGAGGGAAGGGGAGGAAGGGGAAAGTACACCAAGTTGTCAGAAAAAAGTGATGGGGAGAAATGGGAGGTGTTGAAGGGGAGAGAGTGGGAGTGGATTTGATCAAAACACCTTATGTGGGTGTATGAAATTCTCAAAGTTTCGTTTAAAAGTTAAGAAGAGGAAGAAGGGGCAGAAAGAGTGTAAGAGCCAGAGGACCAGGACACTTGTTAGATAGTGTCTTCTAGACATGACGGGGAAGCTGTGCCCATAAAATCTCCAGAATGTGGTTTCTTAAATAAGACCTGCACAATGATACGACCTGTTGACATGCCAGTGTGGATGGAGGAAGCTTCACAAGGTCCGACCTCCACATGAAGAGCTACAGACAATTAGTGGCTGCTGAGGCAGGGGGAGAGAGTCAGTTTTCTCCAGGGAGGAGCACCTGATAGGTTATCTAATTCCAGGCTGTCAACCCTAAACATGTATACGCAAGCAACACTAAATGGACTCTGGTGGGGGCCGGGTGACCATAATAAAGAAGGTATCATGAAGTTGAGGGGGTTGAGGAGGTGTGAGAAGAGGTGGAGGAAGGAGAGGGAGGCATGAAATGGTGTAAATACAGCACTCAGAAAGTTTTCAAAAAGAAAAAATTTTTAAATAATAAAGGAAAGCACACATGAACTCTGCTTATTCAGTGTGCTGCCATGTTTGTGCACTGTCCCTGAACTGAGTCTGCTGTTGTCTCTGAGAGGTGAGCTGGTGTCTAGTGATTAGGTGGAGTGTGCATTTTCTGTACAGGCTTAGTTTGTTTCTGTTCAAAAAATTAGTATTTAAGTTTTTGTAGCTGGAAGAAAATATAGTTAACAGTTTTTGTTTTTATTAGTACTTTCTAATGTCGATTTTGTAGTTTTAAAATGACTTGTTCGTTAAATAAAACTAAACCATTAACGTCTCAAAATTGAGCTAAAAAAATAAAATGACAGTCATTTCAGCAATTCAAATTGTGGTTTTGTTTGTGTTTTCCTTGTCATTAGGTATTATGACTCTGTCCCCTTTTGATCAAATGAAGACTGCTTCCAATATAGGTGGATTTAATGCAGCAATTAAAAACAGCCCGCCTGCCATGTCTCAGTACATCACTGTGGGGTCCAATCCGTTTACTGGCTTCTTCTATGCTCTAGAGGTATGAATTTCATCTCTGATCATGGGTAAAGCTACTCTTTAAGTTTTTAATTTGCCTAAGAATTAGATATAGTAACACAACCTTAGAAACATTAACTTTCTAAGTTTCAGTTGAGGCTAAAATTAATTATAAGTAAATTTCTTCTAAATTATTTTTTGTTAAAAATTTGTGACTGTGTGTGATGTGTATGTGTGAATGTGTACTATATATAGGGATGTGGGTATGATGTTTGTGAGTAGGTGTGATATATGTGGGGAGGTGATGTGTGTGGTGAATATCATGTATTTATGTGAGTGTGATGTGTGTGTGTGATATATGTGGGTGTGATGTATGTGTGTGTATATGTGATTTATATATGTGTGTGATATATATGTGTCAGTGTATGCATGTGTGCTATGCTGGGAGGTGGTCTGAGAACTTTGGGAGTTTGTTCTTTCCTTCCACCTTGATGAGGCCGGGCCCTGCTTGTTTCTGCCACACCATGTACTCCAGGCTAGCTGTTCCATGAGCTTCTGGTTGCAGCTCCCATCTCCCTGTAGCAGTACTGGATCCCACATGTGCACTATCACCTCAGGATTTTTTAGGGATCTGGAGATACAGCTCAGGCCATCAGACTTATATTGCATGCACGTGTATCCACTGAGATCATCTCAGCAGCTAAAGTTTCTTCTGAATTCTTTTTTTTTTAAATTGTTTTATTTAATTTTTTTTTCTTTTTCGTCTTTTTGAGACAGGGTCTCCTTGTAGCCCCAGATGGCCTGGAACTCACTATGTAGACCAGGCTGGCCTTGAACTCACAGAGATCTGCCTGCCTCTGCCTCCTGAGTGCAGGGATTAAAGGCATACACCACACCTGTTTTATTTAATTTTATTTATTTGAGACAGGGCCTCAATATATCTCATGCTTACCTTGAACTTGCTGTGTTGCTGAAAGTGATCCTGGACTTTTTCTTTTCTTTTTATTTTTGTAAATTTTTTATTGAATTTTTGTGTATTTCACACAGAACATGCCAATCATCTCTATATACCCTCCCCCATTGGCACCCTCCCACAGTCCTGTCCCCCCACTGGAATTCAATACATTCTGTCATCTGTGCCAAGGCCCATCATGTCAAGCTAGTGTCCGCAGACGTCCCTCAGTGCAGATTCATCCACTGTGGTCTAGTCAGCCCATCCAGAGTCCCTCCCCTTAAGAAGATCAGCTCTTTCTCACCCAGCAGTAATCAGCTGCCAATATGAATTCTTTATTTTAACCAAAAAAGTATTAGTAAAGGAAAACCATCAGCTGGAGATGTTCTTCAGTTTGTACAGCACTTGCCTATTATGCATGACAATTTCTAGCAACATATGTACCTGTTTGTACCTGCATACCTGTGATCCTAGCACTTGGGGGAGAGAGAGGCAATAGGATCAGGAGTTCAGTGTCATGCTTGGCTACATAGCACATTTGAGACCATCCTAGGCTATAGGAGACTTTGCCTCAAAAAATAAATAAATAAATAAAAATAATGATAAACTTCTTTGCTCCTAAAGCCTTAAGTTTCTGACAGCTTAGTTTTGTTTAAATACTGGTGCAATACTCAGATGGAAGCTCAGGGTTGTTAATTATGTCAGCCCACCAGGGATTTGAATAAACAAGGAAGTGTAAAACAGAACAACTGTCCATTGTACTTGGTAGAGGTGGTAAAAAGTTGTTTCCTGAAATAGAGAAAAGTTAGGTGCTCCATGTGGCAGCTCTTCTCACTTAAAAAGCAGCCTTCTCAGACTTGTCTAAAATGTCTTTTTGCTTTTATACAAATATGTCCTTACTTTAAAAAAGTGGGGAGGGGAACCCATTGTGTGTAGGTGGGAGATCCTTAGCACAGCTAGGACAGTGTCATCTAAAGGCCTCCTTTAACATTTCTCATCATTAAACTACAGCTTAAAGAGAGAAGCCCTAAAGATTGGTCATAGGCCTAGAGCACTGCTTCAGGCAGTGTGTTTGTTACATTTGCTTTACTGAGGCTGAAGGACTTGACGACTGAGAATAGTGATTTCACTTTTGAAATTCTAGTTAATTTTTTTCTTGCTATATTGCTGCTAAAATAAAGTGAACACCATCTGAACGAAGCTGAGCTGCTAGTGCAGACTGCAACTTTCTCCAGCTTTTTTATTCTTTTAAGACACGATTTCACTGTGTGGCCCTGGCTGGTCTGGAACTCACATGCAGCCAGGCTTTCCTAAGTAATTTTGTCTCACTTAGAAAATAGGCTCCTTTTCTCTGAGGCATTCAGCTCTCCTGTTTGTGTCCTACAGGGAAGCACACAGCCCCTGCTGTCTCATGTTGCACTGGCAGTTGCAAGTAAACTGACTTCTGCTCTATTTAATGCTGCCAGGTAAGTTAACTGACACTAAGCTGCTCTCGTTTGTATCTAGTTTGACTTTAGCTCAGACTTTGAGGACTTGTACTTCAAAACCCTTGAAACTAGTTTTGTCCTCTTTTCCTTCTCTTCAGTGGTTGGCTTGGTTGGAAAAGTAAACATGAAGAAGAACCTGTCCAGAGGCAGAAGCCCAAGATGGAGCCTGCCACCCCCTTGGCAGTGAGGCAAGTCGGCAGCCGTGCTTCTCGTGCTGTGGTACCTGGAGAAACGTTGCTACGTTCAGGATTGCTCAGTGCACTTAGCTCATTTCCTGACTTCATGGCTCTTTGGGGCTTCTGAGAATTATTAGTAGGGGATTCTTTTTCCTACTGGGACATAGTGATAGCGATGCTTGCCCTTTACCAGGAGTCAAACACTTCAGAATACTGGCTTGTGCTTCCTTCCTTCTTTTGTTTAGGATATGTTAGTATACCTCTGAGTGGTGGGTTTTCTGTTCATGTTAATTTTTTTAAGCAGGGTGGGGTGGTGGCATGTGATTTTTACTAGGTTTTCTTTTTAAATTGTTGCATATTACCTATATAAAGAACCATTATAAAAGGAAGAAATACTCTAGCTCCTTGTTTTTAAAGATGTTCATCACCTGAAGAAAGCCAGCAATAACATTAATTTTTTTTATTTTATTTATTTTTATTTTATGTGTATGAGTGTATTGCCTGCATGTATGTGAGTGCATTCGTGTCGTGCAATGGCTCGGCTGTCAGAAGAGGGCATCAGATTCCCTTGGAACTGGAGTTAAGGACGGTTCATAGCCGCCATGTGGGTGCTGGGAATCGAATTCAGGTCCTCTGCAAGAGCAGTCAGTGCTCTTAACTGCTGAGCCATCTCTCCAGCCCATAATAATAATTTTTTGAGGCACAGATCTGCATTCATTACTATCCAAACAGAGAGACCACAGAGTATCATTTTCTTTTTTGCAGTATTGGGGGACCTCTTGCATGCTAGGCAAGCATTGTTACACTGAACATTGAATTAGATCACTGTCCTTCGTTTTATTTAAAAATATTTATAATGCTGTATTAGTTACGTTTCTGTTGCTGTGATAAAACACCATGATCAAAGCAGCTTATAGAAGGAAGAGTTTATCTGACTTATGGTTCCAGAAGCCTAAAAGTCCAGCATGGCGGGGGAGACATGATAGGAGGTAAAAAAGCTGAGCACTCACATCTTCAAGTTCACACAGGAAGCAGAGAGGGAGATTCTGAAAGTGAGACAGAACTATGGACTGCAAAGCCCACCCCAAGTGGCATACGTCCTCCAGCAAGGCCACACCTCCTGAAAAGCTCCACGACCCTAACCCCAAATAGCACCAGCAGTGACTGAGTGTTCACGTACTTGGAGCCTATGGAGGGTGTTCTCATTCAAACCACCACAAACACATTTTCTGAATTCATTCAGCAACCAAGAAATTAGACAAGTGGCCCTTAGGTCTCAAACAGATCTGGCAACGTTTGAGCACTGGCTTGAGGATGTTTTCTCAAAGGGGGCTCCCCTGTCCTTTGTCAGTACTTTTCACTTTATCTTGCTGATAGTTCTAATAAGGTTAGAAATAGGCCAATAGCACTTCAATAATAACTCTTTAGAGCCGGGCGTGGTAGCACACACCTTTAATCCCCGCACTCAGAAAGCAGAGGCAGGTGGATCCCCTGTTCAACATAGTAAGCTCCAGGCCAGCTGAGGCAACAGAGAGACCCTGTCTCAAAAAGAGCAAAAAAATAAAAAATAATAGTAACTCCTTAAAAAAGGAAAGTTCTTGTTTCAGGCAGCGTGTTAAGTACTTCTGCATTAGTGAGGTCAAAGTATTTGAAAGAAACAGAGAGAAAATTTATTTTAGTTCAGTTTCCAGAGGTTTAGCCTATGGTCAGTTGGTCCCATGTACTTGGGCGAACATCACTGTAGTGGGAATGTGTGGCATAAGAGAGCTGTTCACCTCTCAATAGACAGGAAGCAAGAACACAGGACCAGGAAGGAAGAACACAGGACCAGGAAGAGTCCAGGACAGGATACAGCTCAAGGACACACACCCCCAGTGACCTACTTCCAAGTAACCTCCTTGACAGCACCTCCTGATAATGTCATATTACACATCCATCAAGGGACTAGTCCATTCATTAGATCAGCACTGTCAGGGTAGGAACACCTTCAGACTGTCCCAGAAGTGTGCTTTCTTAATGTCCTAGACGTTTTCCCATCTAATCAAGTTGATAGCCATCACAGACCTCAAGATTGACCATTGCAGACAGATGCATTGGTGTCAGCAAGATATGCCATCTAGCAGAAAGAGGACAAGTTGGGGAGATGAACTTAAAGTAGATGAAGATGCCTGTGTGGGGACAAAGCGCCCTAAAGTTCAGTTGGCTGTGATGTTTCTGCGACATGCCACTCTTGGAGAAAAATAAAGCTCACCTCATACTCTCTGAAACTACAAAATGGTAGATCTCTATACAAAAATCCTCATAGGACTGTGGAACTTCTCCTCCTCCTCTTTTTTTGTTTTTGTTTTTGTTTTTGTTTTGATACAGGGTCCCCCTGTAGTACTGACTGACCTGGAACTCCACCAGGCTGGCCTTGAACTCACAGAGATCCTCCTGCCTCTGCCTTCCAAGTGCTGGGATTAAAGGCATATGCTAGCACACCTGGCTTTTTTCTTGTATTTTTTGATGCAGATGTCAAATATGATTAATAAATTAGTAACCCAGGCAAAGTTTATATTTCTTCATTCAGGAACATAGGCAGTCAGTTTTATTTAAGCATTTCATTATTCTGCGATTCAAGCTTTGAATGGGATTTTAACCTTTAATTATTTATTTATTTATTTATTGTTTTTTTGAAGCATGGTCTCCTGTAGCCCCAGCTGTCCTGGAACTCACTATGTAGACCAGGCTGGCCTTGAACTCACAGAGATCCGCCTGCCTCTGCCTCCCAAGTGCTGGGACTACAGGCGTGTGCCACCACGTCTGGCTCATTATTTATTTTTAATGACAGATTTGGACTTCCAGATTCTAGACGTCATGGGGAAAGCATGTGCCTGTCTCCGTGTAACACCCTGGCAGCAGTAACAGATGACTTTGGCAGAGTTATCTTGTTGGATGTGGCTAGAGGAATCGCAATACGCATGTGGAAAGGTACTTATAAAAAATCCAGAAAAAAAGTTGATTCACTTTTGACTTCAGTAGTTGAGCAACATCATCCATCCTTCAGGCTCTGGTTGGTAACAGCATTCCGTCCTCTGTGTGTTCTCTTTTTAACATAAGCTCAGATCAGCAACACCTGATTAGTGGTTAATTGGTACATGATCATTGAGGGCACTGTTTTTTTTGTTTTGGGTTCTTGTTTTGTGATGGTAGGTGCTGAACCAGGGCCTTGTCCTTGCTACTACGGAGCTATACCTCCACTTTTTCGTGGGCACAGTAGCCTCCTCCTTAAGCACTTATTTTTAGTTCTGACTGTCATTGTGAAGTTGTGAATTCAGTTTCTTGTCCCTGCTACATTCATTTTCCTTTATAAGGCCACTCTTAGCCACATGTTTCCCAAACCCAAAATGCCAAATTCTTCGGAGTCAAGTAAGAGAGTAAAACTGGCAGAATCCATCCACTGACTGGACTTGGTTCTGTCCATTTACTTAGATCAGTACACTTAATTTATCAGTAGCTATGTTAGTTAGTTTCATTCAGCTGCTAATAATAGACCCAAGTACAGCACCACCACAGTACCACCAAGGTATTCTCGCCACCCTTGTTCCCTGCAGGGGGCTTCTCTACTCACAGTTCTCAAGGCCAGCCTTTGCATTCTGAGAAGGAGGAAGGGAAGGACACTGCCAGCAGTGTTGGTCCACTTTACAGATAATTTCTCTCCAAGTTTTATCCTACAATATTTTTAGTTAGGACCTATTGCTATGTAGACCAGGCTGGCCTCAATATCACAGAGATCTGCACAGTGATCCTCCTGACTCTCCAAGTGCCTGGCTTGAAAATATCTTTTAATTGGGTAAATTGTCAGCCTAAATAAAGTCTCTCTGGCCAATGGGAAGAAGAGAATACATTGCTTAGAATGGTCAGAACTGCAGTCTGACTGCCTAAATCACTGTCTGGAAAGCACTGGATAGGCAGTCTTTGCTGTACTTGACAGTGTGAGGACTGGCGGATTAGAGGACACTGAGTTACTCTGGACTAGAGGCCACTCACCTTCTTGCCTGAGAACTTGTAAATGACAAATAGGCAGTCTTTACCTCAGTATGTTTATGTACCCATAAGTTTTAAAGTTTCAGTCCCATAGGAACATCCTTTGCCTTTGGGGTCTGTCTTCTGAAACAACAGCTGACCCAGGTGGTACAGCTGTGCTGTCGGGGCCAGGTCCCCTCTGGCCATCTCATTGCTACCATTGTTGCTGTTTTTCCGCAGCTGCTTCCGCCAGTTGTCCTTCCATAGTATGTTAGATAGAAGAGGGCCACCCTAAACAAGACGGCACCAGGTGCTGCTCTCTGCACCTACTGTCTTGTCTTCCATACTGCCACCCTGCTTTCCCTGTGTCTGTACCACCAAGGAGTTTGAACAGGCAGGAAGTCAACCTGATCTTTTGCTTATATTTTAACTGACCAAACCTAATAATCTCCTCTGATCTTTCTTTGAACGGAAGGAATCTTTCAAAGAGAGGAAAGGAAGGGAATGGAAACACAGGCAGGGATGGACCCAGGAAGCCTTGATATTCGTAAGATTTCTTGTTAAAGAACAAAGCTATCTGAAGTAAATGCACATGGTAAAGATGGAAAGTTATTAAGTCTCAGCGGCAGATTACTCTGTGTATTACCTTTTCTGTTGAAGCTATTTTGTAATAAAGTGGTGTCTTGATGGCCTTCCTCCCCCGCATATTCAAAAGTGCTTCAAGATGCTACTTCCAAGCCTAGGTGAATAGGCTGATTAGTGTCCCTTTCTTTTTGTCTCAAGGGTACCGAGATGCACAGACTGGATGGACCCAAATTGTGGAAGACCTCCATGAACGAGCACCAGAAAAGGGGGGCTTTTCCCCGTTTGGAGATTCGCAGGGTCCCAGTCGAGTAGCTCAGTTCCTTGTGATCTATGCACCAAGAAGGGGAATTTTGGAAGTGTGGAACACACAGCAAGGACCTAGAGTGGGAGCTTTCAACGTCGGTAAGCACTGCAGGTAAGCTTCAATCCCTGGCAGTCTGCTGGTTACAGAAAGGAATGCAGGAATGCTTTTGCTAAAGCTTTTATTAAAACTACATATTAGGCTGCAGGGAGTTTTAGAATTGTGGTATTCTCTGTATGTGTTGCTGTGAGTGCCTGATGTGCAGTTAAGGATTAAGTGTTACATAGCAAAAAATAATGCTGAAAATGCTGTGATCTTCAGCTGAATTAAAGTGAGCGTGCTGTAGCCTTTTGTCTTTACTTATGCTGTGAAGACTCTAAAGTCCTTTCAGAGTTTCCTAGTGATGGTGCTAAGTGAGGCAAGTACTTTGTTTGACATTGAAATGTAAGTCTGATTACCTTCAAAGACAGTAGCCCAGCCATGTTCGTTCTGTTTCACTTAGGTTTTTGGTATCAGTATTTACTTATGTTATTAATGTCCCTGCGTTGATGATAAGGTAACTGTAGAAAAAGCACCTTTGGGGATTTTTCCTTTTGCTAATAACCTTACCATTCTGGTATTTGATCGCCTTAGGCTACTGTATCCTGGCTATAAAATAATGGGCTTAAACAATGTGACGAGTCAGAGTTGGCAGCCTCAGACCTACCAGATCTGTCTCATTGACCCAGTGTCTGCAAGTGTGAAAACAGTGAATGTTCCTTTCCATTTAGCACTGAGGTAAGCTTTACTGGGTCTCCTGTGTGACTTTCCTGTGTGCACTTTTCCTGGTCTCTTAGCTTGGGCTTGGTTTTTATCCCAGTGTTTTATCACTGGGAAATACCTTTAAAGTTAAAGAGGAAGTATATAAAGAAAGAAAAGAAAGTTGGGTTGCATCAAGATTAGAAAGAACATAAATGTGGCATGTAAGAAGTTGTATTATTGTTTTAGTGATAAGAAGAGTGAGAGAGCCAAGGACCTGCATTTGGTGAAGAAGCTGGCTGCCCTGCTGAAGACAAAGCCTCCCGGCCATGGTGGGTGCCCTTCAGTAGGAATAAAGTGAAAACACATAGTGATGTCTTTTGAAATTAATAGCGTGTGAGTGGAGCAAAGTACATACCTGTTCAGCTGAGCTGTTGCAGCCCCTTTCCAGGGTGAGAGGAAGTATGTGTTGTCTTCTTTGCGTGCTCTGTGGGGGAAGTGTGCTGTCTAGGGGATATTAAAACTTCTCAGGAAAACTGTAATGTGGGAGAAGACTGAGAGTACCAACAGGCTCGGTCTCTTTCAGAGAGAGATTTCACTGTATAAACTGAAATTTCTACTCCAATTTTCTCATTATAGATTTGTTTGAAACAGAAATAAAGGAGTTAATTCTTGATATTAAGTACCCTGCAACCAAGAAACAAGTAAGTGTGTGTAATAAGTGAACTTTTCTACCAAGGGACTGTCATACATCACTCACTCTCTAGAAAATCTTTATTTCCATATTTCCATGTAGAAGTTTCTGTTGCCTCTTTTTAAAAAATTAAGAGATATTACTGTATATGTGGTGCATGTGTTTTATACACACATTGTTCATCTATAAACTGGGATTGAAAAGTAATAGTAACAGGTGTGTGACTACCCATACCTTGGGAAGTGGATGCTGGCAGGAGCTCTGAGGAGCCCCACTACCCTCCTCGGTCCCTCCCTGTCTCATTCCCTAGCGGATTCTGCTTCATTTCTCTGCAGCTCTTTTGGAACTTCTTGATGTGTTTCTTTTGGAACTTCTTGATGTGTTTCCAGCTTTTTAAACTTTCTATAGATGGGAACGTGCTGTATGCTGTATTCTGTGGCTTGTTTTGCAAAGCTGTTTCTGTGAGTGATGCTTTCTGAGGTGGAGCTATAGTTGTAGCCACATGAATTACACCCTGTGGCTCAGAGTTACTTATTCACTCTCCTGCCACTGAACCATCCAGATTGTTTCCAGTTTATTATTCAACCACAATGCATATTTCCTGGTGCACAGAGCTTTTCTTAAACTTATAGCTGAGAGTGGGATTTCTAGGCCGAGAGATTCTTCAGCTGTACCAGTGGGTGATATGTTGTCTTTAAAAATGGATCCTAATACATATTCCTGCCTGTACTGATGAGAGTCCCCTGTGCTCTACAGACTCAGAAGGCCAGGCCCCTCGTTGAAATAAGTAATAGTACTCTAATTCAGTTCAATTGTGACATCACCTACCTGGAAAGCACATCAGATCTCACAGGTCGAGGGGTCAGTCCTGTAAGATTTTCCCCCACTTTAGACAGTAGTCACAAACAGTAGGTTGACATCTACACTTCTGACCAATTTTGACCTCTCCTTTGTTTTAATTTGGTAATAGCTCACAGAACTCAGGGAAATTCTTATGTTGCTTATGTATTGTAATGGATATAAAGGGTACAGATAAACAGCTAGATGACAAGGCAAAGCGTGTGGGGAAGGGTGCAGAGCCTCCCTGTCCCCTCCAGGCCAGCTACCTTCCAGGAGCCTCTTCATGTTAAAGCTTCAGCAATTTGAAGGTCTATAACCCTGTCCTTGCACGTATCTATGGAGGCTTGGTAACTTAGGCATGATTGATTACATCATGAACTATTGGTGATCAACTTAACCTTCCATGCTTCTCTCTCCTTGGCTTAGGAGTGGGGCTAAAAGCTGTAACAAATCTCCTGCGTGGTTCCCCTGTTAACTAGCCCCACCCTGATACTGTCTAGGTGCCTACCTGAAACAGAACTGAAACAGATGCTCGGACTTTCCCTTAAAGATACAAAGGTCTCAGGAGTTCTCTGTCAGGAATCTGGAGCCAGACATCCAGTGCTACAATAGAACATTCTCCCAGATGTCTTGAGCAGGGGCTAGGGCATCTGTCCTAGGAGCTGAGCCAGAGACAAATATTAGAACAAACGTCACTCAGGAAATTAAAGTTAGAAGTTATAGGAGCTCTATGCCAGAGACTAGTGGGCAGAGACCAGTGTGTCTGTTTCTTATTATTTCACAGCTACATACTTGGGAGAATTTAGTGAGAAGTGATTTTTGTTGCAGTCATAAAACATATTTTGTTTTATTATAGAGCAAGAAAGTTTCTGTGACTTTTGATCCAATTTTCCATTCTACTGACTGCTAATCGGTTTTCCTTTTCCTCAGGGCAGAATCTCAGTTATTAAACATAACATGATGACAAGGTAGCCATCTGGAGAGAGAGTTAAGGGAATTGAGTAGAGAGACGCACAACCCCAAGACTTCTCACTTTGATGCCTTTGTTCTTCTTGCCTTACATCATGGAACTGCAGAGTTAGGAAACTAGCGTGGTACAGATTGTCTTCTTCAGGCTTTGGGTTTTTTTGTGGGGGGGGGTTGTCTTTCTGAGACAGGGTCTCCCTGTAGCCCCAGCTGGCCTAGAACTTGATACGTAGACCAGGCTCCTGCAGAGATCTCCCTGCCTCTGCCTCCCAAGTGCTGGATTAAAGGTGTGCACCACCACACATGGCAAACTGTTTTTTTTTTTAAAACATACTACCAAATAATGTACAAGAGTATAGATTTTATTTAAAATACTAGAAAACCAAAATTGTCTGCTGCCTTATGACACTAGAGGAAAGACAGTTCAGTAAAGGCTTTGGGAGACTGAATACAGATAGTGAGACAGTGAACCAGCCCAGTGGCCTGCGCGATTGTTGGCAGAATGGAGCAGTGTCTGTTTCAGTCCCTTTCTTTATGTCCTCTGGGTAGTTGCCTCATGTCAGAACTGACAGTTTCACCAGCCATCTGCTAAGCCCACTTTGCTCCTCAAACATGGAAGTTGTTGTGCTTTGAAATGGACATATATTTTGTGCCACGTTCATAGTTGACTTTTTAAAACTATTTTTTCTCATCAAGTAAAATCCAACTTAATATGCTGATAGGAATAGAAAGCTGTGAAGTTTAACTCTGTGTATAGCTCATGGGTGTTTCCCGGGTTGCTCAGTCAGGCAAGAGGAGGTATTTTAGAACCAGTGAGTGAAGACTTAGCTATCTGGAGGTTGGAGTGGCGAGAGTAGGTAGGTAGCGTAGACGCTGTGTAGCTGGCATGGCCTGTGGCGGCAGTCTGCCATACACATGCAGCAGGTGGCAGTGAGGCTGTCGGCTCTGCTATTGGCAGGACGGTCATGGCTGGGCTTATTCATGCACCTCCGTTGGTGAGTAGCTTTGTCTTTGTTTATTGTGCTGGGGCCTTCTCTGATCAGGCAGAGGTCTCACTATTCCATTCAAAGTCAGCTTTGTTATCTGTATGCCATCTCTCATGTGACTAAAATTCATTACACACTACTTTGATTTAACTTGAATTCTCAGGTGGGGATACTAAAGATGCAGGCATACATAGGGAAGTAAAACAGAATTGTTGCCTTGTAATCATTAGAATTACTTACTGTCTTTTTTCTAGGCTTTAGAAAGCATTTTGGCAAGTGAACGTTTACCATTTTCCTACCTTAGAAACATCACTCAAACTTTAATGGACACTTTAAAAAATCAAGGTAATAGTTATCCATTGCTCTTTCACTTCAGATTATCTAATCTCATTGTAGAACTTATGGTACCATCACATTATATTAGTGTAGAAATTTTTTAAAAAAGGTTAAAACCGTATTCAATTTTATGTCTTACAGGGTTTATATGTGTTAATTCAACACTGTGAACCTAAAAATTACAGCCAGTTTTGAAAGAGATGCATCTTTGCTCTGGAAACTGTTATTGACTATGTCAGTGCTGTTGTAATGAAATGCTTCTACTAATTATGTGGTTATTAAATGCATTCTTATTTTTTTGTTCTTTTTGAAACAGGGTCTCCCTGTAGCCCCAGCTGTCCTGGAACTCACTGTGTAGACCAGGCTGGCCTTGAACTCACAGTGATCCGCCTGCCTCTGCCTCCCAAGTGCTGGGACTACAGGTGTATGCCACCACACCCAGCTTTAAATACATTTAAAAAAATTGTAGATTAGATAGATAGATTAGATTAGATTAGATTAGATAGATAGATAGATAGATAGATAGATAAAAACTTTCCTGTTTAGCATATGTGTTTGTTTTTCAACTGAGCTCTCTGAATATATTGACTCTGTTTCTTAACTAAAAAAATTTTTGTTCCTGTCTTACTATTGTGAGGAAAGATGTCAGCATAGACTGATGAGAGCATCCACAAATGGGACAGCTGGGTCATACTCTGTCCCCTCAAGGCTTGGGGAACATTACTCAAAAGTAGGCAGAAAGATGGTTAAGAGCCAGAACTGTCTTCTAGACCTGAGGGAACCACTGCATTCATGAACTCATAGCAGCTGTGGTTGTCTGCAGAAGACTTGCACAAGATCAAGCCAGTCAGCTTTCCAGTATGGAGCTGAAAGGGGCTCACAAGCCGTCACCTCTGAGGAGCTATTGACAGTTGATGGCTTCTGGGGAAGGAGAGTCAGTTGTCTGGAAGTATGTTGGCCACTAGTAGGTTGCCCACACTCCAGTGGGTAAATGGCAGCAAAACTGGATTCAGTGGGTTATTTTTAAAAAGTGGGCATGAAGTTGGGAGAGGGTAAAGCATGGGAGGAGTTGGGGGAGAATTGGGGTGAATATGATCAAAATACTTGTATGCATGTATGAAATTCTCAATGAAAATATGATTTTAAAAATTAAATTAGAAAAACAAAACTGAGCCATAAAATAATAAAAATTTTAAAAGAGTGATGAGGAGCTGTTACCCTGACAGAGTTACAGAACATTGTGAGAGCCATGGGATAAGGGGAGGGAAGTAATCAAGGCTGAGCATGTTGTTGCGTGCACACAGGAGGCAGAGGGAGGCAGATCTCTCTGAGTTTAAGGCCAGCCAGGGCCATATAGGGAGACTATGTCTCACAAAAACAACAAACAAAAAACATGCTTTCTTGCTATCTTTGGCTTTGCTTTACCTCATGGAGAAGATGAATCGTTCCATTGAGCATAGTCTTAATGTTATTCTGACTGGAGTAATCAAAATGTTTAGTCTTTGAATTAATGTTCTATTAGTGAATATCATCTCCACTGTCTCATCCTTTTCCCTCATGAGCAGAGGCAGAACCCCCAAAACTCAGACTGTAATTAGATTTTAGTAGGCCTTAGTTTTCTGGTTGATGTTACTCTTTAAATTTGTCTGAAAAGAGTTACATTTGAAACTGGGGATTTTAACTCCATGTTCTGTTCAGCTGAGCTTGCAAAGTTGAATTCCAAATCCCTAATATCAGTTAAGTTTAATGTACAGTGGACTGAATCCATCTGCTTAGTGACTTTTTCTTAATATATTAATATATGAAGCCAACATTATATTTATTTCATTTTTATTTAATCATATTTAACCCAGGCTGTAATGGCTTTTAAAACTCTTACTAAACTCTTTCAGCATGTAATTTTGACCTTTGTTTTCATTACTGACTTCTCTTTTTTTGACTCTTTTCAATAAATATGTAAAGCTACATTTTGGTAAATAGTGAACTTAGAGCCTATGGCTTCGCAGAAACAACTATTTTTTTTAACTTTTACAAAAACTTTATTGAGAATTTCATACATGCATATAAGGTGTTTTGGTCAAATCCGTGCCCACTCCCTCCCCTCCAACATTC
Organism: Nannospalax galili; assembly: GCF_000622305.1. Lineage (NCBI taxonomy): Eukaryota > Metazoa > Chordata > Mammalia > Rodentia > Spalacidae > Nannospalax > Nannospalax galili. The sequence continues at coordinate 191,897 of NW_008331650.1, forward strand.
CCCCCTCTGAAGAAGTAACCCAAAAATCTTTTAAGGATTAGATACAAGCTCCCAAATACTTTTGACATTTTTGGCCTT
>NW_008331650.1:191995-194272 GCF_000622305.1 Nannospalax galili
AGAGTATATTGCTAACAGGCTCAAGGACATTTTGACTTTTAGTGAAGAAACTGGCTACTTTTCTTTGGGGTCTTTTTACCCTAACTGCCTAGCCAGTTCCTACCTCCTATTCTTATCACGCCATCCTCTGAAGGGGTTACCCAAATTGCCAGTAGGGAATAGGGATGCAGACTGCTCTGGCTTCTTCCATGCTGAACAGGGACGCAGGGTGAGGCAATTGGAGTATACAAAAGACTCCCAAATTGCATAATTCTTGTCTCTAAGGGGAAAAGAAAGTCCTTGAATCATGAAGAAACCCCTCTTTTTAAAGGCATACTATATTTATAAAATCCCCCATTCCTCAAAAGCTTTAAAAAAATATCAAAATTAGGCCAGGCATGGTGGTACACGCCTTTAATCCCAGCAAGAGGCAGTCAGGCAGATCTCTGAGTTCAAGACCAGCCTGATCTATATAGTGAGTTCCAGGCTAACTGGGGCTACAAGGAGACCCTGTCTCAAAAAATAAATATTTATAAAGTGAAAATTATATTAGGAAGGGAATAAATAAAACCATAAAACAATCACAATTTCAAATTCTGTTGATAAATAAGATTCTAAATTTTGCAGTGTTTTTGTGTGCTAAATTTTATTATGAATATAAGAACATCGGCAGCTTTCTGTATTACCATGTCCTAAGTAAACATTCTTAGGGGTGTTCATTTGTGTGTTTTCAGAGAATAAATATTTGTCTATTAAGTAGAAATATTCAAATTATTATACAAAAGTATACAATATAAGGAATATTTCCTCAGCATTAATCTTTTTTCTTTTTGTCCTACTTTTTTCTTTTGGTTTTTTGTTTGTTTTTGATTTTTTTGTTTAGAGACAGGATCTCCCAGTAGCCCCAGCTCACTGGGAACTATGAAGACCAGCTAGCCTTGATCTCACAGAGATCCACCTGCCTCTGTCTCCTGAGTGCTGGGATTAAAGGCATGCACCGCTACACCCAGCCCTCTCAGCATTGATCTTGAACAAAATAAAACCATTAGTAGAAGATCATAAATGGAATTCTACTTTAGATCTCTGCCAGGCTGTCCTGAGAATACATTTGTTACAGACCGTCATTTCTCATTGACTCTTAATTGACCACCTTGGTAATAAGAAGAGCCAGGCATCTTTATAGTTGCAGACCCTCAGTGTTTGAACTGAGTAAATGGCACATGTGCTGAGCTGTGGTATTTTCACAGCTGCTGCTTTAAGTGGAAGTATCACAAGATCACACCTGTTCTTGCTCTAGCTTTGTACCTCTTTCCCCCTTCGGCTCAAAAAGGTTATTTTATTTAAAACGTTATACATTTTACTCTTAATGGGACAATTATATTTGCTTTCAAAATCTGTTATAGCTTAAGTATCTCAATATTTAATCCATTTAGTAATTCTATAATATTGAAAAGAGTATGAAAGAAAGTATTTTGTGTGTATTAAATGTCTTTTTACTGTTTTCCCTCTGCCTTTTAGAGCTTGAGTCTGTTGATGAAGGATTGCTACAGTTCTGTGCAAATAAACTGAAATTGCTACATCTTTATGAATCTGTCATCCAATTAAATTCCCTTGATTTTCATTCAGACACACTGTTCTCTGATAATGTGAGTAATCATATTTTATTATTATGTGCAATAATTGCATTGATTATATTTAATTTTTAAAATTTTTAGTAAACAATAGAAAATTAAAATTTTTTCGAACTTAAAGGTATATTTTCTGTATAGACCTCCTGACTTTCTAGCCCTTGCTGATAAATTTATATGAATTTCAATGTTAATTCATCTGTATTAGACTTATTTGATTTTTCTCAACACTTTTAAAAAAATTTATTTATTTTTATTTTACATGTACGAGTGTATTGCCTGCATGTATGTAAGTGCACCCATGTTGTGCAGTGCCCACACAAGCCAGAAGAAGGCATCAGATCCCCTGGTACTGGAGTTATGGATGGTTGTTATGCGCCATGTGGGTGCTAGGAATTTTACCTGGGTCCTCTGCAAGAGCAGCCAGTGCTCTTAACCACTGAGTTATCTCTCCAGTCCCTTGACCCTTTTTTTTTTTTTAATTTTATTTATTTATTTTTTTAATTAAAAGAAGCATTTCATTCTGCATGTAGGTAAGTGCACCCGTGTTGTGCAATGCCAGCGGAGTTCAGAAGAGGCTGGGCTGCTGGATCCCCTGGGACTGTACTTACAGACTGTTGTTAGCTGCCATGTGGGGCTTGGATTCGAACTTGGGTCTTCTGCATGAACA
>NW_008331650.1:199431-209844 GCF_000622305.1 Nannospalax galili
TTGGACTGACCTGAGACCCTGGCAGTGGCCGCGCCATGCAGGGATGGAAAGGCAGATGGGGTGGGAAGAAGCCCCAAGATTTCTCAAGGAGTGGATTGAGTAGCTGGGTTGTACTGGATGCAAAGGATCAGGGAGAGGAAAAGGAAGCCTCGGAGCCCCAGAAAGAGGTTGTCAGCCCCAGCAAGAGGCTGGCAGGTGTTGCAGGACCAGGGAAGTAGAAGGAGTTGAGGGCGGAGCCAGGTCCAGAAGCGGTGCTCCTGGCGCCCCAGAAAGGCACTATGTTGGTCTGGATGAGAAGGGTCAGGAAGCAGTATTGGTTCCCCACGTGTCTGGGGCCCCAAGACTAGGGATGGCGCAGGTCCCAAACTAGAAGTAGCGAACAGCGAGGGAGATGGAAGGGTGAATGTGGCTTGGGGAGTCAAGGCGTGGAGAGCTGCGCTATAGACTTACCCCAAGAGGCCTGAGGATAGGGGTGCAGGCTAGGAGAGTTAGCCGGTGGTGCAGGTCCAGGGATGCAGAGAGAGGTGAGGGTGGGGCCAGGACCAGAAGCTGTGCTTCTGGGGCCCAAGAAAGGCACTATGTTGGTCTGGGTGAGAAGGATCAGGAAGCAGTATTAGCTCCCCAGGTGTCTGGGGCCCCAAGACTAGGAGTGGCGCAGGTCCCACACTAGGTGTAGCGAACAGCGGGGGAGATGGAAGGGTGAATGTGGCTTGGGGAGTCAAGGCGCGGAGAGCTGCGCTATATACTTACCCCAAGAGGCCTGAGGATAGGGGTGCAGGCTAGGAGCGACACTTTTTTTTAACATGACTTCTTATAAAACAGCTTCTTGAAATAGTTTATGATGAAAATATATTTACTTTTACTGATGTGGTAGAACTATAGTTTCTTTTTATTGATTATTATGTGTTTGTCAGTGTGGGTGCATATGTACTATGTATGGCACATGTGGAGGTCAAAAAACATCTTTCGGGAGTTGATTGGGTTGTCTCCTATTGTGGATTCTGAGGAATGAACTCGGTCATTCAGCTTGTTCTGCAAGTGCTTTTACTCACTGAGCCATCTCACTGGCCCTCTTTTAAAGAAAGCATAAAAAAGAGTCTTACAAACTCTAGAGATCAGCTTTTCTATGTTGGTAACAAATTAATACAGTTTGATCTTTTGTGAATTACACACTGAAATTCATTTCAAAATAGTCTGTCTTATATTGAAGTGTTAAAAAATAGTTATAATAAACGTTTTCTTTTTGATTCTTTAAAACATAAACTAGTCACAGTCCCTTGCAGTCTTTCTTATAGTGCACTGTGCTTTCTTTTCAAGAAACGTGTGAGGTTTTCTTAATGATGACCTGGGAGGGTATCTTCCTCTTTCTCCCAGATAACTGTTCCTCATTTCAGGTTGTACAGCCTGGAAACTAGTGTCTTCTTATCTGAGGGATGATTGTTAAGATTTTAGTGGTTTGTCAGGTGACTGATAATATTTATTTAAAAATTAACCTGTCCATGGGGCTGTAGAGATGGCTCAGCTGTTAAGAGCACTGACTGTTCTTACAGAAGACGCAGGTTCAAATCCCAGTACCCACATAGCGGCTAACAGCCATCTATAACTCCAGTTCCAGGGGATCTGATGCCCTCTTCTGACCTCCATGAGCACTGCATACATGGGTGCACTTTTACACCTGTAGGCATAGCACTCATACACATCACATAAAAACAATAATAAAAAAATTAACCTGTCCATTTGAAAGTTAGTTAAGGCTTAAGGTAGAAACCTTTTATTTTAAATGCACGAATATATGAATCAAATTTTTTTAAACCAAAAAAGAAAGAATATTTAATCTTTATAGTGGAAATAGTCCACACATTCTGATAGCTTCTTTTCTGTCTTTGGTATTTTAGATTTTCGCATTTTAATAATACAGTCCTAATGTCATTCTGTGGTTGCTGTTCTAAATGATGAAGCCAGTTTCTCAGGATCAAGCCATCTACTTCAGCAATAGCCTAAAGCAATTGTGAGTCAGGAAAGAATGAGTTGATTAAGTAGTGCTTACAGGAAGGATTGCTAGGTATTTCATAGGTTCTTCTCACTAGAAGCAAACTCTCTTGTGTGTGCCCAGCTATGGTGATACTCACCTCAGCTGCATGCAAGATGGAAGAGGATCACTGAAGCCAGAAGCTCAAAGCCAGCCTTGGCAACACGACAAGACCCTATTCAAAAAAACTGAAATAACAGAAACAGGACTGGAGACATGGCTTAGCAGTTAAGACCAACTACTCTTAAAGAGGACCCAGATTTGAGTCCCAGAACCCACATGGTGGCTAACCACTGTCCATAACTCCAGTTCCAGGGGATCTGATGGCCTCTTCTGACCTCCACAGGCATTGCATGACATGGGTATACTTACATACATTCAGGAAATATACACATAAAATTAAAACAATACTAAAATTCAAATCTGAATTCATTTTTGCTGTTTATGCAACATCGTGCATATAAACTTACATGTGTGTCTTGAACACTTGAGTCTTGAACTACTACTATGTATTTAATAACATTGTACAGTGCACTACTTATCTGTAAAAAACAACACCTAAAATAACAAGTTAAAACTCTTGTTTAGAAATGAAGCTTTACTGCTGTAGCATGGAAATAAAAGCTTCCTTGCTGTGGGAAATTGACAGGGTTTCCAAAAACTGACCATGTCAGGAAACGTACCTGCATGTGGCATCAGAAAGTGGTTTGAAAGACTGGCAGGTTCTGTGACTTTTCAGTCTTCATCTCCTGGTCTCAGAGAGGACTTATGCGTAGCACAATGAGGATTGTTTTATGATACACTGTTTATGCTGCTTTTAGTATATAAATGTTTAATTTCAGAATGAGAAGAGTTAGAACTAACATGCTTATAATTATTTTCTATTACATAATACATATTTATTAAGATTTTAACATTTCAAGAGTATATAGAAACTTTCTAAAAGACTGGAGAGATGGCTCAGTGGTTAAGAATGCACACTGCTCTTGCAAAAGACCTGGGTTTGGTTCTCAGTTTCCACATCAGGTGACTCACAATCACCTGTAATTCAAGTTCCAGGGGATCTGATGCCCTCAGACACTGCACTCATGTGGTGCACATACTAACTCACAGAGACACATACATACATATAACAAATAAATAAATCTTTAAAAAAAGAAACTTTCATCAGCCAGCACTTGGGAGGCAGAGGCAGGTGGATCTCTCTGAGTTCCAGGCCAGCCTGGTCTACATAATAAGTTCCAGGTCAGTTGGGGCTACAGGGAGACCCTGTCTCAGAAAAAAAAATAATAAATAAAAAAAAGAAACTCTAAAATGGCACTTAGCAGTGTATAGTATTTTAGATTAGTTTACTTACATAATCTTGTATTCATGAAATGTAGTTTAAGACTTAAGTTGGGTTTTTGGGGGGGGTTTTTTGGTTTTTTTTTTTTTTTTTTTTTGGAGACAGGGTTTCCCTGTAGCCCCAGCTGTCCTGGAAGTCACTGTGTAGACCAGGCTGGCCTTGAACTCACAGAGGTCCACCTGCCTCTGCCTCCTGAGTGCTGAGATTAAAGGCGTGCGCCATCACGCCTGTCTCAGACTTAAGTTTTAAACAAAGTGTATTAACCTGCCATGTGTGATATCAATTTATTTTTTTAATTTAATTTTATTTCTTTTTTGGCCTTTGTTAGACAGGGTCTCCCTGTAGCCCCAGCTGGCCTGGAACGCGATATGTACACCAGGCTGGCCTTGAACTCACAGAGATCCCCTGCCTCTGCCTCCCAAGTGCTGGGATTAAAGGTGTGTACCACCATGCCGAACTGGATTTATTTTTTGTTTTTTTTTATGTGTATGAGTATTATGTCTGCATGTGTGTAAGTGCATCCATATTATGCAGTACCCGCTGAGGTTGGAAGAGGGTGTCAGATCCCTGGAACTGGAGTTATGGACAGTTATTAGCTGCCATGTGGGTGCTGGGATTCGAACCCGACTCTTCTGCAAGAACAACCAGTGTGGTGAGCCCTCTCTCCAGCCCCATCATATCAATTTAAAAAGGCATCTTTTGCTCTGCAGTCTTGAATTTTAGTTCTGATAACAGGGTTTACACTTGTGGCAGATTCATTTAGGCCTGCTCACAATTTCTTCTTCATATTTTTTAAGGACTTGGGCGCTTTACTACGGCTTGACGAAAAAGAACTCCTTAAACTCCAGGTGTTGTTAGAGAAGTATAAGCAGAATACCAAGACAGCCGTCAGGTTTTCCAGTGATGCAGATGATGTGTTGCCTGTAAAGACATTCCTCGAATATCTAGAGTATGAGAAGGATGTGCTCAGCATAAAGAAGCTAAGTGAAGAGGAGTATGTGGCTCTAGGTAGGTGACTCCTACACTCTCTCTACATCCTCCCTCTCCTGGATGTCCTGGTGGAAGTATGCAGCAGCTCAGTGATTCCTTTTGTTTGGAAATTCAGCACCAAAAGAATGAAATGTAGTTTTTTGGTCAGTTAAATATTCCGGTATCCATGCACCATGTTGTATCCATGCATACAAGTTTAATTGTAAAGTGCTTGCCATACAAGCATGGGGACCTGAGTGTGGATCCCCCACACTCATGAAAAAGACCAGCGTGGTGGCATGTGCCTGTATCGCTGGCACTGGAGATGCATAGATAGGATGCCTGTGGCTCTCTGGCCAGATAGTCTTGCCTGATCCATGAATTCCAGATTCAGTGAGAGACTTGTTTCAAAAAATGAGGTCGGAAGCAGTTGAGGAGGATACCTGACATTAACCTCTGGCCTCCACATACATGTGCACACACATGGATGCACACCCATGTGCACACACATCCTAAGTATATACAGGAGACTGTTTTAAGACCTATAAGAATTTGTTTTCTGCTCTCATAAGTAAATACAGGCATTAAATTCTTTCCTTTGATGCTGTCTTGCTCCTCTGGAATTCTAGGTGGCAGTTCAGTGAGATTGTCAGTCCAGGTAGTCACTCCTCATTGCTAACGTGCTTCGCTTGTTTGTTTCCTTGCTTGCTTTGGTAGGCAGTTTCTTTTTTTGGAAGTGTTTGCATGGAGAGAGCTCCACAGAGGATGTGTGTCGCGCTCTGGAGTCTGCTGGACTCAGCCCTCAGCAGTTACTGGTAAGGTGGCTGTTGCTGGATGCTGCTCTTCTTTCAGATGTTATGCAGAAGTACTAGCTTCACAGCATTGTCCTTAGCACATCACAGATGATTCACAAAAGCCTTCTAAAAGTGACCAAAGAAAATTGTAATTACTATATTTAATTAAGGCTGTTTTATTTTTCTTGTAAATCTTAACAAGTAGTGGTCTGTGATTGGCCTAAAATTAATTTAGGGTCTGACAGCATTTGCAGTAGATTTTGATACTCACTAAAAGTTGATATATTAGAACTAAAAGAGATCTTGGAAAACTAACTTCCTTTAAAGATGTATTGAATTGTCATGAACATTTTCAAAGTTCAAATATGAAAGGATGTTATCTTTATATTATAACAAATGTAAAACAGAAGTATCACCCAGTAAGAAAACGAAAATAGCTGGGCATGGTGGCACACGCCTTTAATCCCAGCACTTGGGAGGCAGAGGCAGAGGGATGTCTGTGAATTCAAGGCCAGCCTGGTCTACATAGCAAGTTCCAGGCCAGCTGCAGCTGCAGGGAGACCCTGTCTCAAAAAAACCAAAACTAAATAAATAAAATATAAACATTTCCCTTTTGGCAACAAGCAAGGGGAGTTGCCCATGATCCTCAGCTTTCCCTCCTTACTGCCCTCAGCACAGGCACACACACACTTTTCCTTTATATGACTAGGCATCTTGGGTTTTAGCCAGCATTTCGGTGTCCTACCTCTGTGCGCTTATTGACTATGTTAAAGTAGGCTTTTACTGAACATTGAGAGGTACTTTAAAAATGGTTCTGTTCTATCAGTCTATGAAAGTATATATGTCAGAAAATAAGACAGTTAAAAATACACATGGATGTTAATAAGCAAATATGTTTTAGCCTGGGGGGCTGGTGTACCTTACACTGGCCTAGAACTCATGATCCTTGTGCCTCATCCTCCGAAGTGCTGGGATTACAGACATACACCACCATTCGGTTGTAGAAACTTGGTGCGATTTTCAAGTATACTCTGCTCATATGTTTTATAATAAAATCAGTCCTAGGAGCAACTTAATGGTGAGCCTGAAAGTAAACATTTCCTTCTGATTTGCTTCCCAGCTCATGCACACACACACAAAAAAGAGTTGTTTCTGGCTGAATATCAATGTCTCTTCACCAGGAACCAGTTTGCTGACCCACATAATGAAAAGAATAGGTCATGTGGAATCAAGAGCAGTCTAGAGGAGAGGGGATACCTTGAGGCATGGGATAAGGCTAGTCAGTATTATGGACTTAGCAGGGCGCTGGGTCATGAGTAGAAAGAGCTTGCTAGAAAATGATCCCATTTCTGTACATCAATGGCTTCTGTGTTCTCTCAACATAGAAGCCAGTGGCTTGGCACAACGTATATGGCGTATGTAACTATCAGGACTTGTTACTACTATCACTTTTTTATGAGCCTGAGGAAAATAAGAAAGAGCATCATTGGTTTTTAAGGTCCTACATAGGGTAAGGGAGAAAAGGGGACACGAAAGGGGAAAAGGAGAAATAAGATCTCACCTTAGAGGTGGGCGTGCTGGCACATGCCTTTCAGTTGCAGCAGTCAGTTGGGAGGGAGGCACTGGCAGGTGGATTTCTGAGTTGGTGGTGGCACATGCCTTTAATCCCAGCACTTGGGAGGCAGAGGCAGGCAGGGCTCTGTGAGTTCAAGGCCAGCCTGGTCTACATAGTGAGTTCCAGGACATTTGGGGCTTCAGGGAGACCCTGTCTCAAAAAGACCAAAAAAAAAAAAAGTGCATGATTAATTTCATATGTGTCAAAGTTATATACTCACACAAATTTATGTATGCATTTGTGTATACATATACTCTTAGCCTTTTTAAAGAAAGGAAAAAGGAAAGGAACATCTGAGTTAAGAGTCAGACAGATCTAGGTTCAGACTAAAGTGCATGGTGCTGGAGATTAGGAGCATGGTTCACTATTCTAAATTTGGGTGGCCATCTCTGCCACAGGGCTTGTTAAGATCAGATGCAGTGATACACATGCCAGCTACTACTGTGCTTCCTAGTCCTAAGTTGCCTGTGCAAGTTCATTTCCTTTGTACGCTTACTTCTTTGTGTCCTTACAGTCCTTACTTTTTAAAATTATCTGATTTAATATATTTAAACCAACACCTTTCTGAGCTTTTCCACCGTAAAGGTACTGTAGTATTGTAAGCAGTCAAGGTGGTCCACAGAATCCAGTACCTCTAGATGTGACACTGTACCATTAAACTTTCACCGTCTTAGATGAAACCTATTAACAAGGTTTACAAATCTTAAAAATGTGTCAACTTACATCTTAAAAATCATGCATGTTCAACAAAGTGCTTTTGTTTAAAATGTGTTTTTCATAGCTTGCTAGCAATTTTAGAATGGGAGTTTGATAGCTCATTTACTTGTTCACCACTGCCATATCCCTGGTATCTTGGGCAAGGCAAGGGCAAGATCCCCAGCTCTAGCTTTCCCTGTGTCTCCTGTCAGAGCCTGCAGCTGGCACCTCACTCATCAGGGAATGCACTCACAGTGCTGTCCTTCCTAGTAGTGTGCTCCTTAACAGAGGCTGAGATTGAAGGACCTTGTATAACCTGTGCGGAGATAGCAAAGGTGGGATTCATGTACCCAGCAGATAGTAAGACTCTCTTAGTAAACAGAATACCTCAATCTGACCCTCTCATTACGGGATAGAGCAAGCACCCAGCTCCATAGGCTGCATCATTTGTGTGCACTTGTGTGCTGTCTAGGAAAGTGTGACATTTCCACCATGTTAAATATTTAGGCTGGCTGTGGTGGCACACGCCTTTAATCCCAGCACTAGGGAGGCAGAGGCAGGCGGATCTCTGTGAGTTGGAGGCAAGCCTGGTCTACATAGTGAGTTCTAGGAGAGCTGGGGCTACAGGGAGACCCTGTCTCAAAAAAAATTAGATAAAAAAATAAATATTTAGGCTGAACAGAATTTAAATCTCATTTCAGTCTCTGCTCCTAAGTGTTTGGCTTTCAAAGGAGAAAGATATTTTGGACAAACCACAGTCTGTCTGCTGTCTTCATACCATGCTGTCCCTGCTGAGCAAGATGAAAGGTAGGAGGCGGTGACTTTCATGGTCAGCATTTCCCACTAGTTCTCTCAGAAACAAAATGTAGCCTTGAAATGCCACACAGAGGAGGGGGAGGGGGTCACTTCTCTCAAGAAAAGGAGACTACAGTGTGGAGACATTTCACTGAGTGTGCAGCTTAGCCCAGTGGTTAGAGCATTTTCATGCATAAGACCCTGGATTCCATCCTCAGCTCTGTGAACATTGTGTTGTGGAAATTCTTTGATACATTAGTAAAAAGCTTGCAGTGCATGAAAATAAAATTGTATCATTAAAAGAAGACAGCATGACATGAAAGTGGTCTTTGGTAAAGTGATTATCAGAACAATAATTTATTATATTAAATATTTCATTAGTAAACATTTAAAATTTAATAAATGATATAATTTATTAAAATATATTTAAATATTATATTTAATAGTAATGATTAAAATATTCCAAATAAGATTCAATATTAATCCCTTCATTAGCACTTGGGAGGCAGAAGCAGACAGATCTCTGTGAGATCAAAGCCAGCCTAGTCTACATAGGGAGTCCTGGGCCAGCTGAAGCTACAGGGAGACCTAGTCTCCAAAAAAAAAAAAAAAAAAATTTGATTCAGAAACAATCAAGCTGACTAACAGCTTAAAGACATAGACTATAGATGTTCTAAATAAAATAAGGTTGCAATACCAATTTTCTAGTGCACTTAGAAATATGCAGGTGCGTCTTTGAGGGATTTGGTTTCACCAGAAAAGATGAGACACTACACACTCAAAGTGACATGGTAAGACCTTTGCCTTTTGCTTTTCTCCCTATCCCTATAGTGGCCATTGATGAGACCTGGGATTCCCAGTCCGTGTCCCCCTGGTGGCAGCAGATGCGTATGGCCTGTATTCAGTCCGAGAACAATGGCGCTGCCCTGTTGTCTGCACATGTTGGGCATTCTGTTGCTGCACAGATCTCAGACAGTGTAACGGATAAGAAGGCAAGTGGGCAGAGCTACTGGTTTGCTCTGCATCTGTCCAGTGGCTGGAGGGATGCTCTTCTTTCCTGGGATGCCTTCAGTATCCCAGGGCATGTGGAATGAGAAGTGTGTTGGGTTTGTAGCTGCTCGCCTATGGTGACCTTCTGAGGGGCCACCTGCTCAGCTTTCCTCACTGAAGAGGCTGGGGTTCAACTATTCCTTCACAGGTTTATTCTGATTGTAAAGTTCTGTAATGGTCTTTATTCCTCATCGTCTTACAAACCTTGTATTGATTTGTACATATGAATGGATCTTTTGCTTTGTGGTTGTTTCCCTCTTCTCTTGAGGGCTCATTTATGTTAAGATTAACATCTCTTAATTTCATGGTGGGTCAAATAGTTTTTCCTAAGGGATGCTAGATTAATTTGGAGAGACACCTGAGTAAACCTGTGTGGTGTCACTAAACATTGTCAGTCTCTGGGAGTTACAGGCTAAATTTAGCCTTACTAGATAAAGGTGTTTGCAGCAACAGAGTTGGCTGGCACGTTCTGAAAAGATGTCAGTATAGGATTGCTTTTATAGAGCAGTCCTCACCAAGGAAGACCAAAAACTTTTTGTAGTGGGCACTGACTGAGCCACTCACACTCATTACTGCAGGACCTCTGGTGCCCTGAGTCCCCAGTCTTATCCAGCCAAGTATTAACAGCTGTAGAATTACATCTGTATGTGCGTTGTAATATCTCCTGACTCTTCAGCACCTGTCAGGATAAAAGCTCATTTAAGTTAATGTTGATTCAGAGTCTTTGCCAGAGGCCTGGGAATGTGGCTCAGTAGTAGAACATTTGCCTGCCAGGTATAAGGACCCAGCACAACAAAAATATATTTTCCCTAGGGAATCACCAAGACATTTTCTCTTAGTTTTCCCAAACAGTTTTGGGTGCTGATAAAGAAGCCCTCACAGACTCCTGGGAGGCCCTTTCTCTTGACACTGAATATTGGAAACTCCTGCTGAAGCAGCTGGAAGATTGCCTAGTACTTCAGACTCTGCTTCACAGCAAGGGGAACCCTCGAACCACCAAAGTGTCATCACCACAGACAGAGCCACTTCCAAGACTTTCTGTTAAAAAATTGTTAGAAGGAGGAAAAGGTAAGCTGGAGTTTATTTGAATGTGTGTGTGTGTGTGTGTGTGTGTGTGTGT
>NW_008331650.1:210000-228774 GCF_000622305.1 Nannospalax galili
AGCTAAGGCTAGGTTTGAGCTCACACTCCTTCTGCCTCAGCCTCCCAAGTTCTGGGAATACAGGCATGCACCATCATTGAGCTTCGCATCAATATTTTTACATTGTGAGGGTTTCTCAGTGGATGTTTGGCCTTCGTAGGTTTTCATTAAATGAAGTATCTGTGAGACTCCCATCTTTGTACTGAGTCTGTTCTCCCTCTTCCCACTTCATCCACCCATGAATACTTAAATCTTGCTCATCTCTCAAAGTTCAGCTGAGGGTCTGCCCTCCGAGAGCCTTTCATGAGCAGCTTTCCGACAGCTTTCTCCTCTTCTCCACAGAGCTGGCTACATGCCTCCCTCTTTTCCTTCCTTTTCTGCTTTTTAATTTTCTTAAATGTGTTTTCAATTTAATTGCTACATGGTAATCATACATATTTATGAAACATTGTGATTATTAATGCATACATGGATCAGATCCATTAAGCATTTATCATTGCTTTGTGTTGGGAGCATTCAAAATGCTCTCTGCTAGCTATTTTTTTTAACATAACATTATTTCTTTTTTAAAAAAATATTTTACTTTTATGTGTGTGAGTGTATTGCCTGCATGTGTGTAAGTATACCCATGCAGAGCCCTTGGAGGCCAAAAGAGGCATTGGATCCCCTGGAACTGTAGTGGTTAGCTACATGTGGGTACTGGGGTTCAAACCAGGGTCCTCTGCAAGAGTAGCTAGTGTTCTTAACTGCTGAGCCCTGTTTTTGTCTTTTTGAGACAGGGTCTTCCTGTATCCCTAGCTGGCCTGGAACTCGCTATGAAGACCAGGCTGGCTTCCATCTCACAGAGTTCCTTCTGCCTCTGCCTCCTGAGTGCTGGGACTAAAGGGGCGCATACCCACACCTGCCTCTGCTAGCTATTTTGAAGAATGCAATTAGTTGTCAAGGTAGTTTGCCTAGTGTGAGGTAAAATAATAAAAGCCATTTGTCCAACTGTACCCTTGTAAATGCCTCTGTCCTCTGTCCACCGATCCCATGCCTTAGCTCAGAGTGCTTCCACTCTCTGCTTCTCTGTGAGCATCTGCTTAGTTTCCACACGTGAGTGAGGACATGTCCAACCTAGCTTCGAGTGCAGAGAGAGCTTGTCCCAAGGCATTAGACAGAGTGACACCTGACACCCTCCCCAGCCTCTGCATTTGTACACATCCTGAGCCAGGGATGTGGCTCAGCTGATAGAATGATTGTGTAGCATGCACAGAGCCCTGGGTTCAGTCCTGAGCAGCATGTAAACCAGGTGTGGAGTGCAGCACTATGGAGTTGGGGGTAGGAGGATCAGAAGTTCAGGATCATCCTCAGCTACATAATTTGAGGCCAGCCTGGGCCACATAATTACATAAAACCCTTTCTCAAAAAAAGAAAATAAAAAACAGTAGTAATTCTTTCATCTGTGTGTGGTATAGTATATTCTGATTTGTGGTCCTGGGAAGCAGCACATAGCTGTCTTTACATATGTATGCTTTAAGTTTTCTGGAGCAGAAGCATACCCTGACCTAGCAGCTTTCTTACTTGCCCTCACAGAGAGTAACATAGCTGCACATCCCATGGCTTGTTGCGCCACCTTCACTGGAGGCTCAGAAGTGAGTGTGGTGTGGAGATCTTTCAGATGTCCACCGTGTGCGGTGTGCTCCCCTTCAGTGCAGTGCTGCCATGTTTACCAACCTGCATTTTCTTTCTTGTCCAGGTGGCATTGCAGACAGCATAGCCAAGTGGATATTTAAACAGGACCTCAGCCCTGACCTGTTGAAACCAGCTAATAAACAAGATATAGAAAACCCAGATGAACCCGAAGAAGGTATTGCCAGAAGTTTCCTTGAGGTGTCAGAGGTGGCCAGAGACCTAGGTGCCATACCAGGTACACCACGTGATGAGAGTTATGAAACCAGGGTGGCATAGTGTGGCTATTTTAGGGAAAGAATAACATTGCCCTGTCTTCTGCCTTCCAGACTTGCTGTGTTTAGCCTATGAGCAGTTCCCTTGTAGCCTGGAGCTGGACGTGCTGCACGCACATTGCTGCTGGGAGTATGTTGTTCAGTGGAATAAAGATCCAGAGGTGAGAATCTCGTTGCCTCCTCCTCCTAATTGTTCTGCACTTCTCTTGTGCCCGAGTCAGGACCGTCCTGGAACTTAGAGTCAACATTAGATTCTTCCCCGCTTTCTGTGCCTGTACTAGTGACTGCCGGGTGCCTTTCATACATCTCCTTTTTTTCTTTTCATGGCATTACTGAGGACTGAACCTACAGCCTCATGGATGTTCAGCAAGCACTCTACCACTGAACTGTGTCTCCAGCCCTTTTTGAACTTCTTTGAAAGGGTTCAAACCTTGCCAAGTTGCCTATATTGTCCTTGAACTTGTGACCCTCCTGCCGTCGCCTCATGAGCATCTAGCAATGCAAGTGTTCACCACAGTGGCCGGCCTGTGTTCTTAAATGTCACTTTCCTGAACGTGTCTATAATTAATTTATTCAGATTTCAGAACTAATGTCCTCATTCTAGTTCTAACATTGTGTATTTCATCAACTAGGAAGATGTTGCCGTCCAAGTAGGGAGTGACTGCGACTGGTATTCTGGCTGTGGGGATTCCCCTGTCTTGACACCAATTTTTGGTTAAGGTTTAATTTCACAAAGACAAGTCTGTTATATAAATCACTTTGTTAGTATATTCCTTTAATATATAATATAATTACATATTAAAGAACTTTCTTGAGGGGGAAGGAAGGTTATCTAAGTACTGGTGTCAATTAGTTCATCTGTGAAATTCTTCACTAGAGTGCTGCGTGGTACAAAGACCTCAAAGAAAGAGTGTGGACTCACCAGAACTTTGAGGGAGGCCTAAGGGGAGGAATGGTGGCAGAGAGTGCCTGCCAGATGCTGTCCTTGTTTGTTTGGTTTTCCTTTAAATATTCATCTACTAACCCCATCATACCCTTTTCCCGGCTTCACCATTTCACATATACAGCTTTAACTTCAAACTGAATTACCTTTGGATAATTTCCAGTACTGGCATGTGTGTGGGCAGTAGTGATGTGTTTAATGTATATACAATTTTCAAAAGTTTTTCACAAGATCTGGGTACTTTTCTGAGTATTACATGCTCTCATTTGAATTGGAATGTGCAGACTACTGCGATTACACCGAGATAACGTTAGGCACTCCCTCTCCTATTTCAGGTTTCCTCCTTGCCCTGTGTTTTGCTCCTTCACATAAACTATTGACATACTCTGGTAGCTTGCTTTCCATGTTTATTGTCTAGCTTCTTCACTAGAATGTAAGCTCAGTGAAGAGGATCTGGGTCCACCTTTGTTCAGTATAGTATGCTTGTGCCTTAAACAAGCCTTGGTTCATAGTAGATGCTCAAATTTTGTATAATAAATGAATGGTATTTGCAAAAGTAATTATTTTCAGGTCTATGAAATTCAGGTATTGATTAGAAAGAGCATCTGTGGGGCTGGAGAGATGGCTCAGCAGTTAAGAGCACTGACTGCTTTTACAGAGGACCTGCGTTCGATTCCCAGCACCCACATGGTGGCTACAAGCTGTCCTTAACTCCAGATCCAGGGGAATCCAACGCCCTCTTCTGACCTCCGTGGCATTGCACCACATGAGTGCACTCACATATATTCAGGCAATACACTCATACACGTAAAATAATAAAAATAATACATTAAAAAAAAAAGAGCATTTGTGTGACACACAAACCACAGTGGGCCTGAATCAGCACGTCAGCACGATCTGGGTGCTTCTAGGAATAGCTTTATGCAAGACTTTGTTACAAAATCTTCTTTGGGAGCTGGAGAGGTGGCTAAGTGGTTAAGAGTACTTGCTCGCTGTTCCGGAAGACTGGTGTCTAATACTCAGGTCAGACAGCTCACAGCCACCCTAACTCCAATTCGAAGGGATGTGACATCGCCTTCTGGCTCCCACAGGTACCCTCACACATGGGGCAGTCAGTCACATGACACATACACATAAATAAAAATAAACCTTTTTTAAAAAGAAATCTTCATTGATATTAAATGACCTTTCTCTCTTTTCTGTCTTAGGAAGCACGTTTTTTGGTTAGGTCCATAGAACACTTGAAGCACATTCTTAATGCACATGTTCAGAATGGTGAGTAATGGACATTAAACCCTCATGGACTCATGGGATCCGCCTGCTTTACTAGGATAGGAATCTTCAAGTTCACATCCTCCCACCAACATGTTAGTTTGTATCACTAATTGCAAGGTGCTGCCATTGATAACTATTTGCCTACTAGGGGCACAGAGCTATGACTACTAAATGTCATCTGTCCCTTAAGGTGAAATGTTCCATTTATGCTGCCTGATTACCAACTGCTTTGCGCTTTAATTTTATTGCCACAGCTTAGTGACTGTATAAGTAAAAGCCCAGGTTTTTGTTGTTGTTGTTGAGGTTTTGTGTGTGTGTGTGTGTGTTGTTTGTTTGAGATTTTTGGAGGGGGTCTTTTGGACAAGATCTCCCTGTAGCCCTAGCTGGCCTGGAACTTACTATGTAGACTGGGCTGGCCTCGATCTCACAGAGATCCACCTGCCGCTGCCTCCCAGGTGCTGGGACTAAAGGTATGCGACACCACACTTGGCTTTTTTTATAATTTCCATTTCGTTTTGTTTTTTGCATTTTTTATATTTTTAAAGTATTCTCTCTCTCTCTCTTTTTTTTTTTGAGATAAGGTCTCATGCAGCCCAGGGTGGTCTCAAATTCATTGTCACTATATAGCCCAGGGTGGCCTTGAACTCCTGATCTTCCTGCCTTATTCTACCAAAGGCTGGGATTACAGGTATGAACTATCACATCTGCTTGCCTTAAAAGTATTTTTAATATTTTAATACTTAAAATAAGAATTAACCTGTTCTCAACAGTTTTTGTTTTTGTTTTAATGTATATGAGTGTTGCCTGCATGTACGTAAGTGTACCCGTGTCATGCAGTGCCCATGGAGGTCAGAAGAGGGGAGGGGATTTCCTAGAACTGAAGTTACAGACAATTGTTAGCCACTATGTGGGTGCTAGGAATCGAATCTGGGTCCTCTATAAGAACAGCCAATACTCTTATCCACTGAGCCATCTTTCTAGCCCCATCCATGTGTTTTGTTATTAATTTCTTAGAAGTGTTGGCCAGTGAGTAGACACACAATTAGCTTTAACTGATACTGTCAGGCACTTTTTGAGAGAAAAAAGTATAGAGCTTTGCTTAGCAAATATGAGGCCCTGGGTTCCAGCCCCAACAGGAGAACAAACATTGTAAGCCTTTCTTGTGGTTGTGTAATGTTACTATGATTTTGCTTTTTTCTTCCTACTTATGACATGACTCTTAGACTTATTGACCATTTTGATATACTCTTCTGCTACCTAGTTCTAAAAGTAAAGTTCATTAACATTATAAACACTGCATAAGCTACAGAGATAACAGCTAAATGTAGAGCCTGTATAGTCTGAAAACCTGAGAGTTGCACATCTGATGAAAGTGGCAGGCTGCATGCATTCTGTTCACTAATGTATCTACTTGCTGCATAGGCATTGCACTGATGATGTGGAATACCTTCTTGGTTAAAAGGTTTTCTGCTGCTACATACTTGATGGATAAGGTAAGGGGGGGTTTTGTTCGATTTTGGGGTGGGTTTGTTTCTTTTTGTTTTTTGGGTTTTTTTTTTTTTTTTTTTTTTTTTTTTTTTTTTTTACTGTAGCCCTCACCTAGCCTAGAACTCACTATGTAGACCAGGCTGGCCTTGAACTCAACAGAGATCCACCTGCCTCTGTCTCCCGAGTGCTGGGATTAAAAGCATACGCCACCACGCCTGGCTAACATAAGGCTATTTTAATTTTCATGAACTGACTTTTGTATTTGGTTCCATTAATTTATTGATATTAGAAAGATTATCCACTCTGGGCCTTGGTAGACTGGTGTGTAATGCTGCATTTTACTCTGCTCAGTTAAATGTAAGTCCCAGTGCTAGCATTTTAATACATGAAGAAGAACCCTAAGTCCTTGCAGAGACTTGGTTGTGAACAATAGAAGCCTTTTGTGTAAAGGCAAAGGACAGCTGGCTGACTCAAGGAAAGAGTCAGTTACCTTGTGTTTAAATTAAAATACACGGATAATATACGCTTACCAGTCTTAGTGTCTAGACCCGAGGTGCAGTCTAATGGAGCGGAATGCAGTTCTTGGCTTTTATGCATGAACACCATCTGTAATGCATGCCTGTCATCCCCAGATCCTATTTTTGTAAACTTGTGCACAGTCTTAAGATTTTTTAAGTTTTGGGTTTTATTTTTGTTTTGTTTTGGGGTCTTTTTGTTTGTTTGTTTGTTTGTTGTTTTTTGGTCTTTTTGAGACGGTCTCTCTGTATCCCCAGCTGTCCTGGAACTGAGTATGTAGACCAGGGTGGCCTTGAACTCACAGAGATCCACCTGCCTCTGCCTCCCAAGTGCTGGGCTTAAAGGTGTGTGCCATCACACCCAGCCCTAAGTTTTGTTTTTTGAACTCTCAGCAATCCTCCTGCCTCAGT
This sequence comes from Nannospalax galili, assembly GCF_000622305.1. Taxonomy (NCBI): domain Eukaryota; kingdom Metazoa; phylum Chordata; class Mammalia; order Rodentia; family Spalacidae; genus Nannospalax; species Nannospalax galili. Next base: position 216,558 of record NW_008331650.1, read on the forward strand.
CTCCAAGTGCTTGTTACAGGTGTGACCATTACACTTGACTTCAAAATCTTAAAATTTTTATAATCTGTCCTCCAGTAATTGTAGTTGTTTCTACATCTAATCCAGCAAACTGAGGATAATTCATTCTCTATCAGTAATTTAAATAATTCCACACAGCTTTCGAAACTCCCTTCTCACTTTGATTTCATCAGTTTTTTAATTAAATCACATAATTACAATGACGTGTACAGCTAGCTCAAATAAATTGGAATGAAGATAACACATAAGCATAAAATTGAAAGGTATGACTAGGATCTTGTAGCCTGGTAGAGAGTTGATGACTAGCTCCAAGTCTAGTGATCAAGGGAGCTAGTATGCATTACAGGCCGGTCAGGGGAGCAGGTGGCTATCAGAAAAATCACCAGTATAATGACAGCCTCTGCTTTTAAATTAACAACCCTATGTACATCAGGAATAGTACTGCACTGCAGACCCCTTTAAAATATTTATTATTTTTATTTTATGTGTATTCGTGTACTGCCTCGATGTGTGTAAGTACACCTATGTCATGCAATGCCCAAAGACACCAGAAGAGGGCGTTAGATCACCTGGAACTGGAGTTATGGAAGTTTTTTTAGCCACCGTGTGGGTGCTGGAATTCAAACCCTGGTCTTCTGCAAGAACAGCCAGTGTTCTTAATTGCTGAGCCATCTCTCCAGCTCAGACCCCTTTATCAGCCATTGCTCTCCTTAAAAATGCTTTATTTGAGATCATTGAAGTGTAACTATTCTTGGACTGGGGTATAGCTACTGAACATTAGCATTTAGCATTTGCAAGGCCTTAGGTTCAAATATCCCTAGCACACACATGCAAAAAAAGTGTAACTCTCCTTTCCTCTGTGCTGATTTTCCTTCCTTCTTAACTTCTTTCTTATAACTTGCCTTTATGGTGTTGTTTTTATTTTGTTTTGTTTTTTTCTTTCTTTTTTCCCTTTGAAAGCAAAGTTGTGGTTTATTAAGAAAAACATGTCAGTCAGTTCTAGGGAAGAGAGTACCTGCCAGTGTTACTGTCTTCTGCGTCACTTCTGATCACTTCTCTTTTGAGATAATCGGTGTCTGTTACAGTTTACCACATTGAGTCTCACATCCAAGTCCTTTAGTCCTCACAGCTGGAGTTTTTATTTATTCATTGAAAATTTCAACATTTACACAGTGTATTTTTATCATATCCATCCATCGTTACTTCCCTCCAACTCCCCTGAGAGCCCCCTCCCCTCTTTCCCTCCCAACTTCATGTCCTCCCCTTTTTCTTTGTTTTGTGATTAATAACCCTGAGTCTAGTTGGTGCTTCCTGTATGCTCATGGATGTGGCCATCCACTGGCTGAAAGTCTACCAACAGCCACATCCCCAAAGGAGAGTGCCTCTTCCTCCCTCAGCAGCTGTCTGTCAATAGCTCTTCCACCAAGGGTGGTGCCCTAGGGGCCCCTCCCCAATTTGTGCTTGAATTTTGATGGACTTGATCTGTTTGTGGCTTGGGCAAGTAACCACAATTAATGTAGTCGATGTGAACAATAGCCAGGTCATACCCAGAAGTCAGCATTTCACAGCATTTCTCCTTATCTGCCAACTCTTACATTCTTTTCACTCACCCTTGTGCGAGAGTCGAGAGAGATGGATGATTCGTCCACAGCTGAGCACTCGCAGTTACATGACCTTGGCGGTTTGACCAGTTATGAGCCTCTGCATTAACCACTACCCACTGGAAGTAGATGCCTCTCTGATCAGAGTTGAGAGCAACACAAATCTATAGGTATAAACATATATATAGAAGGCAGTTTGATAACATGACCATAAATAAATATAAATATCTAGAAGGCAGTTTGACAGTATGACCAAACAACAGTAGATTCCCTCCTAAGGCCCAGTCATGGCTTTTGACCAGGTTTATAGTACCAGACATGAAATCCTTCCTGTGGAGCAGGCCTCAAATCCAATTAGAAAGCAGCTGTTTACCCCCATTACCATCATCCCACTATTGCACCCATGTGGCACTATTTTACCAGTGGGTACTTCTTGCTAGGTAGGTCAGTACTGTAACATATAGGTCTCACCTATACTCAGTGAAACCTTTAATGCCTTTTCTCTCCCAGCAGCCTGACTTACAGGTGCTGCCATTGTAAGCAAGGCAGCAGGGAGAGAATTTACTGGTCATTCAAGATTGATTTCTTTGTCCCAAAGCTTGAAGTTTATTATTGTTCATTGAATTTATCCCTCATGTGCCAAAGACTGTGCTAAGTGCTCTGGTTGCATTGAAGAAAATCACAGTCCTGACCCTCAAAGTGCTCACTTTGTAGAAGACAAGTAAACAGCAGAAGGGCATTTGGGAGCTCTAAAGGGGAAGTAGATTGAAAGACGCGGCGAAGCTTCTGGCTTAAATTTTGGTAGGTGTATACCTATGATTTAGTATAAAGTGGGTAAGAATTTTTTAAAAAAGTCCTGTGGGTAGGAAACAGCTTTTGGGGTTCAGGGTCTTGGAAGTAAGCACCTTTCTGTGGCCGGGCATGGCTATAGAAAGAAAAGAACCTGAGCGTGGAGAGTTTAGTTGCAGGCAGTGGATGCTGGATTTTCTACTGTATGATCTGCTTGGCATGGATGGTAAGGCCTCAGTCAGTGGAAGCTGTTACTCCATACTGAAGACTTTGGGGCAGTTTTAAGTAGAGAAATTATATGCTCAGATTTGCAATTTTAACATGATTCTTGGAACTGGAGAAATGTCTTGGCGTTGAAGAGCACTGGCTGCTCTTGCAAAGGACTTAAGTTCAGCTCCCAGCACCTACATAACAGCTAACAATTGTCCTTAACTCCAGTTCCAGGGAACTCCTAACACCTCTTTGGGCATTTCATGCACATGGTGTACTTACATACATGTGGGCAAAAGACTCATACACATAATTTTTTTTTTAACTTTTAAAAAAACATTATTGAAGCTGGGTGTGGTGGCACACGCCTTTAATCCCAGCACTCAGGAGGCAGAGGCAGGCCAATCTCTGTGAGTTCAAGGCCACACTGGTCTATATAGTGAGTTCCATCCAGGACAGCTGGGGCTACAGAGAGACCCTGTCTCAAAAAAGACCCCCCCCAAAAAAAAAAAACAAAAACATTGAGAATTTCATACACACATATAAAGTGTTTTGATCAAATCCACGCCCACTCCCTCCCCTCTAACACCTCCCACACTTTTTTTTTTAATCCAGTGTAAAAATAAAAAAATTTAAAGGTGATTCTGGCAGCTTTGTGGAATCCAGAGTTGGGCTGGACTCAGCTTGGTTGTCCAAAGTCTGCTGCAGTGATCTCAGGCAATGAGGTGAATCTTTTGTGCTAGAGGCCTTTCTCCACTGTCTCTGAATTACCAAGTAATATTCCTGAAGGTGGAACTGCTAACGCCATTCACCCTGTGGACATGCGCAGTCACCTCAGTCAGTGCTCATCAAATCAAGGAAGTCTTCTTTGCTCAGAATATAATTCTTATCTTTTAGTGTTTCCTTCTTTCTAACCATTTAAAAGTACTGTATACCTTTACCAAGAAGCAAAAATTTTAGGTACTCTTTATTGATAGCCATAAGGATGGCTCTGGATTTTTTGGCGACACGATCACGGCCGTACAAACTGAGAGCCGAGTTTAGAAAGGTTTTGTTAGGGACTGTCTTCCCCCGTCCTTGCCTTTCTTCTCTGTCTTGGCGTCTTTCTGTCTGCCCTCCCCTTTCTTTCTGGCAGCGTCTCACTGGCTGACTTTGGGTTTTCAAACTCAGAATCCTCCTGCCTCAAGTCTCAGGGGCTGAGATTTCAGTTGTGTGCCATGCTGCCACGCCTGGTGAGAGCTTTCCTATCAGCTCAAAGATAGTTTATTAGGAGAAATGGGAAGATTTGTTTGTTGAAAAGGATTATCTATCAACTCTGTGTGATTATTTTTACAGTGCTTTTTTTTTTTAAGTTCCACCACAAAATTAATTGCACCCATTGTTGGTAACTAGCAGTTAATTGTTGACACATGTATTCACAAATCTGTTACTTCACAAATCTGTTACTTTTTATTTTCTGTACTATTCTGATGCTTTTTACTTTAAATTATTAAATGTGACAGCATTTTGTTTCCTTTTGTCCTAGGTTGGAAAATCACCAAAGGATAGGTTATGCCGAAGGGTAAGTGACTCCTAGCTAACCCTACACTTACGCAGTACCTTATTGTTGCAGTGAACTTTGTTCTCTACTGTTTTGATGATATAGCAGGAGATACCAAACACAGAAAGAGAACACTGCATTAAGGAAATAGTCATGAACCATGGCCACTTTCATTTACCTTTCTAGATTGTCAGCCAGCATGTTCTAAGTTTTCTTGCAATATGTTCAGCTGTGGACTACGGACCACAAGATAGCATGTTGCGGTTTTGCCATTTCTACTTGGTTTTTGCTCTGCTTTAGAAACTTATAAGAGACGTTCAATGTCAAGCTGAGGCAAATTCGTATGAGTACTAAATTATATATATATTTTTTTATCTACCTATATCAAATAACCAATGTACAAATACAGTACTAGTCTTAAATAAGATTCTGATCCAGGGCCTGGAGAGTTGGCTCAGCAGTTAAGAGCACTGACTGCTCTTGCAGAGGACCCAGGTTTGATTCCCAGCACCCACATGGCAGCTACAAACCGTCCTTAACTCCAGTTCCGGGGGAATCCAAAGCCCTCTTCTGACCTCCATGGCATTTCATGACATGGGTGCACTCACATATACACAGGCAGTACACTCATACACATAAAATAATAAATAGCCTGGTGTGGTGGCGCTCGCCTATTAAAGGCGTCTATTAACCCAGCACTCGGGAGGCAGAGGCAGGTGGATCTCTGTGAGTTCAAGGCCACCCTGGTCTACATGGTGAGTTCCAGGACAGCTGGGGCTACAGGGAGACCCTGTCTCAAAAAGACCAAAAAAGTAAAAATGAAAAATAAATAAATAAAAGATAAATAATAAAATATTTTTAAAAGATTCTGATCCATAGATATTGAGGCTGGTAATGGTGCTAGGCTTTTGCTCAAAACTTTATTCAAATATTATTTGAAATGTTGAGACACACAAATTTAGCTGTTACTGACCCTCATCCCCCCCGACCCCCCATAATCACCATAGCTGAAGATTTCTGATATGTTCTTTAGAATGGTTGTATGACTAAAGTATGTAAGTGTGCATGCACATGAATTACACACTTTGGGGATATGAAGAATTTGTTGGTTTTAAAAGATTGTACCCAAATGCAATGGCTGCTTGCACTAGGAGTCAGTGGAAACTATTTGTTGCCCACAGGGTGAATCTAGTATTTAGTTCTCAAATGGAAACTCTAGGTATATTTAGAGAATTCAGTTGAGTGCCTACAAGATGCCCTGAAACCACCAGACAAGGCTGTTTTCTTAGAACTTTTCTGGTTGGACATTCATACATATAATTTACCATGTTCCATGGTTAGTTGGCTAGCAAATGCCTTAGCAAGTTGAAGAGTTCTTTATAGAACACTCAATTTTATGGCCCTTTCTTTTCCTTTGGGCAGGAGAGATTAAATCCAGAGCCTTATATGTGCTGAGTGTATGCTCAACCACCCCAGAACATTAATTTTTTTAAGTTTATCGCTTTAAAATAAATAAATAAATAAAGTTGATAGTTCTGTTTTTGTTAATTTGGGGTTTTTGAGATAGGGTCTCCCTATAGCCCCAGCCAACCTGGAACTCGCTATGTATACCAGGCTGGCCTCTATCTCAAAGAGATCTGCCTGCCTTTGCCTCCTGAGTGCTGGGATTAAAGGCATGCACCATGGTGCCTGATTGCAATAGCACTTTTTAAAAGGCTGATGTTTAAGTTGTTTGACTACTGAACCAGCAGGAAGGAACTTAAATATCTAATGACTTTGGATGCTTGTCGGTCTGTTCAGTGTAGAAAGTCAGGCAAATGGATGGGCATGGTGGCACATGCCTTTAGTCCCAGCACGCAGGAGGCAGAGGTAAGCGAATCCCTGTGAGTTCAAGGCCAGCCTGGTCTACATAGTGAGTTCCAGGCCAAATATAAATAAATAAATAAATAAATAAATAAATAAATAAATAAATGGACATGCTGGGTTCTGCTGGTTTTCTAATAGGAAGTATAGCAGTTCTAATGCAGGGGCTAGTTCTATTCCTTTTTTAAAACAGGACGTGGGGATGAGTGACACAGCAATGACGTCTTTCCTCGGTTCCTGCCTGGATCTTCTTCAGATTTCAATGGAGGTAAAAGAGGTGTATTCTAGGCAGGCATGGCAGTGCGTTCCTCCATATGTGGGAGGCTGAGGTAGGAGTGTGAAGTCGAAGGCCAGTGTGGGCACGTAGTGAGACTCTGCTTCAGACACTGAGAGAGAGAGAGAGAGAGAGAGAGAGAGAGAGAGAGAGAGAGAAGAATGAGAGAGAAATGTATTCTGAGTGGCTCCTAAAATACTAAACATTCTGAAAATCATTGGGCTTAAGAAATGGCATTATAACGGGATTGTTTTTCATTTATTTGTTTGTAAGTTTTGACTTTAGCCTAAAAGGGATGTTTCTCATTCTTTTTCAAGTTATACTTTTGTGATTTCTTAATTACAAATGGGGGTACAGAATATGAGTTTGTACTTTGCTGCTGATAAACTTATTGGGGTATTAGCAATGCTGACCTCTCCAGTTCTTCACCCAGTCCTCCACTGGCAACCTCCACAGGCAGACATTAGCAGGGATGAGATGCAAGTGCCTGTCCTGGACACTGAGGATGCCTGGCTCTCTGTGGAAGGCCCCATCTCCATCGTGGAGCTGGCGCTCGAGCAGAAACCTATCCACTACCCGCTGGTGGAGCATCATTCCATCCTGTGTTCCATCCTGTATGCGGCTATGCGCTTTTCTCTGAAGAGTGTGAAGCCACTCACCCTTTTTGATAGTAAGGTGAGTTTCCCTAGAGGGTTTCAGAGCTATTTTTGAGCTGTAGATTAACAGGCACATGAATCTTCTTTCCTGTAGTGATTTGTGGGGATAATCCACTATAGGGTTCCAGGTCCTTTCTTCCCTAACACCATCCTTTGATTTATTTCAGTACTGGCATTTGTTCTGCCCTCTGTCTCTTCTGCATGTTCTCCCTGGACAGATCCATTTTCTCCCTCTTGTATATCTGTAGGCCTGACTTATCCCTAAAGCTGAATGTATGTTTCTATTGACTCCTAAGGGACTTGCACACACTAGAAACCTTGAGCCCTACTTCAACCCAGCTTATTGTAAATTCATTCTTGTTAAATTCTTACTTAACTCCATAGCCAGGCATGGCAGTGCATGCCTGTAATCCTACCAGTTGGGAGGCAGAAGCTGGAGTATTGAGTTCAAAGCCAGCCTGGGCTACTTAGCAAGTTTCCAGCCAGACTGAGCTGTCTGAGACCCTGTCTCAAGGAAAAATCCTACCTGTATGTTGCTGTCTACTACTGCATCCCTAGCTCAGGCCTCATTCTCTTCCCTTGACTAGAACAGATACCTTCCTAATCACCCTGCCTCCACTGTGCTCAAGTCCCAATGCTGGGAGAGCCATCTTCCCAAGGCTTATTGGGTCCCTGCCTCACACTTTCTAGCTTCTTTGCAGAATCAAGTCCAAACTTGTTGATGGAGCAAGGAGAGATCTGTTTGGTTTGGCTTACTAGTGAGGCCCTCTCCCCACAGGTGCCACCAAAGTGCCAATAGGAAGAGATAAAAATGCCAACTTTAGGAAGAAAATAAAAATCAGCTGGGTATGGTGGCACATGCCTTTAATCCAGTACTTGGGAGGCAGGGGCAGGCACATGTCTGTGAGGCTAGCCTGGCCTATATAGTGAGTTCCAGGCCAGCTTGGGGCTACAGGGAGACCCTGTTTGAAAAATACCCCCAAAAAAGTCAACTTTATTACTGGGTTGGTGAGTGCATCTTAGGCTTATGGGAAAGTGGGCTTGTTTTGCTTTTAAATGAGAGATGTCATTTCCCAGTCTTTTGGCTGATGTCAAGAATAGTATCAGAGACTTTAGTCAAAACAGGCTTCCCTTCAAGAACCTGTGCCTGTAGGATCAGGGGCTGTCCCTGTGGGAAGACTGCCTTCCGAAGGCAAGCAAGGGCATGGATCGTTCAGCTCTCTGTTCTGTTCATAGATTGTTATAGTTTCACCATCAGCTTTTACTGGGTGGTGCAGCGCCTCGGCCCTGGTACTATTTCTCACATGTTCCATCCTGTTGGTGAGGCTTTTGAGTTTTTCCTTTCTAGAATTATTTCAGTTTGGCTTTTCTTCAGTAATTTTCTTTATTGAATTCTATTTTCATATCTTATATATTGACTTCCTTTTTTCATTCATCTTTTTTTTTCTTTCTTCTCAGGGTCATCTGAACATAGTTCTGATTGTTCTTTTGAAATTCTGTGGCAGTTCTTCAAGAATGTTCTCATTAGGGTCCATTATTATGGGATTAATAATTTTTGCAGGAGCCATGTTGTCTTGGATTTTCATGTTTCTGTTTTTGTGCTGAGATTTGGACATCTGACGGTTGGCCAAGTGGGAGTGTGGGCCTGGCTGATGGGCTGAAGACCACTTAGTTGTCAGCACTGGGAGCTAGGGGAACTTCAGAAACGTAGACAGCACTCAGGGTAGTGGATCCTGTACCAAGTGTTGGCAGGGTGGACATGGGCTGAGCGGTGGGGCCCTTACGTACCAAAGGTGCAGGAGCTCAACGTAATAGACCATTGTTACACCTTAAATGAATAGAATTCTAAGATCAGAACCATTTCAGGGGAAAGTAAAAAACAGTGAATTATTAGTAATAAAGTGATTTAATTTTCAAAATATTTCCCTTTTTCTCCCTTAATACCCCACATTCACCAGTTCTCTTTTCTAATCTCCTCTCTAGGGAAAAAATGCATTTTTTAAAGACTTAACTTCAATTCAGTTATTACCTAGTGGGGAAATGGATCCAAATGTTATTTCTGTACGGCAACAGGTAAGTTCTAGTTACTGAATTTTGTTGTTTCTTACAGGAAAAAGCCAAGTTAAAATTTAGCTGTCTTTTAAAAGGATGACCACCCTTTCAGGGTGTTACTGAGAGCCTAGTTTCCCTTTAAAGTATGCGATCTTTTATTGCTATCAAAATGATTTTAGAGTTGGTGAGATGGCTCAGTAGGTAAAGGCACTTGCTGTCAAACCTGATGACTTGAGTTTGTTCCCTGGAACCTATATAGAAGGGTATATAGAAGAGTAGAGAGAACTGACTCCTGCAAGTTGTCCTCTGACCTCCACATGTGAAAAATCACAAAACACACACACACACACACACACAAATACACAAATGTAATTTAAACTTTTTTCTTGATGTAGACCAGGCTGACCTTGAACTCACAGAGACCCACCTGCCTCTGCCTTCAGAGTGCTGGGATTAAAGGCATGTGCCACCACGCCCAGCTTAAGCACTTTTTAAACAATTTTAATGGAAGAGTCGCTCTGATTGACAGAAAGCTGACAATTTTTTTTTCTTATTGTGTATATGATGTTGGTGTTAAACTTTTTTCTTGATGTAGACCAGGCTGACCTTGAACTCACAGAGACCCACCTGCCTCTGCCTTCAGAGTGCTGGGATTAAAGGCATGTGCCACCACGCCCAGCTTAAGCACTTTTTAAACAATTTTAATGGAAGAGTCGCTCTGATTGACAGAAAGCTGACAATTTTTTTTTCTTATTGTGTATATGATGTTGGTGGTAGGTGGGAGAAGGTTTATGTCCATGGCATACATGTGCTATCAGAGACCAACTCTATGGCTCAACTCTCAGAGCAACTCTCTCCTTCCACCTGTGTGGATTCTGGGGGTTCAGCTGGCTTGGTGTGTGTAGCACATGCTTTACCCACCGAGCTACCTCCTGCCTGTTATTTTTAAATGAAAACATACTGACAAGACATCACTGTGGCTTTCTGTGCTTTCAAGTTCTTACTGAAAGTTGTCAGTGCAGCCGTCCAAGCTCAACATTCTGTCACCAAGGACAAAGGTCCCACCGAAGAGGTAGCAACCATACCTTGGAAACACCACAACTGGCCAGTTCTGGCTGTGGATTTAGCCCAGCACCTTCAAGTGAGTGAAGATGTCATCAGAAGGCATTATGTTTGGGAGCTCTACAACTATGGGGCAGACCTCCTAGGAGAAGAGGTAAGAATGACGCCAAGATGAGGTGTTCATGGATGCCAAGGTAGAGCCTGACCGCTGGGGAGGAGCCCATGACTGCAGTAGAGCTCCATGATCTTCTTTTGTTACAAACTTTAGGCATAAAAAAATAGCATTAAAGAATATGAAAATAGCTGGATAGGGTGGTGCAGGCCTGTAATCCCAGGATTTGGGATGTGGAGGCAGGAAGGTGAGGATCTCAAGGTCCTCCTCAGTTACATAGGCCAGCCTGAGCTACATGAGACTGCCTCAAATGAAACAACAAAAAATAGAAAGCTGTAGTCAAATTCTTGCCTGGTACCCAGGCTCACACAGAGGCATAGCAATAAACCGAACAGGCAAGGTTCTTCACAGAATCAGCCATCTGCTGAGGAGCAGAAAAGTACTTGCAGTTCTGTGCTGAGTTGAAAATCAACAGGGTCATAGGAATGAGTCTTAATGGATGAGATAAAATAATGATTAACTGACTCCCCAAAGATAGGAAGCAGCCAGCCACTTGGGAAACAGAGACAAAGGAACCAACGAGTACAAAGGTCTTGAGATGGGGACTAGCTTGGCACGCGGTGTGGTCTAGTGCCAGAAAGGCCAGTGTGGCTGCCAGGTGAATAAGCAAGCCGTGAGGACGTCTCAAAGAGGGGGGGGGGGGGGGTCTATGTGTATTCCATCACGGGGCTTCAGTCCTGATGTCCTCTGACGTCATTCCCTTTCTTTCACTTTAAAAATAAGGCTTTGTCATACTGGATTAAGAATTAGGTGACAGAATAAAAATTTTGGCTGATAAGCAGAGATTCAGGTTTAAATGCTTTGCTGGATTTCTGCTTTTTAGTTATACTCATGGCCAAGCTCAAAACTGAACTAGACTGTCTTCATTGACTCCTGCAATATTTTTCTCCACATTCATGTTCTCAGGCAATTCTGCAGGTGCATGACAAAGAGGTCCTGGCCTCTCAGCTGCTGGTGTTGACAGGGCAAAGGCTGGCTCATGCACTTTTCCACACCCAGACAAAAGAGGGGATGGAGCTGCTGGCCAGACTCCCTCCCACACTCTGCACGTGGCTGAAGGCGATGGTGAGTACATTAGCAGGTCGGTGGATGGTGTCCTAGTTTGCTTTCTGTTGCTGTGACAAACACTATGACAAAAGCAATTTGGGGTAGAAAGGGTTGATTTCATCTTACAGGTCACCGTTCATCCTGGAGGGAAGCCAAGGCAGGAACTCAAAGGAGCTGAAGCAGAAACCAGAGGAATGCTTACTGGCTTGTTGAACCCACTATGTAACCAGGCTGGAGCTCACAGATCCACCTGCCTCTGCCTCCCAATTGCTGGGATCTTTGATAGGCGGCTACCACGCCGGGCCTCAGTTACCTTTCTTAAACAATTACCTTTCTTATACAACTCAAGACCACCTACTCAGAGTGGCAATGCCCAGTGGGCTGGGCCTTTCCACATCAATCAGCAATCAAGAAAATGCCCCACAGACATGCCCACAGGCCAATCTGATGGAGGAACTTCTTCATTTAAGGTTCCCTCCTGTCAGGTGTGTCAGGTTGGCAAGATCCGTCATCTCCGTGGTTTTCTTAAGAGGTAGAAAGTTAGAGACGTTTAATGTACCTCATGGCAGAGAAGCACTTTCCTGGGAGATAGCTTCCATGGTAACTCTTAAAGGTAGTCACAGCGTTTGGTGTGAGAGACTGATGGGTTATTTTTGTTTCCCTTTTGCAGAACCCCCAGGATCTTCAAAACACTGAAGTGCCAATCACAACAACAGCTAAACTAGTACATAAAGTAATTGAGCTCCTACCAGAGAAGCATGGGCAGTACAGTCTGTCCTTACACCTTATTGAAGCTGTGGAAGCCATGTCTAGTTTATGACACTTATCTACTGAGAATAGTTGAAAACTGTGTGACTACAACATGAACTACTGCATGTCATTTTACACAGTAAGAGCTGGAATTTTTTGGAGTATTTTTTTGTATAATAAATA
>NW_008331650.1:228891-238575 GCF_000622305.1 Nannospalax galili
AAGTGCAATCTTGGCTAAATTCCACTCCTTTGGTTGAGACTAAGGATAAAATATAAACACATTAATTATGCTATCATTAATACAGATGCTTTACTGTTTATTTTTTAATTCAAACAAGCAGCTTTGCTGTTAAACTTTGGTATTTATTGTAACTAATTATAATTTGCAGATTATGTTCTTACTGTATTTGTTTTCATATCCAGACTATCACTGTTGAGATTAAGAATGTTCATATAGCTTCCATCTGCACGTTAGACACACCCACTTCCTTTTAAACAGGGTGAGATTTCTGTTGTGCCTGGCTCTGTACAAGGCTGCCACCTGGAGTGCTGGGTGCTGACAGCTTCCGACCAGAGGTGCTGCTGTAATGAGGGGCGCGGCTCTGAGGGTGTCAGAAGGGACTCAGTAGAGCCCTCAGCCTGCTGTACTTGCCAGAATTGAGAATCTGAGGTGTGAACTCTGCAGCAAAATCAATTATAATGTAAATTATGATTTACTCTGGGTTTGCTTTGGGGGATTTTTTTGCCAAGTTCCAAAGTTGTATCCATATCAGGTAATTGTAAAGATGTATTATCTTGTAAGACGTATGTAAAAAAACAAAAACAAAGAGTCTAAAATATTTAAAGTCCAGATTTATTTTTCCTAAAGTGTGTAGAAATGTCTGGTTCTGGGATTTGGGGACGCTGTCCTGTCCATAGGAGCAGAACAGAAGATGCTGAGTGGTACCACGCTTTAGCAAACCTACCTCATGCTGGGCTGAGAGGAGAAAATTCAACTAATTTTGTACCCTATAGTGCCTAGCACAGTCTAAGTGCTAAATAAATGTTTTTTGAGTAAAACCAAACTAACCAAAAGTCTGTAAAAAGTGCTTTGGGCACTGCAGACCAGCAAGTATTTCTCACGGTGTACCGATCATCTTTGGAATGTAGCCATACGGTAGTTGTCTGGTGTCTGTCACGCATCGCCGCTGTTGCTCAGTCAGTCGGACACACAGTGTTGCTTCACTCCCCTGTAAGAGGCCGACTGCGGCACTGGGCGAAGGTGAGGATGTTGACAATGAAAGCAATCTGATACCTGAGCACATTCAAATGTGAATTTATTCCCACTAAAAAGCTAGCTAAGACTGTGACTGTCTGAAATTAATTTTCTGTTGGCTGCCAGATTCCAAATCCTCAAAGAAGAATGTTTCAGATGCTGCTCAGGTGGCGGGGCCGGGAGCTGACAGTGACCATGGTGCATGTTGCTGTGAAGAGCAGCACTGGCAAGGGCTTGAGCTAGTCCCGCCTCCCATCCTTGGCCTGGGTCTCCACTACCCCAGCGAGCCGGACACTAGAATCTAGATGCACACCCAGCTTTAACAGCCATGGCCACATGGGCTCTAAGAGATGAGTTTCCCTCATGACCTCTTAAAATACTCTGCAAGTCATACAGATTTAGGATAGTCAAGGAAACCTGGAACTGCACACTGCTATAAAGATTTTACTCTTAATTCCATTATTACTTGGGGGGGCTGCTTGCATTTTAAATAATAAAACTAGCTAAATTTACTGATAGGTCACATAATCAAATCTGGGGTCACTGACTTAAGCTGAAATTTGGCTCAGAATCATTGTGTCTTCAGTTAGATTTTATCATCCAAAAATGTAATACATCATAAAATTTTAAAACTTATCCTAAATTTGGTGAGGTGTTATGGTTAACAAAAGCAGTAAAATATTTTACTACTTCATTAAGGGCTTTTAAAATAAATCTGATAATAAGAAAGAAAAAGTAACACTTAATATGTGCATTTTCTAACAATGAACTGCCACAAATAAAGGAATTGGATTTTACAAAGGAGGGTGTCCCTCAAATAGGCACAAACATCAGGAAAATGAGCCTGTGGGTGGTAATGTCCTCTTACTGTTTTCCTCCAAGTTACACATTTTTTACCTTGTTAAAGAAAAAGTGTTCAAATAATCCTAACTCCTCTACTCCAGGTTGTTTAGATGTAGAGCTGGAGGGGCCAGGAAATCAGACAGCGGAGAGCACAGAGCACCAGGCTTCTCTATGCTTCACACTCTTGCAAGAGAGACAAGAGCTGTACCTTTGTTATAAAAGTTCATCTAAGGTCAAAGTAAAGTCTATTACATTTAAATTGCTTTTTTAAAAAACAACTGCAATTCAAAATCATGGAAAATTAAGACTCAGTAGTAAGCTTATATTGATTATAACATTCGATTAGATGTTGCTGTAGTCCATTTCATTTATAAACATATTTTTACAGTGCACTATAGCAACAGTAAAGCCCTCTCTCACCTGCCAGAAACAGGTTTGCTGGGCAGTTAAGATTTCTGCTTAGTAGATTAGCCATCCTTAGAAGATTTTAGTCCAAAAGTGGGCTGTTTATAAAATGCTCTATTATTTATCTACTGTAATGTATTGTAAGTAGCAAAATTCTGACACACTGTTGCTTTCTGTCTGTTCATCACTGTGAACTTGTGTATATCAGTGAAATAAATTCTCAGCTTTCCTACTGTCTCCTTAACATTCACACATGAAATACTAAGATTTCTTCTGCTTCTAAATAATTTGGTGATGTTCTTCGAAGTACATTTCAGAAAACATGCTGCTTTAGAACGCCTGATGTTTACTAGTAGGCAAAATTAAATGATATGTTTCACCTTTTAGGGGAACACCACTCTGCCACTCCCCTTCAAAACCACACACTCTTAATCATTCACAACTTCTGTGCCAACATCAGCAGTTTTCCAGAATACCTTTATTTTCAGACATCTTAGAACTTAAATACTGAGTCCAAAAATGTTTTTATAAAATATAAAACATTCTATCCAGCCACAACTGGAAGCAGCATAGCATATCAGTGTCCGTTTCTGAGTAAGTCCACCATGGATGGAAAGATGGATGGATGGGTGTGTATGCATGTGTCCCTGCCCTGTATACATGTGTGTTTGTATATGCGTAGCTCCGTGTGTGTATGTACACGTTACTTTCTGTAGTTACAGGCAGGTCCTTTTACAGTCCCAGTTTGGACGTCCACCCTTCTTTACCAGTTCCTCTTCCGTTCCTTACCTAAACCTTGGACTTTCCAGGACTGTAAAGACCTCATCTAAGCTCCCAGTCCATACTGTCAGGAGGGGTCATGCTCAGATAGCTGTTCCCACTAGAATGAATACTACTTTCCACCAACAACCTCTGCACATCGAGGACACAGAGTATCTGAAGACTCAGCAGTGTGCTTCCAACATCGAGGGCACTTTTCTTTGGTAGCTGGTATGACAATTACTTTATACGAAGACTCCTCACGAATATCACCACCTTGAAAAGAATACACCAAGAACATTTCCAACAGGTCATCCACTGTGCATCATGGTTCCTGAGCTGGTGCAGCAGGTGCCCCTTTGTCAAGGCTTTCTCCTTCCTACCTTGGTAAGGCTGCCCAGGCTTTGCCTCATTATGTAAAGGCCAATATGATAGGATCATACAACCTGACTGCTGGAGTGCCAAGAACTCAGACAGACTATTATAGGAACGCTTAATTGCTTGCTATCCTAGTCAAGTGTTCTGTGGTGCTCAGGTAGAGCTGTCTAGTTATTGATCCAGCTACACAGTTGATGTAAGAATTTCAAATGACAAATTACAGAGGCAGTAGCCAAGCCACAATGCACAGCCTCTTAGCTTACCAAAGAACAGCTTCCTCCGCTATTGAAACTCTTAGGCCTTAGTCTGACCTCCATTCCCATTAGTAAGATGAGTCGAGCTGGCAGTGCTCTATGAAAAGTATACAGGATGCTGTGATAGTAAGTTTAATAAATTCTACTAGGCAGTACTAGGGACCACTCTTCCTGCCTTGGCCTTCCATTCTGAAGTTCCTCAGGACACTTGAGGGCTAGCTTAGACTACTAGCAATTTTTTTTGTCTTTTTGAGACAGTCTCCCTGTAGCCCCAGCTGGCCTGAAACTCACCATGTAGACCAGGCTGGGCTCAAATTCTGAGATCTGCCTGCCTCTGCCTCCCAAGTGCTGGGATTAAAGGCATGCACCACCACGCCTGGCAGCAACTGGCAACTGATTATACAGTTTCCATAGAATGGTTTATTCAGTTATTTTTAGATTTTTAGAACAGTCCAGTCCACTGCAAAGCTGAAGATGACCTGCAACTATTTGGTTCCCTGATACCGCTGATACTCTCACCTAAATTCTCACCTTCTAGATTGATGAGGAATGTCCCTGTAAGCTCAATTCCATCCGCAGTTCTCTCCCGTGGTTCCTGAGCCAGCAGCGTTGACTGGGAGGCCATCATTAACTCATTCAGCTGAGAGGTGCTGGAGGTCTCCTCAGCCTGCAGCATCTGGAACACAGGTGGAAGTTATGTGAAGAAACTCTTACTGGTTTCATTTGCTGGCGTATACAACACTTGCCTTCACTCTGTAAGCTCAGGTATATAGTGTTCATTATACCTACTTTACAAATGAGTAAAAGAGGCCGACTTACCCAGGCTTCTCAAGTGCAGAGCTCTGCCAGTCTCTAAGCCACAACCCCCCATCGTGCTTTCCTACATCAGGAGAGAGGTTAAGATACTATATCCAAATACCTGGCTTTAACAGTGTAGACTGCTGGTGGCAATCTGAATAATACCCAGAGTCCTTCTAAAGTACACTGAATTTGGATATCTGATAACCACATATGAGACTTTTCATTGTAATTTTGATCTTCAAAGTGAGTGTATAAATATGTTCCTTTAAAAAAAATGAGCTGCGTATGGTGGCTTATACCTTTAATCCCAGCACTCAGGAGACAGAGGCAAGTGGATCTCTGTGAGTTCAACGCCAGCCTAGTCTACCTGGTTCCAGGCCAGCTGGGGCTACAGGGAGACCTTGTCTCAACACCCCCCCCCCCAAAAAAAAATAAAGCCCATGAGAGAATCTGGTTCTAACAAATTCATGCACTTAGTGATTAATAGAACTTCCTGTGATTCCTCAGGAAAATATGTTCATGCTGGTTATAGATGGTTAAGACTGTCAATTTGACAAGAGCTAGTTACTTAGAAGATAAGCCTCTAGGCAAGTCTGAGGGACTTTCTAGACCAAGTTAAGTGAGGTGGGAAGACCCACCCTCAGTGTGAACAGCACCATCCCATGGGCTGAGGTCCAGACAACAAAAAGGAGAACGTGAACTGAGCATCAACATCCAACTCTCTGCTTCCTATGTGCTATGCAATGTAACCAGCCGCCTCAAAAGCTCGTGCTGCCACAGTAAACCCTTTCCTAAATTGCTTTTGTTAGTGTTTTGTCACAGAGCAAGCAATGGATACAGCGTTTTACATCCAAAAGTCCTTTTTCCAGTATAACCAGCCCAAAGGAGCTATTCTTTCCACCTGATTTACAAATGAAGCCAAAGGAAACAATGCATAGGGGCAACAAGAGGAAAAGCGACCAGGCTGTAGCCTTGGCCAGGCCCTGACTTCAGTGTCCTCAGTTGCTTTGTGTATAAAGTAAAAAAAAGTCACTGCTTCCCAGTTTTTAAAAATTATTTCTTACGTATGTGAGTGTATTGCCTGGATGTATGTTAAGTGCACCCGTGTCATGCAAAGCCTGTGGAAACCAGAAGAGGGTGTTGGATCCCCAGGAACTGGAGTTACTGGACGTTTTTTGTTGCCATGTGGGTGCTGGGAATGAAACCCAGGTCTTCTGCAAGAGCAGCCAGTGCTCCCAACTGCTGAGTCATCTCTCCAGCCCCCATATTAGCTATTTCAACCTTAATCATTTAGTTTTGTTATTGTTTAAATAGAGCTTATCAACCAAAATGAGATGATTCCCTTTTTTTTGAATTTTATTTTTATGTGTTTGAAGTTTTTGCCTGCATGTATGTGCATGTGTGTGCAATGCCCACGGAAGCCAGAAGAGGATGTCAGATCCCCTGGAACTGGAGTTACAGCCGGTTGTAACCTGCCATGTGGGTGCTGAGAACCGAACCAGGTCCTCTGCAAGAGTAGCCAGTGCTCTTAACTGCTGAGCCATCTCTCCAGCTCCAAGATGGTTACACTTTAAGAAACACGATGCTAATAAATTTTTTTTTAAAACATATTCGCTGGAGAGATGGTTCAGAGAGTAAGAACAATAACTGTTCTTGCAGAAGACCTGGGTTTGAATCCCAGCACCCACATGGCAGCTAACAATTGTCTGTAACTCCAGTCCCAGGGGACCCAACAGCCTCTTCTGACCTTGGGCATTGCACAACACGGGTGCACACACATAAAGATAATAAATTTACACATAAAATTAAAAAATAATAAATAAAAAACTTTGTCCTAAGTTTTTTACTGGAGAAAAAGGTGTGTTCCACTTAACACACTGCTGGTGTGGCCAATCCCTAAAAATCCCAAGAAAAGTGACAGGTCTTCTAGGATTGAAAACAGGATGAGTGCTTTCAGAGATGTGGGATAACTTGCTAGAACAACGGATTTTCTCCATTTTTCATTAAATTAAAAATGAAACTCCTTTTCAGATGTTTGAATCTGATCCAGATGGGCAAAAATCTCAAAATCCAAGGCTCTCATATAAAACTCCCAATTTTACGCATTCTAATATTACTGCCACATATTTACATGACACTTTTTAAAAATTTACATTTGTGTGTGTGTGTGCACATGCATGTGTACCTAAGGAGGCCAGAAGAAGACATTGGATCCTCTGGAGTTGGAGTTACAGGTGGTTGTAAGCCATCTGTTATGGCTGCAGGGGAGCCAAACTCACGTCCTTGACGAGAGCAGCAAGTGTTCCTAAACACTGAGCTACTTCTCCAGCCCCGACACTGACCTTCTAAAAAAGCCCCGAGTGATTTAAATTCAAGCAGAACTCTTTTTTTTTTTTTTTTTTTTTTTTTGTCTTTTTGAGACAGGGTCTCCCTGTAGCCCCAGCTGTCCTGGAACTCACTATGTAGACCAGGCTGGCCTTGAACTCACAGAGATCCGCCTGCCTCTGCCTCCTGAGTGTTGGGATTAAAGGCGTGCACCACCACGCCTGACCCTCAAGCAGAACTCTTATATTTTCCCTGCATATGTTACATGTTCAGAGCGGGGAACAATCAGTGACAGGATCAGGATCATAATTTCTGAATTAATATGAGATCCTTCTTAAGCATTTGTGACAAGCAACCTGTCAGGTGACGCTTCGGGAGGTTCAGAAGGCGCATACCTCCATTATCTCAAAAAGCAGCCCCGGCTCGATCACGATGATGACCTCGTACTCTGTGGGGTTTTTGCCAGGGATACTTCCAAGGAAGGAATCTCTCATGGCACACGCGCTCTCCACTGCCTCCTCCAGCCCTGGCTTCTTCCAGATAGAACTTATATTAATCCACCCAGTGCGAAAAACACTCTTGGGTTCTTTAAAAAAAGAAAAATGAGTTATATATAGCCTAAAGTTCATATAAGCTTTAACCATTAAAAATTTACCATTAATGAGATAAAGACTGGTACTTATGATAATCATAGTGAAGTATCAGTGAACCAGTCTAAATACTTACAAAGCATATCAACAGTGAAAGACTTAATCTAGTCTAACAGTCTCAAAGCAAAAACAGAACAGACCTATTCCAATATTAGCAGTTATTCTCTAGGGCTTTAGGATTATAAAACACAACATTCAGTTTCTAATTTTCTACAAAAATAAAATCAGGAGAAAAAAGTTTATCATAAAAGTATTTAAAAAGTCAGTTAAAAGCACCATATTTTGTTTTAATAAAACTTAAAAAGTACATTTTGGAACATAAACACATTTTGGGGTTTTTTTTCTTGTCTTTTTGAGACAGGGTCTCCCTGGAAATCTCTATGTCCCCCAGGCTGGCCTCGAACTCACAAAGATCCACCTGCCTCTGCCTCCCGAGTGCTGGGATTAAAGGTGTGCACCACCATGCCCATCCATAAACACATTTAAGCAAAAGTGATTCTTCAATACTGTAAAATGCTTAATGCATTTCAGAAAGCACTAGGGATGGCCTACAGCTTTAGGAAACCATCCTATTCTGCTGTAAGAAGGTACAGAGAACAGTAAACCACCAAAGTGCCACCGCAGGTAAGTGCAGCTATATGCAGTAGATAACAAAGTCAAACCCAGCCGTGATCTGTCTCATTTAGAGAACAAGTTACCCTTACCTTTAATATAGGGAATGTGCTGGAATACCTCTTCTGCCAAGTGAGGAAGAATGGGGGCAAAAGAACGAACCAACACATCCAAAATTTCCACTAGTGCTGTCTGACAGGAGCGCCGTTTGGAATCGCTTTCGTTTTCACAGTAAAGCCTGAACAAGGAGAGCTTGTCAGTGACAGGCACACTGACCACTGTGCTCACCAAGACTCAACCTACCTCAGTCTAGTTCATCCCTACAGTGCTAATACTGTGTCTAGTCATCTAGTCAAAACGTGAAATGTTCATTCCCCAGTACCATCAAATACTTTCATACCTTTTTTGACAACTTGCCACCTATTCCGTTTTACTCTCTCAAGATGTGCCTGTCTCCTCAAAAACTTCATGCTATGTCCAACTCTTGATTTTGAGATAGATGACAATCTACTTACTGTGTTTAATACTCAACTAAGTTACCTGATGTTCTTTTAGTGACTCCCATCCCCAACAGCACTAATGGCTTCTAGGGTTTTAAGGGAAAGAATGTTGAGTTGTGTCAAAGCTCCTGCGGTGTGTGCTGACGGGCCAGGGGTGGCAGCTCATGTTGGAGTAGCTACCACAAAGCCAACACCTTCAACTGCACACCAGAGCCATGCATATGCTTAGTGCCAAGCCCTCTTCAAAAAGGACACAGGGACACTGCACGAGGTCATTACAGAACTGCCTGTCTCCCCATGGAGACCAGAAGCCCACAGACCCACAGCTCCTACTAAGCAGCTGCACTCACGCAGACACAGCACCAAGCACAGCATCGGCATGACCTTGTCTTAAACCACGTCAGAAGGATGTACTGTCATCCTCATTCTTCAGACAAACTGAGACTATACTATAAGTTGCCCTGAAACACGAAGCTAAGACGCAGGGCACAACTGGTACTCAGGCTATACGCCAGAACCCAACTGTGATTATTGCCCAATGCCACCCATGTTGACCACTGTGTCTCCAACACCTGCAAGCATTGCGGGTGATCAGAAAGTCCTACTGAGAATTGCAGCACTTAGCCACACTTACCTATCCTTGATTATGCTGAAGTAAAAGCTGGAGAGTTCTCTGGTATAAAATGCTTTTAACAACCTAACAACTTTCCCAAAGTCATATTGTTTGTATGCGTCAGTAACCTACAGAACAAAGACAGAGTCATTGGGAAGCTGGGATATGCAAACGGAAACAAGTTCTCAGCACAAACTGAACGTGCTCCTTTCTAAAGTATGCTTCAGGGCTAGGAGGATGGCTCAGCAGTCTAAAGTGCCTGCCACATAAGCATGAGAACCAGAGTTCAGACCCCCAGAACCCATGTGCAATGCCAGCTGAGCCGTGTAGCATGCCTGAACTCCAGCCTCAGAGCAGAGATGGGATCTTTGGAACAAGCTGGCTAGCAAGGCTACTCAGATACATGAGTGCAGGGTTTTTTTAATTTTTCTTTTGTATTTTTAAACATTAGTCCACATCGGGTATGGTGGTGCACGCCTTTAATCCCAGCACTCGGGAGGCAGAGGCAG
>NW_008331650.1:238592-301727 GCF_000622305.1 Nannospalax galili
CCTGGTCTACACAGTGAGTTCCAGGCCAGCTGGGGCTACAGGGAGACCCTGTCTCAAAAAGACCAAAAATAAATTTTATTAGTCCACTCTTCTTGTTTTTTATTTTATTATTGTGTGTGTGTGTGTGTGTGTGTGTGTGTGTGTGTGTGTGTGTGCGCGTGGAAGTCAGAGGACAACTTGCCATAAGGCTTCTCAGGCACACAGCTCTAAATTTAAAACAAAGCAACCAGGGGTTGAGGAGATGCTCAGTGGGTACAACACCTACTATACAAGCATGGGGATCCGAGTTTGATTCCCAGAACCCATGTGAAAAAGCCAGGTGTGGTGGCATGTGCTTGTGACCTCAGTGCTGGGGAGGCGAAGATGGGGATGGCTCACTGGCCAGTCGGATTCACATAACTGGTGGGAGTTTGGAAGACCAGAATGCCAAGAGAAAAAAAGCAACAGAGGCCTGGCTCATGAGGTTTCAATGGGTGCTCGAACTCTATCAGAAACTCGGCTAGAGCTAGGCTTTTCATGTTACATTCTGGCAAGGAATCTAGTGGCATCCTACCCTTCTCCTGGTAATCTGAGCAATGCTGAACTAAAAAGTAATGGACTAAGTTGTCTGGCAGAGGGAATTTCAAGACAGCATCATCCATGCCACAGTACGGTTACTGCTTGCTGTTCTCAGTCCCCTCTACAGTGACAGAATAGAAAGACCAAACTGCAGCTGGGTGAGGAAAGGAGCCTGGACAGGCTTCAAGACACAGAAACAGCAGGTGGAGAGAGTAACTGTCATTGTTGAAGAGATTAGTACCATTAAAGAGAAGCTTCAAAGTCTTCACTGTGCCCTGAGGGTACAACCCCAATCCACGCATGGAGGCCTGCAGCTTGTGAAAATGCAAATTTATTTGAAAAAGAGAGAACCTTAACTGACAATGCTTCTGAAAGGGTTCCCTGCTCAAAAACGACTACTTGGAAATGTTTCCCTGGTTCCACCAAGACATACAGAAGCCACCAGAGCTGTGGCAGACTGCATCTTGAAGTGACAAAAGAGCTTGACAATGTTGTTGCCCTTCATGGCATTGGGTCTTGAGCCATGAAAAATGCAGAGCTCTAGGGTAACAGAGATCTGCACCAAAGTTCCAGAAGGCCACGAAGGCCAGGCAATGTGTGACCAGGTCAGATTCCCTGCAAGGGAGCCCTGAAAAGCATGAAACCATGAAACTTGAACAGCCAATGCCTATATACATGAGCACACATTTAGGAGACATAAACACTTCTATCAGTTATTTCTTTTTTTGTTTTTGTTTTTTGGGGGGAGGGGTCTTTTTGAGACAGGGTCTCCCTGTAGCCCCAGCTGTCCTGGAACTCACTATGTAGACCAAGCTGGCCTTGAACTCAGAGATCCGCCTGCCTCTGCCTCCCGAGTGCTGGGATTAAAGGTGTGCGCCACCACGCCCAGCCAGTTATTTCTATATATTATGAGGGACATCCACCTACAAAATGTAATTCCATTCCTTCTCACTGTACAGCGATGACCTTGAGAGAAAAGTCTAGTCTGAAGGGAAAACTGGGTCCACTGTTTCCACTAAGAACTCTTCTAGTTTTAAGAATTTAGGAAGGTGCAGATGAGTGGGTAAAGGCACTTGCCATGAAACCCAATGACCCAAGTTCGAACCCTGGGACCCACATGGTGGAAGGAGAAGACCAACACCCAAAAGTTGTCCTATAACCTCTAGATGTGTACCATGGCGCGTGCACACACACACACACACACACACACACACACACAAAAGGTTAAAAAATTGAGGAACTATTAAAATACATCCTATGGTCACCAAAAAATGTGTAGAATTTGTTAAGTATAACTTTTCTTTAGAGTATTCTAGTTATGATTTCTGGCAATGTTAGTTTCACTAAAAGCTAACACAGACAGTGCTGATTTTCTATTTTCAAAAGCCCACTGCTGTACACTTACCTTAGTTGCAAAGTCCTGCAGTAAGTGCAACATATACTGGTCTATGACATACATATTCTTGACGGAAACAGAATCTGTCTCTGGGTTAAAACCAGTCACATTTCCCAAAAGAAAGCGGAGTGTGTTCCTAAGCTATTCATGATGAGAAAAAGTACATAGTTAAAGAAAATTTAAGAGATTTTTTTCAATTTTCAGTTATTTTATAATTCAGCAATTTCTGTTATTTTCTTAGTAAGACTTTTAAATCCTGTTACTCCTAAATAAGGCTGTAGACCACAAACTCTTCATTCTAAAGTTGCAATTAAAGAAACAACCACTGAGTTTTCTGCATTGAGGCTGACTTTTTATTAAATCTCTTCATAATCTCATGGAAAACCACCTTTCTATAGCCAGGTTTACTCATGTGTCCAGATATCATTTCCTGAGTCATAAGTAAAAACAAAGATAAATGAACTTAATGTGAAAAACAGCTGAGCACATGAAAAGTATATAAAATGTAATTTTACATCAGATGTTATATCCGATATTGTAGTGAAATATAAAGACATGCAAAATTCTTAGTGTTACTACTATTTGTAACGAATTAACACGGACTCTTAAAATACTCACACATAACTTGCCTTAACTTATGTCTCATTCTTTTTTGGGGGGCAGGGGGTTCTTTTTTGAGACAGGTTCTCCCTGCAGCTCCAGCTGGCCTGGAACTCGCTATGTAGACCAGGCTGGCCTTGAACTCAAGAGATCCACCTGCCTCTGCCTCCCAAGTGCTGCCATGCCTGGCAATGCCTCATTCTTCACAGTTGATGATTTAGTAAACATTTTTCTCAGAAGTATGAAGAATACCGGGTCTAACCTTGTTAATG
This sequence comes from Nannospalax galili, assembly GCF_000622305.1. Lineage (NCBI taxonomy): Eukaryota > Metazoa > Chordata > Mammalia > Rodentia > Spalacidae > Nannospalax > Nannospalax galili. The sequence goes on from NW_008331650.1 coordinate 241,419, forward strand.
TCATCTCTGGCAGCACCAAGTGCAGACGGGCCAACCGTCACTTCAGCGAATACATTGGATTCAGCCACCCACCATCGCAGGACATCAGCACCATATGGAGGCTCTTTGTTTTGATCCTTTTCATTGAGAAACAGCATGTAAACAGAATGGTTTTTCATTTCAGTTAGAGAAGCAAACGCTTTAGCTATAGCTCCCCTTCAGAAATGGTGGAGACCCTGTCAATGCAGTCTATACCAGCATAGTACTGAAACACGGGCAAACCACCTCAATCAGGCTGCATCTGAAAACCAAGAACGCACAAAGGGAAAGTACACTAGACAGCCTTGCTCAGGACAGATGGGAGAACCGGGGCTTGTACAGGACAGCTGAACCCGGGTGGTCAGATGCCCAGCACCTCCAGGATGACCTTGCAATGAAGAAGAGAGAGTTTATTTCCATCATCATCTCCTAGCAGCTGAGTGGTCACAGGGTATGAAGAGGGCTGTAAAAAGCTACAGGAGCAAAGGTAACACACCAGGGATTTCTCTCACGAAAGCAAGTCCAACCTGCCCCCCAAATTATCAGCAGCCCCAGAGGTGACATTCACTCTTAAAATGTATTATTTCTAAGACTATAAAAAAAGAAACGTGGCCAGGCATGGTGGCACACGCACTCAGGAGACAGAGGCAGGCGGAGCTCTGTGAGTTCCAGGCCAGCCTGGTCTGCAAAGCGAGTTCCAGGCCAGCTGGAGCTACAGGGAGACCCTGTCTCAAAAAGACCAAAAAAAAAAAAAAATGTGCATTTGGAAGTTACAATCTCATTGTTCCTACATAACTTTCAATTAACTATAAAACTATAGGTTTTGTATATTAAAACCTCAGATAACTTAAACAGTATGATTTAGGACCTAACTGGTGATTCAGACCTAAACTGTATCACATGGGCCTTAACTACAGTTCTTTACTTTTTCATTAAAACCCTATGGTTAAAGGCTGGAGAGATGGCTCAGGGTTAAGAGCACTGGCTGCTCTTGCAAAAGACCTGAGTTTGGTTCTCAGCACCCACATGGTGCCTAAAAATCATTCCTAACTCCAGCTGTAGGGAATCTCAGAGGCTCTTTTGGCCTTATCTGGCATTGCACGCACAGGTGCACTTATATAAATGCACATAAAATAGTCATATCCATAAAATAAAACTTTTTGGGGTCTTTTTGAGACAGGGTCTCCCAGTAGCCCCAACTGGTCTGGAACTTGCTATATTATATAGGCCAGTCTGGTCCTGAACTCAAAGAAATCTGCCTGCCTCTGCCTCCCAATAAATTTTTTTAATAAAAAATAAATCATGTGGTTAAGAGTTCAGGTTGAGGGCTGGGTAGACGGCTCACCCAGGAAGTGCCTGCCATGCAAGCAGAAGGACCCGAGTTCAGACTTCCAGCATTCATGTACAAATCTGGGTGTGGTGGTGCAGTGTGTGACCCCAGTGCCTAGGGATGGGGCTGGGGGGTAGGGGAGATACCTGATATGATGATGTGACAGACAGACGATAGGTAGATAGATGCTGGAGCCCAGCCAAATCAATGAGTTCTAATTTCAGTGAGAGACCCTGTCTCAAAAAAGGAAGTAGTGGGGCCAGTGAGATGGCTAGTGGGTAAAGGCCCTTGCTAGGCAAGCCTGAGGAGCTGAGCTCAATCCTTGGAACCTATGTAAAAAAACTAGACAAAGTGGCACGTATCTATAATCCCAGCATTCCTGCAGCAAGAGGGGAGGAAGAGAGAGAATCGCTTGGAAGCTCCTAGTCAGTTAATCTGGTGCACAGCACAGTAGGAACAGCAGTAGGCCATGGTGAAACATGGTGGAAGGCTATGGCCAACATCTGAAAGTTCTCCTCTGACCTGCGTTTGTGCACCACAGCCGTGCATAACTGCCCAGCCACCCTCCCTCCCCTGCCTCACAACAAATAAGCAAGCAAGCAAGCAGGGTGAAGTGACGGAGGAAAACACCTGACATTGACCTCTGGCCTCCACCCACACAAGCACACACATGCGGCACACACTCGTTTTAGACTTAGAACATTACAGTATAGCATCTGCAATTCTTTTAGCTTCTTCTCTAGGAGATGAGGTCTCCTTATACTGACCAGGCCAGCCCTGAATTCCTGGTTCAAGACACCCTCATGTCTTAGCCCCTCACACAGCTAGGAACACAGGATCACAGACCTGTGCCACCATCCCTGGCACCTTCTGTTAATAGCAAAGGTAATCTTACTCTTGCTTGTGTTTATTTACTCTGAGGTAACAAGTTTGGGTTGCCAATAAGAGACCTACAACAGAAATAAAATGAATTTTAGGCAAATACCTACTTGTCCTCCATTGATGACAACATCAGGATTAACCACATTCCCAAGGGACTTGGACATCTTTTCTCCTTTTTCTCCAAGGGTAAATCCATGAACAATCACTGTCCTAGGAAGACACACGAATCAGCTACTTTAATGGGAAGGACTATTATAATGATCAGATTTTTCTTGAAAGACTAAGGATGAAAGCATCTTAAAGTCAATTATCAGCACCTTGTCTAGGAGGATTGTTAGCGAGTTCTCTAGCACGGCAAAAGTAGGTGCTTTATTTATTGACTAGATTATTTCCTTATCCCTTATATACTGATTTTGATCACTGAAACTAACTAAAAATAAGTTTGTTTTAAAAAAAGGAGAGCAAGGCTATTGTGTGGTAGAGGCCTTTAATCCCAGCACTTAGGAGGCAGATGCGGTGGCAGATGGATCTCTGGGATTTCAAGTTCAGCCTGGTCTACATAAGATAAGCATATATTTGTATAAGCAGGAACCCCTAATTTAATAAAAACTCCCTGGCAGTGCTTCAGTTCCTCATCTGTGGTGAGTCACACACAGGACAGGAGCTGTCTTCTCACACACACTGTCCTTCCCTGCACGCCTGGGTTGGTCTGCACACAGTGGAGAAGCAGCTCTGCGAGGCTCACCCAGCCACTCCTCTACGCTATTTTTCTCTTTTAGGAGATTCAGTCTGCTCCAAAGTAACTAGATGCCTCCACACTGCTGTGTCTCGTTCCTTTTACTTTTCTTATTTTGTTGATTTTGCTTTTTGTTGCAGGATCTCTACACAGCCCAGGCTGCTCTTGACCTTAAAAATCCTCCCATCTAGAGTGCTCAGGGCCATGGGCATGTGCCAACATGACTGACCTTACATTCTTATTTCTCTAATCTGAAAGGAGACTGGTGCTTTCTTACAGACATGTGTATCATACATGTAAACCGCTGTCATTCAGCTTTTCAGCACCAAGCAAAACAGCCTCATCTTTTTGACAACACTGGTTCAGGAAGAAGAACAATGACCTCCACCTACTGGTGCCAGCCTGTGCATCTACATCCCACCACCGTGTGCCATGCACTGGCAGGTACCCAGAGGAGCAGCAAGGCAGGTTCACTTGTTTGCACAAGTTCAAGGGCTTACTTGAGCTAGCAAATAAAAGTCGAACACCAGGAACGGACTTCCCCTTTGCAGCTGTTGACCAGGAACCCTCACACAGCACTGGCTCTTGCCACTGTTCTTGGTTACTCACCAGAACTGCAGCTAAGAAGTGAAGGCCTGACTGCTGAAGACACTACACACGTGAGTCGAGCTGGTGCTGACCCCAAAGCTCCATCTCTACTGCTATCTTTCATAGTGCTGGAAGGTACTATGCATGCTACCAGAAGAGAAAAGTAATCAACATTTCCCAGCTGTAAACACCATGAGCTACAGTAACAACTGGCCTGGCAAGATACGCCTACTGGTCAAATAGTGGCACAGATGTTAGAGGAGCAATCAACCACTTTCTGATTGGATTTAAGGACCAATTCACAAGATGGAGCTCAGACCCTGCACTGTTATCAGGTCTAGGAACCTGTGGCTTGAACAGGTCATAGGCCATAGGGGAGAAGCTACTTACTACTATTAGTCTGCTAAACGGACATGGTATTAAACTGATTCCTAATGATTTACTGTTAATGCCAACTCTCAACTCTCATCAGAGAAGCTTCTTGAAGCAGATGGTGACTAACACAGAGACCCAAAACTGGTCATTGTGCAAAGAAAGAGACGGTGGAATTCTTTTTATAAAATATTTTATTTATTATTTTATGTGCAGGAATGTATTGCCTGCATGTTTGTAAGTGCACTTGTGTCATGCAATGCCCGCGGAGGTCTGAAGAGGGCACTGGATTCCCCTGGAACTGGAGTTATGGATGGTTGTTAGCTGCCATGTGGGTGCTGGGAATTGAACCTGGGTCCTCTGCAAGAGCAGTCAGTGCTCTTAACCGCTGAGCCATCTCTCCAGCCCAAGACTATGGAATTCTTATTCCTAAATGGGATACCTATATCACACCCTTTCCCCAAGGCTCAGGGATCACTACAGAAGAGGGAGAGGAAAGATTATGAGAGTCAGAGATGGTGGATGACTACAGGAAACAGTGTTCTCTGGACTCATATGAATTCACAGCAATTGTGACAGCATGCATAAGATCTGTGCAAGCTCCAGCCAGAGAAACCTCAGCATGAATGTGGGAGGTGAGCAGGAAGCCCCAACCTTAGCTGAGGAACTACTGGCATTTAATAGCTGCTGGGAGCGGGAGAGTCTGGTAGGGTGACCAAGTCCAGGAGATGGAATCACAGCAAAGAACATTTGGGGACACAAATTAGACTCAATCGCCCTTAGAAAATAATAACAGAGGATGTGAAATCGGGGGCAGGGGGGCATGGAGATGGGGTGGGGGATTGAATATGATCAAAATACACTGTATAAAATTCTTAAGAAGTAATCAGGGGCTGAAAAGATGGCTCAGTGGTTAGAGCACTTGCTGCTCTTCCAGAGGACAGGGGTTCAATTCCCAACACCCACATGGCAGCTAACAACCATCTGTAACTCCAGTTCCAGGGGATCCAACACCCTCTTCTGGCCTCTGTGGGCATTGCATGACATAGGTGTACTCACATACATGCAGGCAACACACTCATACACATAAAATATAAAATAATAAATAAAATATATTTTCTAAATATTTAAAAATTAGGTTAAAAACAACTTACTTAAAAGGCGCTTTCTTCCTCGCTGCCACGCTGGTTAGTAAGGAGGACTGAAACCAGCCACCAAGCTGGTCTTTCCCTTCCAAGTACAAGTCTGCTCTTTGGTCAGTACCTACAAGAAATTTTTAAAACACATCCAAACGAAAGTTCATTAAAATAGGGAAGAAAACCAGGTACATTATCAAACAGTTAAGATAATCAAAGCAACCACGTTTCTGTCACAGTCAAAATTGTCTGATTATAAGTACCGACACACTGGAGCTGGGGTGTGCTCAGTGGCAGAGGAAAGTCATTGGGCAGATGGTTTTAGTAAGATGTGCAGCTTGCTCTAACAGCACTTGGTCACACAGAACACATCCCACAGTAAGAAGCAACAGAGTGGCCAGCAGTGTTTCTCACCAAGGCCAATGACCTCTGACTGGCACTGCAAAACACCGTTTCACATGTGGCACACTCAGTTATGAAACTGACTCACACATGCCTGCAGGAAACACTTCTTCCTCTATAACCCACCATAAGCACTCCCATTTGCCTATGTATTCTACATAATTTATGAAAACAAAGTACCTAAACTTGCAATATTTTCTTCCAAATATGTTTGGAGAAATGTAATTATGAAATACTGAAAATTACTACATAAAAAAATTATTCACATTAACATATTTAGCCACTGTACACTTTAGCTGTAACAGGAATAAGCATGAATTTACATGCATTTTGACTTCCAAATTTCCTAAGTTGAAAGGTCCAATGAAGGAACCATGTATACCTACTAGAAAGGCCACTGCTATGCCCAATACAAGTCCTCAGATCCCAAATATATGCCATGGGAAACTTGCAGGGTCCCTGCGATCCCCCAGAGCCAGCTGCACAGATGTTCCCACTCTATCCTAGATCGCAGAACCCCTAGGCCACAGCTGGCCCTTGGTGGGAGCTATGGCTCCCCGACCCTCACTGGGCATCTAGGCCTCTCCTGCTCTTCACTCTAGTTGAACCCTTCACTCAGAACCCTGGGGGCCATTTCTCCTAACATATGTGAACATGCCTCCTAGTGTCGCCTCCTCCTGCTGCTCCCTTCCAGTCCCCGCCCACGGTCACCCTGTATCTAATTACAAGTATAAAATTTCTGTAGAGATGTGCAGAGTGAGAGCTGGCCAGCAAAGTGCTCACTTCTACTCTGACACCACTAAGCTGTCTGACAGCGTGTCTTGGCTCTAATTTGCTCCTGTGAAAAGCAATGGGGTCAGCTTATGTCAGTGATTTCCAAACTAGATGCCTTGGACTGCCAAGCAGGTCAAAGAGAATGAACTGGTTAAGGGGGGAACAAATTCTCCACTTCTTTCTCTGGCTTTTTTTGAGACAGACTGGCCTCAAACTCATGGCCCTCCTGTCTCAGCACCCTAAGTGCTGGGATCACAGCCATGCACCACCAGGCCTGGCTAAAAATTCCCATCCTAATCTTATCTTGCATATTATAGTTCTAAATAAAATTTTACCTTAAAAAATAACAAAAAAGTTGGGAAGTCCTCAGATTAAATGATCTTCCAGGGTTTTAAAATTATAGTAGACCATCTTCCAAATAAAGTATAAAATGAAGTTTGGGCTTGTAGATCTAAGTAATATTTCTGGGGGGTTTTTTGGTTTTTGGTTTTTTTTCGTTTTTTGGTTTTTTGGGATTTTTTTTGTCTTTTTGAGATAGGGTCTCCCTGTAGTCCCAGCTGGCTTGGAACGCCCTATGTAGACTAGGCTGGCCTCAAATTCACAGAGATCTGCCTGTTTCTGCCTCCCAAGAGCTGGGATTAAAGGCCCATGCCACCACACCCGGTAATATTTCTGTATTTTCAAAACTTTAATATTATTTATGTGTGTGTGTGCATGTGTAACGTGGCAGGAATGAGAGAGCATGCGTCATGGCTTGCTTACCACAGTGCACAGGTGTCAAAGGACATGTCTGTGGAGTTGGTTCTTTCCTTCTATGTTTGTTCAATCTGGGGATTGAACTCAAGCCACCAGGCATATGCAGCAAGCACCTTTGCCTGCTAAGCTGTCTTGCTAGTTCTTAAAACTTAACTGGCTTATAATCTATTTCTAGAAATTACCTGGAAGAACACTAGACCATGATGTTCCACTGTCAAACCAGATGTCCAAAATATCCTGCCCTGGCACATATTCCAAGGAGTCGGGACCACCAACCTAGCAAGACAATGGGGGAAGAGTTCATTTACACCAAGGCCACACCATGCACAGTAAATACTCCAAAGGTTTTAAGAGAATGAAATACAACCATTAAATTCACATTTTAAAAATAAATACACACTATCCTGATGCGTTTCAGTCTAATACCATCCTCCCCAATGGCACGGACGGTCACTGTGGTACGCAATTACATGCCAGTCACACAAAGGCTGCTAAATGCAAACACCCACATGCGCATTACCTGAGATAAGACTTCTTTTGGGAGAAGCTGCTCAGGGGGAAGAGTCCACCAGACATCACTGCCGTGCTGCTCCACTAGTTTAGCTATGTGCTCAACGGTTTCACTGTTTGGGTTTAGGGAGAAGGGGGTTATCCAATTTACTATTGTGACAAGTAACAAATATTGTGAAAAACAGAACATTATCAATTCAAAGCAACCTGATCATACACATCCCTAAAAGTAAAGAAAAAAGTCTTCTCCTAACTTCTTTACTTACTTCCCTATTTCTATCAATTCATTTTCTACCCAGGAACTTGTAATTAACCTTTGCTCTCAATTCCTGTCCAGATTAAACAACCAAACCAACATATTCTGTCAGTTCTACGTGGGAAACACGATGGCTTCCTGACACTCCATCTAACCTGATGGCCTAGAGTTCCAGTCTTGACTTCTCCCTACTCTCCTCCCTTTAATTTACACATAACACCCCAACACGGATGCACTCCTAAAACTGATTCTGTCACACAAAATTCCTTCTCACAGACTTCCGGCACTCCCTCTCTGCCTGTAGGGCTGAGTTTATCCACGGCATGAGGGGTAGTGTAGAGCACTCTGACAACAGACGGGGCGGTAGGGGTGTCACATTCCAACGCCTTCATTGCACACATGACCATGCACAAGCACTGAAACATTTCTATGTCTTGGAAAAGAGCCCAACTGATCTGTTCAAGTAGTACTCAGCACCTCCAACGTCTGGGGAATGAGTCCAGGCACTAGAGATATAGCAGCTAACGAGACAGACCTGTCAGATCAGTCACCTAATGGAACTAGCTAGTTTATTACTTTTGTAAAGCTAATGACCAAATGCACACGCTAGGCAAGAGCTCTGGCACTGAGCTATACCCCAGCACTTGTCTTTTTGAGACAAGAGTCTTGCAGTGTAGCCCAGGCTAGCCTAGAATTCATGATCCTTTTGTTTCTACCCCTCCAGTACTGGGACTGGAGGCGCTTGCTACCACACATGTTGGAGCTTACTCTCAATGATCTTACACAATTTCCTTAGAACCAGTGAAAGAAACTAAATGAGATTTTACCTGTAAGATTTAGTTCAGTGCCCCACATAGAAGACAGCATCAATAACTGCATATCATGAACACTGAAACTGCTCATGGCTTTGGAAGGTCTAGTTACAAATTATTTGAAAATTAAACTCAAGAAAAAAATTCTTGTTTTCTGATAGTAATTTCTGGCCCTACCGCTGACTAGCAATGTGACCCTGGGAAGCTGTCTTACATTTCTGCATTTCAGTTTCCTCATTTGTAAAAGACTCATCACTAAGAGATTTGTTTGAATATTAATGAAATGCCTACAGCAACGACTGGCATATTTTAACATATATTTAATATATGTGTAAGAATTCAAACTCTTTGAAGTCAAGTAAATTTAGATAGCTAATTTTATGGTAACTACCAAAACATATACTCCTATTAATATTTAAAGATTAAAATACATATACCAAAGGCAGCTTTTGAAAAACTGTCTTTTCTACCACACTGAGCAAGTGACTGCAGGTCCACAGGCTACTGGAAGTAGAATCAGGAGACAGCAGGAGATGGCACTAAGCTCTTATTCTGCACCTGCACCTACTAATCATGACTATGCAAAGCAGATCTCGCAGCTTCTCTAGCGAATCCACAAACAGCGTGTTAACCAAAACTTGCTGAGGGAAGCAAAAGTGGTGATAGAAATTACCACACTCTACAGTTTGAGAGTTGACAACTTACTGCAGATACCAAGGTGGTGTTTTATGAATGACTGAAAGCATAATACTACCAAAATGCAGTTATAAGAATTTATAAAGAACAAGAACGTAAAACAGGTACAAGTCCAGATCACTAAGACAAAGACCCACTTTGGATGGATTTCACCAGTGAAGATAAGCTTTCCTTATGAGGCCATAAAAACCTTATGCAATAAGTAACTAGTTATAAGACAATAATATTTAGTTACACATTAGTCTTCTATATAGTTTGCACAGAACATTTTATCAGTTAAGAAGTATGAATACACTCTAATAGGAAAATGTGAGTAAATTCAATGCCCCCCCCCAAAAAAAACAAAGATTAATTGGCAAAATACATTCAAATATAAATGCAATTAACTGTAGATAAGCTATTCACATCCATTATACATCTTTCATTAAAAAAAAAAAAAATGATTCGCTGGGCATGGTGGCACACACCTTTAATCCCAGCACTTGGGAGGCAGAGGCAGGTGGATCTCTGAGTTCAAGGTCAGCCTGGTCTGTATAGCAAGGTCTGTATAGCAAGTTCCAAGCCAGCTGAGGCTACAGGGAGACCCTGTCTCAAAAAGATTCAAAACGTACCATTTAAACTTGTTTTGTTTTGTTTGTTGTTTGTTTATTTTGGAGACAGAGTCTCACCCTGGCTGGCTTGGAACTAACAGGAATTCACCTGCCTCTGCCTCCCAAGTGTGTGTGTGTGTGTGTGTGTGTGTGTGTGTGTGTGTGTGTGCAGAAGCCACATTGTGAACCATCCAAAGTGGGTGCTGGAAACCAAACTCAGTTGTCTACTGAGCAACATGTGTTCTTAACTTCTCGCCACCTCCCCTGACCTCTCGTATGCTTTTTTTAATGCTACCATTAGATTGCCAATCTTAGGCAGACAATGGAAAGTTTTAAATATGTTAGGAATAAACAGATAAAAATAACACAGAAGTTAAAGTAAATTGTTCACATTTCATATTAAGGCAGAATTAATACTACCATTCATCAGAAACATTCACATATACACCATGTATCATATTTTCCAAAGCACTTTATGAGCACTTCCCAACTGAATTTACAGGATTTTTGCAAATAAGAGCTCTGGGCAGCAAGCTGCTCTGTGCCTTGAGGGTCCTTAAATCATGAGTCTAAATAAATGGTACAGCTGGAATGAGGCCTTTAAAGTGTGTCACTCAAATCCGGGTTCGCGGCTGTTTTTGCTTCTCTGTTCTCAGTGACAACCACCAAGGCTGAACTCACTCTGGAGCTGCTAAGCAATGGCAAAGGCCGAGGAAGGGCTCGGCGCCAGAGATGAAGGCAGGGGAGGAGGGAGTCTCCGGAGATTAGTGTGTTGACAGAGCAGACACCAAGTCCAAAGACCACACTCTACCTGGCTTGTTGGCTAATGGCAGGTATAAAATGTCCATAAATACTGGGAAAAGTTATAACAAGGAAGACTGTGATGATTTTTATTGAAGAAGTCTTAAAGAAAACCAAGTAGTCTTATACAGAAGGTATTCCACATAATCTCAACACCTAATTCAATTTCAGTGACTTTTCTCATCTTTAAATATCAGATAACTCAATAATACTTTATATCTTAAGTATTTAGCTGTACTAAAGTACCTTACTGAGTCTATAAATCAAAGGAAATTTCAATTTTGCTATCTTTTTGTTTGTTTTTGCTTCATTTTTTGAGACAGGATTTCATTATGTAGCCCAGGCTAGCCTGGAAGTCAGAGTTCTCCTTCCCACCGCCTCCAGAATGCTAGGATTGAAGGTGTTTGCCACCACGTCCTGAAAACTCCTCTCCTCTGAATAAAGTATATTTTAGCTGCTATATTTTTGTATAAAGATAACAATAATTCACTTACATACACAACAATGTTTTAACATAATAAAAAATACAATCTTTTATTTATTTATTTCTATTTTGTGTGTATGAGTGAGGCTGTCGGGTCCCCTGGAACTGGAGTTATAGACAGTTGTTAGCAACCATGTGGGTGCTGGGATTAGAACCCAGGTCCTCTGCAAGAGCAATCAATGCTCTTAATCACTAAGCCATCTCTTCAGCTCCCCCAATACAATCTTGCTTTATCTATTTATTTATTCTGCAATGCTATGGGCCAACCTAGAGCTTTATACATGCTAGGCAAGTGTTTACTACTGAGCTTCACTGCCAGTCACCAAAGCCTCAGTCATCAATCTCCTTCTCCACTTCGTTCCTGAGATGGAGTGTTACATAGCTCAGGCTAGTCTTCCCATCATGCTGCCTCAGTTTCCCAAGTGCTGAGTAATTTTACATTTTCTACATATTCCATCTGAAGATAATATAATGTTTTTTGGGGATTTTTGATACTTGTAAAGTCTCACATTTAAGTGGAGAAAAGTTTACTTGTTTTTTTTCTTTTAATCTAACTAGTACTATTTTTTTATAAATGATGCAAATACAAATATCATCTACATCAATGAAAATCAATCTTACAGAAATTTTTAAAAATCCATCTCATACAGGTCAGGGTGGTGTGCATCTGTCACCTCAGCAACTCAAGAGGCTGAGGGACGAGGACTGAGTTCGAGCCTGACCTGTACAACAAGACTGGGAGGCAACCAAAGCAAACCAGTTCAAACTGGGAGTGAGCTCAGGGTAGAGCACTGGCCTAGCATGCGCAGGGCCTTGGCTTCATCCCTAGGTTGCAGAGAGACAGATAAATAAGTTATCAATTTCAAAAGTGCTGTAGCACATTCCACGCTAGATTTCGCTAATGCTGAGATGGATTACGTGGCCACCAACAATCCCCATTCTGCAGAATGTTTAGCTGCTATTAACCAAGTGGCATCTTATATGCTACATGTCAACAATGTGTATTTATCCCTGGCCTATGGGTTCAATGATGACTCAGGAATGCCTTCTTTTGCCTTGTTCTTTGAAGACCAAGTTGACACAAAGAGGGAAAGAGCACATCATTTCCTAAGATACCTAAGGAGACACGAGGGCAGGCTCTGTCTTGCAGTTTATATATAAGAAGCCTAATATGAGTGAACTGTCCATTCCTGTAAAAGTCCTAGAAGAGGCTCGGGGGATGGAAAGAAACTTAACTGAGATCCTGGTCAAACTAAAGGCCGTGGCTTCTGGTGATTGTGAAATGGACCTCTTAAACTTTTTAGCAGAATTCTTCCATAAACATCAAAGGAATGGAGATTATCTGTCCTGTCAACTTTCTTATCAGGAAATGGTAGAGAAGCAGTAGAAAGCCCAGACTGAAGCCCTTCTACCTCATCAGGTGCAAAGATTTAACCAAGGAGGATAAAGCAACAAGTCTTCCTATTGTTGTGGGTCATAAACTCAGCAATGTAAGAGTCATCGTCATTTCCACTTCTGGAGGACTGCTTGCCTTTCCATCTTCCTAGTGTCATTGTTATCCCTGAATAAAATTTTTGCATTATTAAAAGAAAAACCTGCCAGGCACGGTGGCACACCCCTTTAATCCCAGTACTAGGGAGGCAGAGGCAGGTGGATCTCTGTGAGTTCCAGATCAGTCTGGTCTACATAGTGAGTTCCAGGCCAGTTGGGGCTGTAGGGAGACCCTGTCTCAAAAAAAGAAAAAAGAAAAAAACTGGATGGCACTTAACATTTATGGTGGAATACACGAGGTCCAGTGGGGGAATGGGTGGGGATGGATGGGGAGGGGATGTAAATTTGAGTAAGAAATATAAAAGCTCAATAAAATTTCTTTTCAAAAAAAGACAAAAAAACAAATCAAAAAAGCACTGTAGCAAATTAAACCAGAAAACAGAGCAGTCCGGGTCTTCATTCCACGTTCCTATGAGTCTGAACCAAAAATTTAAAGAAGGGAGAGCAGCTCAGCCTCACTGATGTTTAGAGATTCGATTTCCTGCTCTGGAACATGAAATCTAAAAGTACCATATTCTGGGCTATCAAGATGGCTTGGCAGGTAACAGCTTGCGAGTGTGATGAGCTGAGCTCTATACCAAGGACTCACAAGTGAGCTGACTCCAGCAAGCTATCTCACACACACACACACACACACACACACACACACACACACCAAAAAAAAAAAAAATATGTGTACTAAGTAACATCTACTATGGATGACTAAGCCCTTCTGTTGTTCATTTCTATAGAGTTCTTTTGTATGTTTGTTTTTTAGACGGGGTCTCCTTAGAGCCCCAGCTGGCCTGGAACTCATTCTACAGACCAGGCTAGCCTTCGTCTCACAGAGATCTCCTGCCTTCGGCTCCTGAGTGCTGGGAGTAAAGGCGTGTGCAACACACTCAGCTATCTTGAGCTTCTGAATAACTACATTACTTATAATTTGAAAGCAACCCTAGAATTAGAGAATAAAGGAAACTAAGCAAATAAACGCTAATGCAACATTTATACATTTTGAAAGTATTTCTGTATGTTGTGTATGACAAATATATACAATGTTGTCAGTAAAAACAAATTAATTAAATATTTAAAAATAAACATTAAGAAATGCAGAATAACAAAAATTTTGTCATCCCCTCAAAATCCAAGTGCACAGAACTGGTATCACAAAGAAAACTTTCCCCTGTGTTGTACTCTGGTACATTGAATCATTATAACACGGTGTGATACTGTGAGTTCAAAAACAAAATCTTTGCGGTAAAAGCAGTGTACACCTTTACTCCCAGCACTAGGGAGGCAAAGGCAGGCAGCTCTCTGGGAGTTTGAGGCCAGCCTTGTCTATACGTGAGTTCCAGGCCAGCCAGGGGCTTCATAATGAGAGTCTGTCCAAAAAAAAAAAGAAAGAAAGAAAAAAAAATCAAATCACACAATGCACAGTGGTGCATATCTGTCATTCCAACACTTGGGAGGCAGAGACAGGAGGCCACTAAGTTTGGGGCCAGCCTGAGCAACACAGGAAGACCTTGCCTTGAAAAACCAAGGGTTCAGTAGTAGAGCACTGACTTGCCTAGCATGTGCAGGGCCCTGGTTTTAATCCCCAGAACCTCAAATAATACATTTTGAAAATAAAATAAAAGCTGGGCATGATGGCACATGCCTGTAGTCCCAGCACTTGGGAGACAGAGGCAGGCAGATCTCTGTGAGTTCAAGACCAGCCTGGTCTACATAGTGAGTTCCAGGACAGCTGGGTCTACAGGGAAACCCTGTCTCAAAAATAAATTAATTAATTAAAATAAATTAAATCTGCAATAGGAAGAAGTACAGATATATAACCTAAAATCTGAGGTAACTAATAGATTATCAAACAAAGATCATTTTAGTGTTCAAACAATATTCAAAATAGGTTGGAAAAAATATGTCTGTATTTTGTATTTAGAAAAAATAACAATTTGTACAAAAGACCTCCATACAGTCAAATGTTAGATTCTGTTCATTTGACCTTCATAACCAGTGACCTTGACAGTCACTAAGAGCAAAGTCACCACTTCTAATCACCCTTCCATAACTGATCTAAATCAGAGGACAGAGACAGAGAGAGAGAGAGTTAGTTTTGATGGAATTTGACCCCAGGGCTTCACGTACTCTAGGTGAGTACCATGGAGCTATATCCCCAGCTCTCTCTTCTTTTTGATCGTTATGTTCTTTTACAAACAACTAAATTGGATTATCTTACACACATATCTTTATACAAAAGACATTGGTCTTATTTTCTTGCAATAAATACTTAGAAGGGGAGACTTTGAAATTGAGACTATGCTTTAAAATGTTTTAAAAGCATTTTCTAAGCATTTCCCTGTGATAATTACATTCTTTGATGGGGGAAAAGGAAAAGTTTCAATTTCTCCTTGCAAATTTAAGTATTCTTCTATTTTATTAATAGCATCCTATACATAAACATAGTTAACTTATTACCTAAAGATCAGTATAAATTACTGTTGATAAAAGTGGGTGAAACCACTTATCACTATGTAATCTTCCATTTTAATGCTGTATTCCATAAAGCAATAAGGCACTCCATAATAAAACTTTGCACTTTACTCAGAAGCCTTATCTAAACACATGCATTATGTGTTCCTTTTTCGGTTTCAGTCAGGGAGAACCCAGGCAGTCTGAGCAACTGAGCCAGCAGCCAATGGCTCTGAGCCCTGCTATCACCGTGATGAAGGCTTATTTAGCGAGCTTTGGGAAGTAAGCAGCACTAGGGTTTCTAGGTGGCGAAGACACCACTGCTGCCATCCCGCTGTTCTCTGGGTTTTGTCTTTATAAGCAAAAGCACTGTGAGGACTTTTCTCTGGGGAGCTGCTGGAGTCAGAATGAGGTGAGTGGCCGAGTGTCTCCTACTTGCTAAACTGAATTCAAGCACACAATGCAATTTCAAAGGGATGAACTGTACTTTTAATTGAATCCTATACTTAGGCTTTAGATTCCTCAATGCACAGGTAACAGTACCGGGCAGAGGACAAGCTTCTGAAATGAGGAGAGAAATTTAGTCAGCAACCTCTCTTTCCGGGGTAGCCAATGTTTCTTCAATTTATTGCTTTTATTATTGATTTTGTTTTTATTAACCAGGGAATAGGTTCCAACCTAAATTGTACTGGCATTATACTACAGATTCAGAAAATGACCAATGCCATTAACATCAAAAGTAGAATTATTTCTTGAGAAAATACAAACGAACATAAACTACAATTGAAGCCATGAATTCAAATCAGAGTTAAATTCAGTCTGAAATCTACCAGAAGTTAAAGTCATTTAGAACATGAATAAACCAGGCTTTTCTTCTGTGAAAACAAGGTACTCAGAGGTAATATGGAGACTTTGATCAGGAAAAGCAGAAAAGCCTGGGGATGCTCACCTGAATCCCAGCTCTCATAAGTCTGAGCGTGAGGACTGCAGGTTTGGGTCCGCCTGGGCCACACAGATGACCCGTCCCCAAACAACCACCACCCAAAAAAACCCACAAAAAAAAAACAAAAAGGGGGTTAAGGGTGAAGCTCTGTGGTCTATGGTAAAGTATCTGCCTAGCATGCGCCAAGCTCCAGGTTCGATCCTCAGAACCACACACGCTAACTCAAAAGCAGAAGGAATTCTCTGAGCAGCTTAGTGGAGTCATCAGGTGTAACAGCAACTCCATGTGGACTGTGTACCAACTTCCAGTGGAGATGCTGTTACTTTTGATGGTCCCCAACTTGCTACAAATGTGTAAGAGGAAAAACTGAAAATCAAGACCACTTGATTCTCATTTGATTTAAGAGGGAAAATGATAACCTTCATTCTGTTTTCAAAAACTGACAAAAAATAAGAATGAACACAAATTTTCTTAAATCCAAGTGGTATGTCACAGACGGACCCAAGAACAGAAGAGGATAAGTTTTTGCTCTGAAATGGTGTACAGGAAAATGACCTATGAATTGACAGACAGTGTGGCCAAGAATGTCTGTCATTTCCGTAGGCCAATATTCTGTATGTCTCCGCTACCTTGAAACCAGCGATCAACTGATGCCACACAAGCAAAACTTGTGATAAACACAGCCAGATAAATGTGCTGATAAAATAAAATGGAAACAATACGTGTACAGACTTGTCTGTGTGTTTCTGCAAAAACTCACATTTACTCCATCTAACTTACTGACCGTCAGCTCAGTCTGTGTACACTGCTTTAAAATAATGGTCGGCTGATGCCACTTTCTCAAGTCTCAAGGGGATGCAGCTCGGTGATAGAGTGTGCTCAGCACCTGAGAGGACAGGGCTGGGTCTGCTCAATTCCCAGCACCACAAACAAACAAAAACCAGTTTGTTCTACTTACCGGTTTTAATAATATATTTATCCCACCTCAACCACTTCAAGGCAATGCCCTAAAAAGTTCTATAAATACTGAAGAGTGAGAAACAGTGGCAGTGGCTTAGCTTACTTAAAAGAAAACTCTCCGGTATGAAATTTTAAACACCACTCGTGTAAATTTATCTCAACTATCATCATTTTCATCCCACCAGAGGTAGGAAGACAGTAGTGGATTACAACGGACCATGCTCTAAGTTGTAAGAACCACACAGCAACAATATTCAGAGCAATCTTTAAGCTTTAAACTCTAAGAATGTTAAACAGCCTTAAGCCATCTTTCTGGTTTCTGGCCTCTAGAGGCTTACTTAAAGCCTACTCTGAGTCCTCCTGCCCACTTATGAGTTCAAAATCCTCAGCACAGTATTCAAGACTCCCAACTACCTGCTCAGCCAGCTCTTCTTGTGTCTGCCTTTCTATCCGCTAACCCCAGTGTGGTTCCTATGCACACGCTGTGCATCCTGTGTCCATGTAAACTGCCCGTCTGGTCCTGCTGACACTTCCACTTGCCAAGCACTTCTGCTCACACTCAGCAGCAACGCTGTGTCCTCTAATGAAAAGAGGTCAATCAGCTGCTTCACATCTACATCTGGCTAAGGCAGAGCCTCTGGTTTTCTTTGAGCCAAGTTGCTACAGGGTATGAAATCAGACTAAAAAGGAACCTTCACACAAGAATTGTGGTGATGTCATCTGACTACTGAGAAGTGGGGGGCGGGGGGAGCCACTACCATAAAAAAGTAAAAGCAGACACTGTAGGGGCTCAGAGTACAGCTTAGGAGTGGAGCATGTGCAAGGCCCATGTACAGTTCCTAGACACGAACCTACTAAAAACAATAAACAAACAAAAATTATTATGTATGTGACCTTAAATGACTAACTTGACTTTAATCAACATTTTTTTTCGTCTTTTATTTGAGACAGGGTCTCCCTGTAGCCCAGCTGGCCTGGAACTTGCTATGTAGACTGGGCTGGCCTCAAACTCACAGAGATCCGCTGACCTCTGACTCCCAAGTGCTGGGATCAAACACATGCACCATCACACCCGGCCTAATCAACATCTTTTAAAATGCATTCATTCAGATGCTACTAAAGAAGTACTGATCGTGCTGACAACTGCGGAAGTCAGCCCTTCACAAAACACAGGGATTCCAAAGAAGGGCGCCTGCCCACAGTCTCTCCAACACTCCATCGCTTGTTGGGCTCTGCGCCCTCAAATTCTTCACTGAATCCTCAACTAAAGTAAATACTTACCAAATGTGCTTGAACGCATGCTGATGCTGCATCCATTAACCAAATTAAAATTAATGAAAACCTATTATAAATGCCTAACAGAAATGGTTAACAATCCCCTTTCCACACCTGTTAAAAACAGTGTCGGGGCCTGGCAGGTAGCACAGTGACAGACACCTGCCTAGCATAAGCACAGAGCAAGGTCCTAGGTTCAAATCCAAACTATGGACACACACAGACAGAGACAGAGACAGAGGAGAGAGGACAAAGAACAGAACCAATAGCAACAATCTAGTGTTACCAAAAACTAGAATATTATTAGAAGCTAGATTGTCATTAAAAGTCAGAACCAGAGCTGGAGAGATGGCTCAGCAGTTAAGCGCACTGGCTGTTCTTGCAGAGGACCCGGGTTTGATTCCCAGCACCCATATGGAGACTAACAACCATCTGTAACTCCAGTTCCAGGGGATCTAACACCCGCTTCAGATCTCTGCAGGCATTGCACAACACCGGTGCACCTATGTACATGCAGGCAATACACCCATACATATAAAATAAATTAAAAAAAAAAAAAATGCAATGCAGGTGCAATGCCTGCAGAGAACAGAAGAGGGCGTCGATTCCCCTGGAACTGGAGTTAAGGATAGTTCTTAGCCGCTGTGTGGGTGCTGGGTATTGAACCAGGGTCCTCTTCAAGAGTAGTCAGTGCTCTGAACTGCTGAGCCATCTTCCCCCAAAAATTTGTTTTAAAAAGCCAGAACCACATCAGTTTTGTTGATTGTCTCATTCTCTCTCCTCTCCCTTCTTCCCCTCCTCCTTTTATAGTGTTTCTACCATGGGCCTGAAACTCATCATCTCCCTGTTGAATGCCCAGCCTGGTAACAAAAACACCAGGCAGGAGAGATGGCACAAACCTGTAATCCAGCATTAGGGAAGCTGAGGCAGGACTGCCTTGAGAGCAGGCCCACCTGGCCTACAGAAATTACCAGGCAGCCAGGGCTACAAGGCCAGCCAGATGAGCCTGGTGGCACGTGGCTGTAATCCCAGACACTTAGAAGGCTGAGGAAGGACAACTGCTTGAGCCCAGGAATCTGAAGCCAGCCTGGACCTCACAGTGAAAGCCCATTTCAAAGTAAGTAAATAAATAATATAAGCAATTCTTAACCGTATACACTATTTTTCCATTTTTGAAGAAAGCAAAACTTTAAACAATAAAATTTTTTTTAAATTTTACCTGTTGATCAAATATTCATCTTCTGTCTTATGATGAAACACAGGAATCGGAACCCCCCAAGCTCTTTGCCTCGATATACACCAATATGGCCGCCTGTCCAGCATGTCGATCATGCTGTTCAATGCTGCTCCAGGAATAAACTTCACTGTTTTTAACAACTCCTGTAATGCATTCATAAAGCAGGTCGGGTGAGTGAAAGCAAAGACCTGTCACTATTCTTCTAACACAGCTCTTCACTTTGAACATCTGCAGTCATGCTTGCCTTCCTGCTCCCCACCACTGACAAACAACACAAAGGGAAAGATTCTGGAGTAAGGCAAACAAAGCAGAAGCAAAGGATTTCATTACTATCAAGAGCTGACAGACGGCACACGGCTATAATCCTAGGACCCGGCAAGCTGAGGCAGGAGGCTGCCACAACTTTTAGTTCAGCCTGGTCTACATAGTGAGTTCAGGCCAGCAAGGGCTACATAGTAAGACCTTCACACACACACACACACACACACACACACACACACACACGCACACGCACACGCACGCACAAAACCCATGCAAACAAACAAAAAACCAGACTTAGTGTTTTAACCTATGGAAATGAAAAAAACAAACTGCGTATCACAGATGTCCACATTATGTAAGTATAGAAAATACAGGAGCTGGAGAGATGGCTCAGAGGTTAAAAGCTCTGGCTACGCTTCCAGGGATCCTGAGTTCAGTTCCCAGCACCCACATGGTAGGTAACAACTATCTGAAACTCCAGTTCCAGGGGATCCAATGACCTCTTTTGGCCTCCATAGACATTGCATGCACATAGTGCACTTACATACATGCAGATAAAACATGCATACAGATAAAATAAAAATAAATAAAAAATTATAAAGACGCTGTAAATAGGGGCTGGAGAGACGGCTCAGCAGTTAAGAGCACTGAGTGCTCTTGCAGAGGATGCGGGTTCGATTCCCAGCACTCACATGGTTACTATAAACTGTCCTTAACTCCAGTTCCAGGGGACTCCAAAGCCCTCGTCTGACCTGCACAGCACTGCACAACACGGGTACACTCACATACATGCAGGCAATACACTCATACGCATAAAATAAAAAATAAAAAAATTTTAAAAAAACATTAAAAGACACTGTCAATCTCTCCACATAGTTTTGATAAGGACCCAAATTACCATGCCAACAAATGACGCAGCTATCCCAGAACCTGAGCCACTCGCTGCCCGTGAAGTACTGTGTGCTCAGCCTGGCTGACAGATACTTGAACTCTTTCATTCAGTAGAATCTGGCTATTTTTGGATTATGTATACATGCATATAAAAATACATACATGTGAATTACATGAAGGAGCTTCTATATATGTCAAATATTTAGAATAGTGGTTATAAAATCCCGATTTTAAATGGACTGCAACTCCAACCTTTTCTTTTCTCCTTACCTTTTTTCCCTCTTAGTCTCAAAGAAACAAAGGACATAAAAACCTCACTCAAGTTTTATTAAATGCCTGTTATGTGCCAGGAACTGGTGTGGAAACTCCGACCTCCTCCTTGGGGTAGGCATTACCACCCTGACCTAGATGAAACGTTACAGGACTGAGGTTCTAGGAGATTAGACTTACTAAACCCAGTCCTGCCCTAAGTCTACTCAATTTTCACTAAACTGGTCACAAAGGTGACTGGACGAATCACTTAACATCATTAAGCTTCATTTCCCACGTGTGTAAAATGAAATAATAAAATACGAGAACTTTACAGATCTAAAAATATGTAATTTTAGGAAAATAAATCCTAACAGCAACAGTCTCTCCTCATGAAACCCCACACCAGCCCTTTCACCCTGTGGGAACCGACCCAAGCCCATACACAGGTGCCTTGCATACCTTCGCTGTGGTCTTAATATCTGCGATGTTGACGAACCACTGCTTGCAGGCACGGATCACCACTGGCTTCTTAGTCCTCCAGTCATAAGGATAGCTGTGCGTCACTTTTTCTTCTTTCAACAAATTCTCTGCAGTCTGAAGCATCTTTATAACTTAAAGTTTTTTTCTCATTAGACACTAACTTAAGAGAGTTATGAAAGTATTATGAAAAACCTAACAGCACTCTAGACTACCAGGGAGTACTAGGTCTGGGCCAAAGGTACAAATAAAAGTAGCCATGCTCCATGGGAGTCTCCTGGCAGAGAAAATCGAAGACTGTAAAACCTTCAAACTCCAATTACACCATCCCACAGCTCTCATTTCAAAGGCTGATCTCTACTATAGATCTTAATAGTCTGCAGAAAAACCAGAAGAAATCAGGTGTGGTTGAACTGTGCCCCCTAAAAGACACTGAAGCCGTAACGGTGGATGTGACCTTCCTTAGGAGTCAGATCTCTGCAGATGTAATTACATGAAGGTGAGATCACAGTAGATTAGAATGGGCCCTAACTCCCACACCTGCTGTCCTTGTAAGAAGACAGGATACAGGAAAACAGGCGGGAGATAAACAAGTCCACATAACCACAGAAGCAGAGAATGGAGTGATACAGCTATTGATCAAGGAAGACCAAGATTTCCTGGCACCACCAGGGCCCAGGATAAGGCTGGGAGGGATTCTCCCATGGAACCTTCACAGGGAGCACAGTCCAGCCAATACCTAGGCTACAGATACCTAGTTTCCAAAACTTGAGAAAATAAATTTCTATTGTTTTAGAACGTCAAATTAATGACAATTTGTTATAGAAACCCTAGAAAACTAATCACTCAGGTCCTGATTTCTGAATCCATGAAGAAAGAAAGATGATTCAAGATTGTAGGCCCTGCACAGTACACCATGCTGTGTGGGTTAGCTACTGGAGACAGAAAAAAGTGGGGCATGAATGATTCACAGCCAAAATTTACCCCAAGCCTGAGTTTTATGCTTGCACAAAAGTAATACTGCTGATTGTATTTTTAACCCCCCCAAAAAAATAATCACTGACCTACTTGATTTGTACACATATATGTAGAACAGATTTGAAACCCAAGACAGCAAAATCTAAACTTCATTTTAAATCATGTGGCTAAACGAAATGACTAGCTTTTATTTTTCTGAAAATATGAAGATTAACAGCTATCTAGAGTTCCTTCTGGTTCCTTCCAAAAAAAAGTAATTATGTTATCAACAGACACAACACTTACCCACGTCAGTTCCTTCTTCAAGTACTGCCTTGCTTTGAAGTTCAGGACCGGCAGCACTGGTGAAAAATCCACCTTCATCCACTAAGCAATCCTACAAAGTACCATTGTGAACAGTTAAAGCACCAAGACATTTTATCTCATGACAATGTATGTAAAAATGGCACAATAAAACCATCTCAATACAGTCTACTTTTCCTCTACTGCATTCCTAAAGTTTCATGAAGAAAAGTAACAAAGTATACTAAGCACCTTAACTGGCCTCTATTCTTGCTAATAAAGCAAGCTTAGGAGCTTAGAAAGGGCAAAACTTAACTGTCCCCTTCAACTATTTAATAAAATCTACTTGTCAGTTTTCAGGGACTGAAACAACATGTCTGACTCAGTGCTCAAACCGGAGTGCAGGCACCTGGCAATGCTCCAGCATGGCATACACTGGGAGAGAGGCAGACCCCGAAGTGGGTGCTGCCTGGGTTAGGCTTTCCTGCAGGCCAGCAAGTGTACAACAGCACTGCATTTAAAAATATGCACCTACCACGACTGCAAAAATGCTTTGTATATAAAGCGTTCACAATCACCTGGGCTGCTGGAAAAATGGTGTTTAGTTTGTTCAACAAGGACTTATACAAGCCTTAATTTGTAAAAACTTCGTGTCTGCAAAGCATAGTAAAGTGAAACGGACTAGAGCAGGGTCTGTCTGTATTTAAAAAGTGCCCCATGCCACGTGTGGTAGCACACACCTTTAGTCCCAGCACTTGGGATGCCATCTCTGTGAGTTATAGACCAGCCAGGGCTATAGTGAGGCTCTGACTTGAAAAAAAAAGGAATGTGGGGGCCAGACCCCAGGACCCCACGGGTCGGACTCAGGGATATCCACCCCCCTGCCAAAAAGGAATGTCTCAGGTAGCATGCATTCTGCAGATCTAATTTTGTGCTAATTCCATGAACTTTCTCAATTACTATGAATTAATGAAGCTTTAGGGTATTGCACAAATCGCAGCATTTCACAATTTATGATGATAAAAACTATCATTACCAAGAAATAAAGTTAGTTAGAATTATTCATTTCCATCCCACAAGGTGAATAATTAAAAAGAAGAAAAAGGAACAGTACCATAGGTAGGCTGTGTTGAGATGCTACACTGTAATCTTCCATACCATGAGCGGGAGCTGTATGAACCAATCCTGTTCCTTTGGCCATGGTCACATGAGTTGCAGGTAAGAGAGGAGAGGCTTTATCAGGAACCAGAGGGTGACCACAACTACCACCTTCCAAATCAACCCCTGAGGGGAAAGGAGCCATTACTAAGATGTTCTCTGTGAAGGGCTGAGGGGTGGAACACTTGTGCATGCATGATGTTCTAGAATCAATCTTCAGTACTGACAAAAAAAGACTTGTTTTATATGACAGCTCTACCTTTTAAGCTTAGCAACAGAACATCAAATTAAGTTAGCCCCTCTCTTTTTTAAACAGGATCTCATGTAGCTCAGGCTGATATCAAATTCAGTATGTAGCTGGGAGCAACCTTGAATTTCCAATCCTCCTGCCTCTATCTCCCAGTTGCTAAAATAACAGGTGTGTACTTACATGCTCAGCTAGCATCTTTATTTTGTTGGGTGAGGAATTAAACCCAAGGCCTGGCACATGCTAGGCAAGTGCTATACACTGAGCTACCTGGAGTGCTCTCCCCAGCCCCACAAGGTTGAAAATGCAGAATATGCTGGGCACAGTAGCACACATTTTTAATCCCAGCATTTGTGAGGCAAGTGCTTGACCTCTCTGAGATCAAGGCCAGTCTGGTCTACACAGTTAATTCCAGGTCAGCTGGGGCTAAAGGGAGACCCTGTCTCAAAAAGACACAAAAAAGTAGATACAGATGGACAGACGGACATATAGACAGATAGAGCTCTTGCTCAAAGCACTGTTGTTAAGATAGCCTTAAGACTATTCTGAGCAGTTAGCATAACAGTGTGCACAAAATAAAAACTTAAAAATAGTATCAATTTTACCTATTGTTGTTTATTATTACAAATACAGAAATTAGGGGCTAGAGAGATGCTCAGTAGTTAAAAGCACTAGCTGCTCTTGCAGAGGACCCATGTTCAGTTCCCAGCACCCATATGGCAGTTAACAACCGTCCTTAACTCCAGTCCCAATGAGTGCAATGCTCTCTTCTGGCCTCCATAGGTGCCATATGCACATGCACTTACATACATGCAGTCAAAACACTCATACACATAAAAAAGTTTCTTAAAGACATGAAAAATAAATAAAAACCAAATATATAATCAAAATGAGTCCAAGGAAATTTAAAAAGACACTGTCTCAAAATAAAAAAAGATCTGGGGGAATAGCTCAGTGATAAAGCACTTACTTAGCATGCACAAGGTGTGGGCTCAATCCCACAACAAAGAAGAATACACTGGGTCCTTTAACATACCTACTGCATCATCAAAGATCAATGGTCTGAAACATTCAACAGCATCCTTCCTGTCTCTGACATAACCCCACACACACTTGTTTAAATTTCTATTTTATGTGTGTCTTTTGTCTGCATGTATGTAAGTGCACCCATGACATGCAATGCCCACAGAGGTCAGAAGAGGGCATTGGATTCCCTGAAGCTGGAGTTAAGTACATTTTCAGCCACCATGTGGGTGCTGGAAACCAAACCCGGGTCCTCTGTAAGAGCAGCCAGTGCTCTTAACCACTGACCCATTTCTCCAACCCCATAACCCCTTTTTATTTTAATGAGGTTGTTTGTTCATCCCTCTAATTGGCTTGTATCTAAACTGATGAACCTTAGAGGGCTTTCTTACTTATCTAGGTGATCATTCTATTTTTTTAAAAATATTTTATTATTTTTATTTCACGTGTATGAGTGTTATGCCTGCATGTCGGTAACTGCACCCATGTCATGCAATGCCTGCAGAGGACAGAGAGGCTGTCAGACTGGAGTTACGGACAGCTGTTAGCTTCCATGTGGGTGCTGGGATTCGAACCCAGGTCTTCTGCAAAAACAGTCAGTGTTCTTAACTGCTGCTCCAGCCCTGCATTCTATTTTTAAAAATTATCTTTACCATAAGATTGTGTTTTGCGGGATGTGGTGGCGCACGCCCAACACTTGGGAGGCAGAGGCAGGTGGATCTCTGTGAGGTGGAGGCCAGCCTGGTCTACATAGTGAGTTCCAGGCCAGCTGGGATTACAGGGAGACCCCATCTCAAAAAGACAAATAATAGTAAGAATTTTATTGTTGCTTTTGCATTACAGTTTTAAAAAGTAACTGCTGGATTCCACCAGAAGCATTCCTGTTTCTGCTTTGTTCATGTTCCTGCTTCCTTCACCTCTTACCATGTTTAGTGCCTATTTTCCTTCAGAGAAGTATACACAATAAGGTTTAATGTATAATCAATACAAAATATGCTCTACAAAGACAGAAGTTAAATCTGCTTCAATTCATGATGAGGACTATTCAACAAACCACTGTCAACCCTGTATTTGATGGCTGATGGTTAGAATATCCAAAAATCCTCACCTGAAAATGTTGAAGTAACCTCAAATGTAGTTTCCAAGGTAGAAGCAACAGAAGCTACTTTATCTGCAGCTAGTATGTAGCGGTCTCCAGAAGTGCAGCATTTCACAACAGCATACCTGAAAATGGACGGTGAGACCACCAATGGGAATGAAAGAGAAGCCACAGGTGACCAACATTCTGGTCTCTAACATTCTAGAAAAACTAACTTTAGGGTCAGGCAGTGTAATTTTCAAAGCATTCCACACTCTACACATTTGTTTCACTTTCCAAAAACAGCTGGAAATAAGGTTTTAAAAGGGACCATCTGGGGCTGCAGAGATGGCTCAGAGGTTAAGAGCACTGGCTGCTCTTGCAGAGGACCCAGGTTTGGTTCCCAGCACCCACGTGGCAGCTAACAACCATCCATCACTCCAGTTCCAGGGAATCCAACACCCTCTCCTGACCTCTAAGGGCACTGCATGAATGGGTGCATTTACACACATACAGGCAATACATTCATACATATAAAATAATAAAAATAATAAAAATACTTTTAAAAAGAAATCATCTATTCTAAACCTTAATAAAGTCCACATAAACCTAACAACTAACTTACAATTCACTGCATTTTAAAAGGGCCATAAGAATGAAGTAAATTTAATGTGAATTTCACTTGTGGATAAAACAGACGATGTAATAAAACACCTACTCTGCCTCCGGCATATAGCAAACAGCCTGATTAGCTGGAACTGTCCAAGGCTGGGTGGTCCAGACTAAAATGCTGACAGGAGACGAACCATCTGTGGGAATAAAGTCATAAATATGTGAGTGAGCGTCCTAACTCCACAGCTTTAGGAAGCTCAGGCGATAGCTAGGCCTCACCTGTCAGAGACGCCAGCTTGGGAGGAGGTTTCAACAGAGGGAATTTTATGTAGACTGACTGACTGACATGCTGAGGATTGTACTCAAGCTCCGCTTCAGCCAACGCAGTTCTAAGGGTTAAAAACAGGGAACACAAGTAAGCGGAAGCTTCACAAACCTTTCAACCTCCCAATTACCACAGAATTCATACCTTGATGAGGGGGACCAGAACACTGGTTTGTAAGATCGATAGACCAAGCCCTGTAAAAGACCAACATGATCCTGAAGCCGAATTTTGTGACATACATGTAATACACTGGGCAGAAAAAGAAAACACTTTATTACCTGATCGTACATTTGGTAAAAAATTCTCAGCTGTTTGGCCTCATACTTCCCATCGAATGTGTAGTAGCAATTATTCCAATCTGCCATTACTCCCCAACGAGCAAATGCTGCTTTCTGTTTTTCAATGGCTGCTTTTGCAAATGATCTAGCTAAAAATACCACAAAAAGAAAAAGGAAAAGCTTTGGAAAAAATAAATACAAATTTGTTCTTTTCTTTTCTTCTTATTTTTAGAGAGAGGGGCTTTCTCTATAACCCAGTCTGATCTAAACTCACCGCAATCCTCCTGCCTCAGACTCCCAGGAGCTAGCATAAGTCCCCATGCCAAACTTTGGTATTCATTTAATTTTAAATTTCTTTTAAATCTTTATTTATTCATTTTATGTTTATGAAGCCTGCATGTATTTAAGTGCACCTGTGTTGCACAATGCCCACAGAGGCCAGAAGAGGGCATCAGATCCTAAAACAGGAGTTACAGACAGACGCCATACTGGGAACTGAACCTAGATCCTCTGCATGAGCGGTCAGTGCTCTTAACTGCTGAACCATCTCTCCAGCACCCTTCCCCTCCCCCTTTTTTTAAGACAGGGTTTTACTATGTAGCCCTGGCTGTACTGAAACTTGCTATGTAGGCCAGGCTGCTCTTGAACTCACAGAGATCCCCCCTGCCTCTGTCTCCCAAGTGCTAGGATTAAAGGTATGTGCCACCACACCCAGCTCTTTTTTACTGTACTTTATTTCAGTTTTTTTTTTTTTATTTTATGTGTATGTGTGTATGTAGGTAAGTGCACCCATGACGTGCAATGCCCTCGGAAGACAGAAGAGGCTGTCGGATCCACTGGAACTGGAGTTATGGACAGTTGTTAACTGCCATGTGGGTGCTGGGATTCGAACCTGGGTCTTCTGCAAGAACAACCAGTGTTCTTAACTGCTGAGTCATCTCTCCAGCCCTATTTCATGTGTTTTGCCAGCATGTATCTAAGTGCACCCATGTTGTACAGTGGCTGCAGAGGCCAGAGAGGGTGTCAGATACCCTGGAACTGGAGTAAAGCCAGTTGTTAGCTGCCATATGGGTGCTGGGAACAGAACTCAGGTCCTCTGCAAAAGTAGCCAGTGCTCTTAACTACTGAGCCATCTCTCTAGCCTCATATTTTCTTAGTCTTAAACATGATTTGGTATGTGGCTCTCTTAATAAAGGTATTGTACAGTTTCCACTAGAAAAAGTCTTTTTCAGCCTCGGCTGGCCTTGAACTCACTATTTAGCTGAAGACAACTGAACTTGTGATCATCTTTTAGTGCTAGGACTAAAGATATGTGCTATCAAGTCCAGTACGCACGGCCCTGGGCACTACACCCAGGGGTTCATTTATGCTCTGAGCTATATCCTCAGTCTTAGAGAAATTCTTAACAGGAAGATTATTTGAAAGTGTTTAGAACACAGAACAAAGTTTGTAATTAACTGGATTTTCAAAAGTTAAAATTGGATTACTCTCTCTTCATCATCTTCTAGACTATACATGGCCTCATATTTAGAAAACAATAAGCTGGGAAAATAGTCGTTAAATATTCATAATTCCCTTATTGTTATTAGTGTATGTGCATGCACGCGCGCACGTGTGTGTGTGTGTGTGATATGCATGTGCCATGGTATGTGTGTGGAGGTCAGGTGGCAGCTTTCAACTTTCAGAAGTCAGCTCTCCTTCTACCACGGGACTAGAGCATCAATTCAAGTTGTGAGGCTTTCGTGCAACCATTTTCAGTGCTGAGCCATCTCATCAGCCCTCTTGAGACTGGTAGCCCTGTAGCCCCAGCTGTCCTGGAACTCACTATGGAAACCAGGCTGGCCTCGAACTTACAGTCCACCTGCCTCTCTCTGCCTCATTAAAATTAATTATTTGTTGGATTTTTTAAAATTATATGTATGTGTGTGTGTCTGTGCACATGGGTGCAAATGCCAGCAGAGGCCAAAGGCTTTGGATTGTTTTGGAGCTGGAGTTATAGGTGGCTTTGAGCCATCCGATGTGGGTGCTAGGAACCAAATTTGGGTCCTCTTCAAGAGCAGCAAGCACCCTTAACCAGTGAGCCATCTCTCCAGCCCTCTCTTCATTATTTCTTAATTTAAGAAACAGTCACACCAGGTGTGGTGGAGCACACCTTTAATCCCAGCGCTCCAGGCAGAAGCAGGCTGATCTCTGTGAGTTCAAGGCTAATCTGGTCTACACAGTGAGCTCCAAGCCCACTGGGGCTACAGGGAGACCCTGTCTCAAAAACATTAAAAATAATTTTAAAATAAATTGAAGAAACAGTCATAGAACAATTTTCATTTCAACATGACCTCCCCCGAAACCACTGAGAATATCCAATCTAAGTCAGTGTTAATATGCTTCAGAAGAAGTACAAAAAGTCTTCACAATCATGTCTAAACATGTAACAGTGTAACACACAAGAAAAGGAGATACTCTCAGACCAAATCCCCTGAAAGGATCAAATAGGTGATTAATTTAAAGTATGTGGGGTTTTTTGTTTGGTTGGTTTTTGTTTTTAAGACTAAGGTCTTAAAATATAGCCCAGGCTGACTTCAAACTCACGATCCTCCTACCTTAGACCGTGAGTGCTGGAATTACAGGAATGCACTACCATGCCCTGATGTAAAATATATGTATTTCACAATTTACTTTTGGTTTTATATCAGATGAGTCAACAAACTCTATCCAGTAAAGTGTAAAACTCTCTCTCAAAATGGTTATATAGCAAAACAAAAACACTAAGCTGAAAAACACAACTGGACACACCCAAAGCTGTCCCTTCAGTCTCTAAACAGAAGTTCTCACAGAGCGAGTTAGAGAAAACCTGGATTCGCATGGTGGCTCATGCCAATGATGCCGGCACTCGGGAGGCTGAGGCAGGAGGAATGAGAGTGTGCGTGCAAGGCCAGAGATACACGCAAGGCCCGGGCCTGGAAAGCAACACAAACTCTGAATTTTCTCCGAGGTCAGGAGCTCCCTGTAGGTCACTGCCACCAAAACAAAGCAAAGATCCCTTTGGCAAAGGCTGAGCGTTCATAGCACCACTTGGAACAGAAATGGGAAGGATCTACCTTTCTCTCTAATTTCCATAGCCGAAAGATTCTGAGCTCTCCCACCAAGTTCTGATAGCACTTTTGTTTCAATGGGCAGACCATGACAGTCCCAGCCAGGAACAAAATGCACTTTGGAGCCTCTCATCACATGGTATCGATTGGCGATGTCTTTCAGAATCTGGGAGGGTGAAAGCAGAGTGGTTGTCCAAACAGAAAGCCCATAGCCCTTAACCCTTAAATACAATACCATTCTAAAACATAAAGACCCAGTCAAGAACCCATTACATCTACTAACGCGTGCAACTTGTACCCAAAAGAACCATACGTTTAAAGTTCTTTTTTTCTTTTTGAGACAGGGTCTCTCTGTAACCCCAGCTGGCCTGGAACTCACTATGTAGACCAGGCTGGCCTTGAACTCACAGAGATCCACCTGCCTCCAATGCTGGGATCAAAGGCGTGCACCACCATGCCCAGCTGAATTTCTACCATGCATTAAGTCTATGAAGGGAAGGAAAAAAAAAATCAAACAAGGATATTACACATGAAAACCTGACACCCAACCTGGAAAGCTGGAATGGGGGGGACGGGTGGGAAACAGCCCAGCACAACTTTCATTTTTTGAGAATTTCATACATGAGTATGTTCTGTGCATTATTATTATTATTATTTTTTTGTTGTTGTTCTTTTTGAGACAGGGTCTCCCTGTAGCCCCAGCTGACCTGGAACTCACTATGTAGACCAGGCTGGCCTTGAACTCACAGAGATACACCTGCATCTGCCTCCCGAGTCCTGAGATTAAAGGTGTGCACCACTGTGCCTGGCAAATGCTACCTTCTCAAGAAATACTTCCGACCTTCTAAAACCCAGAATAAATAAGTCAATTAGAAATTTTCATTATTCTTGTGAAAAAATTAACACAGAAAATGCAGTACTACATAGCTTATATTTACTAAGAAATACAGAATTCTTAAAGAATTGATGTCCTGAGCAAATGCGATCCTGTGGTTAACTCCCTCGGGCATTAACAGACACACACACACACACACACACACACACACCCGAAGAATTCGCATGCAGCTACAGCTGTGTTGGATTTTCCCTTCTTCGTTCATTTTAGACATGGGTAAGTAGAAAGCCTTTAAAAGTGTACTGCTGCTCTGCTTCCTGTGTCTGCTTGAAGACATAGTCACCTGGCTTTCAGTTCTGGCCACCTCTGCCACCACGCCTCCCCTACCATTATTGACTCTAACCCTCTGAAACTAGAAGTTCAGATAAACTCTTCCTTCTATAATAAGTTGACTGTGAAGAACACGACCATGTGGGTTTCTGGAGGTATGTGGAAGACTCTGGAAGTTCAGACTAGAAAAGCTTTGAATGCTGTAAGCAGAGCCATTCATTCTATTTGGAGCCTGGAAGAAAGCAGTGCTGAGAGCAAAGTAGTTCCAGAAGGAAATAGGACTTAAACAGCAACTTGGGATATTTTGGCAAAGCATCTGACTGCAGTCTGCTCTAAGCCTGAGTTTGCCTGAGGCTAAACAGAAAAGTAATAAATTAGAACCCCAGCACTTGGGAGGCAGAGACAGGTGGATCTCTGTGAGTTCCAGGCCAGCCTGGTCTCCATAGCAAGTTCCAGGAAAGCTGGGGCTACAGGGAGACCTTGTCTCAAAAAGACAAAAAAGAAGAAAAAAAGAAAAGTAATGAACTAATAATTTCTTCGGTAGAGGAAATTTCAAGACATCCTAACTAGAAATGGTGGTGTGGCTGTTAATGGTGAATATTATGCAGCTCTACAGTGAAAACGAGCAAATGGGGCAGAAAGAAATGCAGAATATACAGTCTGGATTGAAAAAGAGCAGTAGGAAGATTAAAGTTGGAGCCAAGGCATGTGCTGAAGGAGAGGCTCTTTATGATAAGGAGATTAGGGCCATTAAGGAGAAGCCTAGCTATTTGCACTTAACCAATGGAAAAAGTACCCTCAAGGAAAGACCACACCCAGTTAAGCTCCAACTTTGTAAGGAAAAGCCTAAGGAGGGTCCTGCTCCTAGAAAACTTCTATGGACAAAAGCTGCTGCTCATGTGGGTGAAATGGGCAGGAGTCCCTCCCAGGCTGACAGCTGAACTTGGCAGTGTTGTTCAGGTGGTGCTGGCTTCAGAGACATGAAAGACGCAAGAGTGAAGGAGTAATCAGTTCTTCCTCCATTGTTTCAGAGAGCCTCCAAGACTAGCCAGTGTACAACAGTAGACACCAGGTGTCCCAGCATAAAGAAGGCCCTGACAGGTCATTGTGTGAAGCAGTAAAGGTAAAGCCTGGTTGACAGTTGAAACCCCAAGAAAACACTGGAGATGCCAGAGCATGAGACATCTGGCAAGGAGAGCTGCATACAGGGAGTGGTGCCAGCCCAAAAGAGAGATGTATGTTGCACGCAGCAAAGCTGGAGAGGCTGTGCCATCTAAGACCTTTGGAAGTAAAGTCCCAGAAATCAGACATGAAGCTACTGGATTTGGTGATTTCCCTTCTGGTTTTCAATCTTGTTTTGGTCCAGTATTTCCTCACTATGCCCCTACTCCTCCCTTTAGGAATGGGATTATGTATTTGGTTCCATTGTATGTTGGAAGTATGCAATTTGTCTTTTGATTTTACAAGGGCTTACAGTTAAGAGATTGCCTTGAGCCTCAGAATTGACTTTAGACTCCAGTGACTTTTGAATAGTATTGTGATTGTCAAAAACTATGGGACCTGTGAGCCGGGCATGGTGGTGTATGCCTATAGTCCCAGCACTTGGGAGGCAGAGGCAGGCGGATATCTGTGAGTTCAAGGCCAGCTAGGGCTATGGGGAAACCCTGTTTCAAAAAGACCCCCCCCCAAAAAAAAAAACAACTATGGGAGCTGTGGATTGAATGCATGAGTGCATTTTTCATTTTATATGGTCATAAGTCTATGGGGTCAGGGAGTGAAATGTGGTGGTTTGAATGAGAATGTCCCCCACAGGCTCTAAGTATTTGGAGCATTTTGTCCTCAGTTGGTGCTGTTGTTTTGGGAGGTTTTAGAAGGTGTGGCCATGCTGGGGGAAGCATGTCACTTGGGGGGTGGGTTTTAAGAGTTCCTAAGCCTTGCTAGATTTCCTGTCTTTCTCTGCTTCCTGTACCTGCTTGAAGATGTGATCACTTGGCCTTCTGCTCTGGCTACCTTTGCCACCAAGCCTTCCCTGCCATAAGGACTCATACCCCTGGAACTATAAACTCAAATAAACTTTTCTTTTCTTTTTATATATATAAATGTATTGCCAGGGAGCTGGAGAGATGGCTTAGTGGTTAAGGGCACTGGCTGCTCTTGAAGAGGATCTGGGTTCGATTTCTAGCACCCACATGGTGGCTAACAACCTCCATTGATCAACCTCCTACAGGTGGATCAATCTGAGCATGAATCGGTTCAGAAAGATGGATTGATAAACAGGCTGTAATGAGAATACTTCTTCCCTGGGAAACAGGTCAGATGTGATCACGATGTTAACTGCAGCCCCTCCTTCGCCTTCATGGTGGAGAGCTCAGAGAAGGCCTGGTGAGTTCTCTCAGGAGAACCTTCTCAACTCATTTCCTATTTACAACTAAGCTACCATCCACTATGCCTTAGAAACCAAACAAAGCCAGCTCTGGGCGCCACGTGCTGGTGACTACAACAGACAGTCTGGGCATCGCTCCTCTATCCAGGATCTTCATCTGAACGGCTAAGCTCATCTGAACCATTAACACGCCCAAATCTGAACTCTTCTCCTCCAAAAACTCCCCTCCCCCACTGTCTCTGTCAGATCAGGTTACTTTGTCCTCATAAGCACTCAGACCGGAAGTTCTCGGAAGCATCCTGGACTATCCTCGTCTTACCCACACTGCATCTAACCCAAAGCAAATTCCATCAGCTCTACCCTCAAATTACACTCCAAATCTGACCATGTTTTGCTATGGCTTTGCCTCATCAATGTCATGGTCATCACTCATATTCCTTCCCTCCCTCCCTCTCTCCCTATCTTTCTCTCTAACTAGTCTCTTAGCTTCCAAACTCCTGTCACCAACACAGCATCCTAAAATGATCTGATTAATCATATTAAATGATCTACCTAATAAATCAGATCCCAAGTGCATCTACTCGAAAACCCCAACAGCTCTCTATTACAACCAAAGTAAAAACAACGTCCTTTAAAGGGACCTGCTTCGTGTACAGCCTCATCCAATCCTCTCCCCTCCCTCAGTCTGACTGGGTGCTCCGGCTTCCTTACTGTCCCTCAGATGAACTACAAACGGCCCTCTCAAGCACTTTGCACTTGCTATTCTTACGCTTGGGTTTTCGTTTTGCTTGGGGGAATTTTGTTGTTTGTTTCTGAAACATGGTCTTACTCTGGGTAAACAACAAAATCTCTGCTTTGATAGCCTGGAACTCACTACATATTGATGCAGGCTGGCCTCCAACCCTCAGTGACCCTCTTACTTCAGCCTCTGAAGTGCTGATATTACAGGCATACACCACCACACTGGCCACTTGCTCTCTTAAAGACTTTCCCTAATTTCACCTTTTCATTAAGAGAGTTTTCCTAAATCAATTTATTATTGTTTTCAATTTTTACTTATTTTTATTTTATGTGTAGGATTGTATTGCCTGTGTGTAAGTGCATTCATGACCTGCAGTGCCTACAGAAGACAGAAGAGGGCATCGGAACTGGAGTTACAGTGTCTTTAGCCACCATGTGGGTGCTGGGAATCAAATCCAGTCTTCTGCAAGAACAGCCAGTACTCTTAACCACTGAGCCATCTAAGTAAATCAATTTATTAAAAAATACAGTTTATTCATATGATTTATCATCTGCTTTTATTTTCCTCCACAATTATCATCAATGTCTAGCATACTACATAATTTACTTATATATCTTGTTGACCTTATCTTCAAAAGTAGAGTATAAGGCCAGGATATAACTATATGTTGCTCACTGCTACACCTAGAGTCTAGTGTAATGCCTGACACACAAATGGAACTCACTAACCACTTAATGAATAAAATGGAATTTACTAGTGTAAAATAACAATAAGCCGAAAGGGAAACATGAGCCATGTTAACTTTCACGCAATATCAAAAAAACTTTGTTAACTAAAATACTTAGTTGCAGGCTGCAGATATGACTCAGGGGCAGAAGTGTGTCTCCCATGCGTCCCCCCCGGATTCCATCCACAGCCCCACACAAAAAAAAATTAGATCTGGGATGTAGATCAGTGGTAGAGTCCTCACCTAGCATGAACAGTCCCAACACCACAATAAATAACTTAATCCATAAACAAATTAATTTAGTTGCATGTGTCAATAGGAATTTACATAATTATCATACAAGTAGAATACGATTTTTTGTAAGAGTATTTAGTTTCATATGATTACCTTATTTAAAGCATGCCCAACATGAGGGTCGCCATTGGCATAAGGAGGTCCATCATGAAGACAAAATTCTGTCTTTACTTTTCTTTTTCTTTGCCAGGAATAGAGTTCTGCAAACTCACATTTCTGTTTTAAAAGAACAATGTTTACACATCATATAAATAAACACTTGCTTTATCACTTATTCCATTGCAGTCTCTTCAACGTAGAAACACAAATGGTTCCATTTCTGAAATGAACACACACACACTCGTCTCTTAAAACTTCCAGTAGTCCCTCCAGCTTCCAACACTTCAAAGTCTAAACCGTACGTGGCACAGGGGTTCTAAAGTCTGGGAAAATCTCTCAATACCCCTCTCCAACCCTTCAAGCCGGTCCTGAACAAAGGCCTGTAGATTGCCACACCCCACATTGGTATCTTTCTGTCGATATTGGCTTCAACACTTCCGCTCTGGAAAGATACACTGCAATCCCACACTCTTCCCTCACTGGCTGTGTGGCACTGGCCAAGTCACTTGCAGACCCACATCATCTCCAAAACAATCTAACATCCATCTCATGGGGATATTACAGGGTGTGAAACGTAAATGGGGAAACATCTGAAACTGCCATTCTTCCTGATCTACAGAAGGCTGTGCTGGACAGCTTTAGTTGTCAAGTGGACACACCTGGGTAGAAGGAACCTCAATAGGGGATTGCCCTGTGGTCATGTCTGTGGGGCTGAGTGATGTCAGAGGGCTTGGCCCACTTTGAGCTGTGCCACCCCTGGGCAGGTGGTGCTGTGTGTATAAGAAAGCAGGCTGAGGACAGGCCAGGGAATAAGTCAGTAATCAGTGTTCCTCCATGGTCTGGGCTCCAGGTTTCTACCTTGGCTTCCCTTGATGATGGACTATGCTGTAAGTCTAATAAACCCTTCCCTCCCCAAGTTGGTTCTGGTGTTTTTACCACAGCAACAGAAAGTAACTAGAACAAAAATTGGTGCCAGACAGAGGGCTATTGCTATGACGGAGGTGACCCAGTTGTTTGGGGGAGGACTGTGGAACCATTTGGAACTCTGGGCTGGAAATGCCATTGAATGATTAGAGTTTAGTGAGTTGTTGCTGTGGAACCTGGAACAGTTCTGCTGAAATGAGGTATAGATAATGGAGGGCTGGCTATGACACTTCAAAAGGAAGTAAAGATTACCAGGGCTGTTAGTATGATATTCTGAATTGAGAATCTGTGGTTTCTGGTCAGTTGGGGTTGTCAAGAATCAGCCGTGACTAACAAGAGACCAGCATCACTGTAGCAAAATCTTCTGGGAAGTACTTCCTCAGGGTCAACACACAGAAGCTGTGGTCCAGAGAGGGTCTGAGCCTCCATCTCAAGCTGGAAGCAGGACTTGGTAATGTGTAAGAGTCTCCTGCATGGTTCTGATGTTGGAAAATGAAGGGGTCATGGAGCGAATCTGAGGCTTGGCACCCTGAGAGGCCAGGAAAGCCCACTGGTGAAGGTACAGCCTCAGTTTTAGTGGAGACCCCAGCTTTTTGGACCTGCCAGGATCATGGGACGACCACCAAGGGCGGCAACAGGTGTGGAGTGGAGCTGGCCTGGGTATACTGGACAAGTTGTGTGTCCTGTGGATGGCAGAGAAAGAGAAGTGGAGCTGCCCAAGCCCTTTGGGGTCCAGAAGATTGTGAATGAATCCCAGATGTCCAGCCTTAAGCTACTTTGCTGGACTTTAGTTTTGCTTAATTAAGTGTGCCCGATTCTCCCCTTTTGAAATAAGATAGTACTTCTCTTGTTTTGTATTTTACAGGAACCCAGAATTAAGAGACTTAACTTTTAAAGTGTTTGAATTTTTTTATATTTTATGTGTATGAGTATATTGCTTACATGTGTACCCATGTCGTGCAATGCCCGAGGTCAGAAAAGAGCATTTTGGATCCTCTGGAACTAGAGTTAAAAACAGTTGTTAGCTGCCATGTAGGTGCTGGGAATCAAACCTGGATCCTCTGCAAGAACAGTCAGTGCCCTTAACCTGAGCCATCTCTCCAGCCCCATTAAAGTGCTTTTAATTTTTTTTTTTTTTTAAGGACTGAGGAACTTTAAAGTTGTACTGTCTAATGTTGTGATATATCTTCAGGACAAGAAAT
The DNA here is from genome assembly GCF_000622305.1 of Nannospalax galili. Taxonomy (NCBI): domain Eukaryota; kingdom Metazoa; phylum Chordata; class Mammalia; order Rodentia; family Spalacidae; genus Nannospalax; species Nannospalax galili. The sequence continues at coordinate 279,460 of NW_008331650.1, forward strand.
GTAAAGGTTGTGGTTTAATAGTGATGCTTTTGTGTCAAGTTGACAAGGGGCCAATTGTGCTGGATAGTTTTAGTTGTCAACTTGACACACATGGGAAAAGGGATCCTCAAACTGGAGAACTGCTTCCGTTGAACTAGTCTGTGGCCATGTCTGTGGGGCATTTTCTTGATTGTTGAGTGTGCTGGATAGCTTTAGTGTCAACTTGACACACCTGGGTTGAGGGAGCCTCAGTCGGGGAATTGCCTCTATTGGACTGGCCTGTGGCCATGTCTGAAGGGCATCTTCTTGATGAGTGATGTGGGAGGGCCCAGCCCACTGTGGGTGGTGCCACCCCTGGGCAGGTGGGCCTGTGTTGCATAAGAAAGCAGGCTGAGCAGTAGCCGTGCGACCTCAAGCCTGTAAGTGGCGTTCCTCCTTGGTCTATGCTCCAGCCCCTGCCTGCAAGTTCCTGCCCTGAGTTCCTACCTTGGGCTCCCTGATGAACTACGTGCGACCTGGGAGATGTAAGACAAATAAACCCTTTCCTCCCCAAGTTGGTACTGGTCAGAGTGTTTTGTCACAGCAATGAAGAACAAACTAAGACATTGAGTGATGTGGGCAGTGCCACCCCTGATCAGGTGGTCTTGTGTTGTACAAAAAAGCAGGCCACTAAGCAGTGCTCCACCATGGTCAGTCCTGCCCTGAGTTCCTGTCTTGGCTTCCCTTGATGATGGACTGTGCTGTAAGCCAAATGAACCTTCCCCTCCCCAAGTTGGGTTTAGTCAGCATTTTTATCACAGCAACAGAAAGTAACTAGAACAAAGGCACTGGATAAAACACTTATAAACTACTTGGCTGGGCTGCTGTACGCTCAGTAGTGAGAACTTGTCTGGCAAGTTAAAGACCCTGAGTTTGACGGCCACGACTAGGCAGGATGGGGAGGTGGGGAGGAATTAGAAGGAGCGAAAGTATTTTAATCTTGAATTCCGGTACCTGTTCAATGAATATACAGGCTACCCCTATTTACTTAAGCAGCATTCCTAACTATCAGGAATACTTTAGTCCGTAGTGTTACACGAAAAGGTGAATCTGCCATTAGCAAATTCATACTGGTCTGATACAGGTGACAGATGCATAGTCTACAAAGGGGACTCGGAGAAGTAACACTACTTTGTCCTTCAAAGTACACGCCCATTTACTTTTTGACAAGTCACTGGTAAAGTGCACAGCCGCCTCGGTCCGAAGGCGCTGCGATGAGAACGCGCGCTGCACACGTGCACGCACGCCCGAGTGTCCGCCCGGAACTCCCCTGCTCCCCGTTCTGCCAGTGGAACTTGTGGGCCCGGAAGGTTCCCGCAGACCTGGCCCCCACCCACCTGCCCGGGGTGGTCCGCGCCCCGGTACCTGCTGGATCTCCAGCTCCATGTCGGGCTGCTGGCGGCCCAGCAGCTTCATGGGGAAGCTGGTCTGCGGTAGCAGCACCGTGTCCCGGTATCTGCCGCTATTCGGGCTGCTCAGCTGGTTGTCCACCCCGGCCACCGAGCGCCCCGCGAGCCTCCGGGCGGTCCCCAGCCAGCCAGGGTGGCCGGGAAAGCGGGGCGGCCCCCACCAGCTCCCGGCCGCTGACAGAGCCGCCGCCCCGGACGCGCGGCGGCGCAGCCCCCAACGCATCGCAGAGTACCCGGACGGACCCCTCGGCGTGGGCACCTGTCTGCAGCCCGGACTCCTAACTCACGGACCCCCGAGGGCCTGGGCCGGTCACGCGCCACTGCGCACGCGCGGGGCGACGGAAGAGGCGGGACAACGGTGGGCACGGCCTTCCAGTCCATGAGTCCGTTACTCCGGGTCTCGCCCGCTGCCTCCGGGGAAGGGAGAAGAGAGTTCCGAGCGTGCCGGCCCATCTCTCACCAGCTTAATGGACTTGAAGCCCTTAAACAGCACTGGGAGCCCGCGGTGGCAGGAGGTTCGAAAACAGCCTGAGCTAGTGATATAGGATGCCTTTCAATATATACCTATGTATAAGTTTAAGGCTGTTCATTGTTGAAGCACTTGCCTAGCATGTGCACGACCGAGACCACAGTTTCACTCCTAGCACCTATAAAAATAAAAGTGTGTGCAAGATGGCTCAGAGGGTAAAGGCAATTGTCACCAAGCCTGCCGACCCAAGTTTCATCTTCGGGTGGTGGAAGGAGACAAGGTTTCTAGTACATTGTCCCCTGGAACCTCGGATGTGCCTAGTCACTCCCCAGTCCGACACACACAAACACATGTAAAAAGTAATAAGTTAAAGAGGGCCAGGATGGGGCTGGAGAGATGGCTCAGCGGTTAAGAGCACTGACTGCTCTTGCAGAGGACCCTGGTTCGATTACCAGCACCCACATGACGGCTATGAACCATCCTTAACTCCAGTTCCAGGGGAATCCGACGACCTCTTCTGACCTCCATGGCATTGTACGACAGGTGCACTCACATATATGCAGGCACATAAAATAAAAATAAATAAAATTTTAAAAAAGAGGGTCTAGAGATGTAACTTATTTGGTAAGAGTGCTCGCCTAACATGCACAAAGCCCTGGGTTTGAGTCCCAGTACCGAAAAAAGACCATTGTGGTGACAGATGCAATCTCAGCATTCAGGAGATGGATCATTTTTCAGAAAAAAAAAAAAAAGAGAGAGAGGAACAAGAAAGAAAAGGGGAAAAAATAATGACATCTTTATTTGTACAATTGCTTTGCTTGCCCATATGTGTATTGATGTTTTTGTAGTGCCCTTGAATATGGGATGACAGCGATAGAAACTGAATCTGGGTCCTTGAAGTGTTCTTAACCCCTGAGCCACCTCTCCAATCCAAAGAAAAAAGTGTATTTTTTAAGTTGTATGCCAGGCATGGTGACACTTCTTTAGTTCCAGCACTTGGGAGGCAGAGGCAGCCCTGGTCTACAGAGCAAGTTTCAGGCCAACTTGAACTACAGGAAGACACTGTCTCAAAAAAACAAACAAAAAAGATAATGAAAGGGAAAATTATTTGGCCTAATCACAGGTGAAAAGTTCAATAGGCACCGGTGACTCATGGCCACCACTGTAGCCAGAAAAGCTTTAGGAAGTACAGAGATCTATGTAAATATTACCAAAGAGCAAACTGTCAAAATGTCAAATTGTATTTTAAAGATGTCATTAGGGCTTGGATAAGTTCCTTTGCTGGGTGTAGTGGTGCATGCCTTTAATCCCAGCACTCTGGAAGAAGAGTTCAAGGCCAGCCAGGTCTACATAGTGAGTTCCAGGCCAGCTGGGGCTACAGGGAGACCCTGTCTCAAAAAGGATCTGGGACAGGTTCCCCAAATGGGATGAGAAATGGGCAGAGAGTGAAAGGGGGGTGGTCTAATTAAGGAAACTAGAAAATGTAGCTCAGAGACAGTGTGAGACCCTGGGTTCAATCCCCAGTTCCACCAAAATACATATCTAACTGGCTTTATTAGCCACTTGCTAAGCAGATTGGCCATTTCAAATTTACCCTCCTTATAGGGGAGTGAATGAGATTTGGCTATCGTCTCCTGTCTGATTTCTTGCAAACTCAAATATGAAAAGTAAACAAGTTAGGTTCCCTTTGGTGATGTGGAACTTAAGCAACACTGGCTCCATTTGGGTTGATCTGTTGAGTCTAGTGCAAGAATTCGGTTCAAATCAATGTCCTCTCAAATTTTTAATTAACAGTATTATATGGCAACATTGCTGTGTTTTTAAAAAATTCTCTGAGTTCTTGCACAGCCCACTCTGCCACTCTGACAGAGCAGTGTAGTGTATGTGGGAATTTCTGTTCATACTTCTGATAGATTTTGCTTTATTTGGTTATCCACTTAATAGTTGACAACTGTTACCATTTCGCTGTCAAAAACAGGTCTTAGGTAAACTCTAATAAAACAGAACTTAAGAGTATTTGGTTTATATAAATAAAAACTTTCTTATTGGGGGGGGTCAGAGTCTCCCTGTAGCCTCAACTGGCCTGGCCTGGAACTCATTATGTAGACCAGGCTGGCCTTGAACTCACAGAGATCTGCCTGCCTCTGCCTCCCAAGTGCTGGTACTAAAGGCATGTGCCACCACGCCCTGCCCAAGACTATATTTTTATATGTCACAGAAAACTGAAGGCAAGTGGTAAACAATATACCTCAGGGGCTGGAGAGATGGCTCAGCGGTTAAGAACACTGGTTGTTCTAGCAGAAGACCTGGGTTTGAATCCCAGCACCCACATAGCAGCTAACAACTGTCCAGAACTCCAGTTCCAAGGGGTTCGACAGCCTCTCCTGTCCTCCTCAGACATTGCACAACATGGGTGCACTTACCTACATGCAGGCAATACATTCATACACATAAAAATAACAAAATATTTTTTAAAAACCAATATACCTCAATCAATCCAGCTTTTACCAGGGGATGCTCCAAATATCTACCTATACTAACTCATTTAACCTTCAAACACAAGTGAAATGAAGATATAACACACCAAAAAACTTCTGAGAGGTGGCAGTGCTGGTTACTGTTTGCCAACTTGACACAAACTAGAGACACCTTGGAAGAGGGAACCTCTTTATGAACTGTGGTCAAGTTCATGAAGCATTTCTTTATTGTTAATTGATGTAGGAGGGCTCAGCCCACTGTAGGTGGTGCCATCCCTGGGCATGTGAGCCTGGGCTGTGTAAGAAAAGTAGCTGATCAAGCCAGAGGAAGTAAGCCAGTGAGCAGTGTTCTTCCATGGTCTCTGCTTCAGTTCCTGTCTCCAGGTTCCTCCTTTGAGTTTCTGCCCTGGCTTCCCTCAATGATTGATGGTAACCTATAAGCTGTCCAGGGTCATAGAAGTAAGAAATAGGGGAACTCAACTGAATTTTAATTTAGTCAGTGTAAGGCTCCAGTTCCTGTGTGCTTAACCATCACACTATATTGCCATTCCTATGCTATGCTGTAGAAGAAACACTTGAAACACATTTTTAAAATAATATGCAAAATATATTTTTAATGCGATATCTTTTATATATATTTTATGTGTATGAGTGTATTTCCTGCATGTATGAGTGCATCCGTGTTGTGCAATGACATAGAGGTCAGAAGAGGGCTTTGGAGTCCCCTGGAATTGCAGTGAAGGGTGGTTCGTAGCTTCTATGTGGGTGCTGGGAATCGAACCCAGGTCCTCTGCAGAGCAGTAAGTGCTCTTAACCACTGAGCCATCCCTCCATCCCCCGCAAAAATATATTTTATATATCTTCTACCAATCAAGATAAGACAGAAAAATAGCAAAAGATAGCACAGGCAGTTCATAAAGAAAATAGCTAGCAAATGAAAAAGATGCCTAACTTTGGGAGCCATGAGGACAGTCAGCCAAAGCACCTTTCTTCATCTAACAGATTAGAACAAAAATTAAGTTTGGTAGCAGATGTTGGGAGAGTGTTGGTGGTAGGGTAGAATATGTTGTGTCCCCTTCCTCTGTTTTCATATGTGTGGTGTGCATATGTGTATATGCATGTTTGCTGGCGCGCCTGTGTGAATGCACTTGCGAGGTCTGAGGCTGATGTTGGGAATCTTCCAACACTCTTCCACCTTATTTAATGAGGCAGAGTCTCTCAGTCAAACCCAGAGCTTGCCAGTATAGTCAGGCTCCCTAGCCAGCTTGTTCTGGGGATCCCCTGCCTCCTGTATGCATTTGGTACATGTACATGCAGGCAATACACTCATACACATAAAACGTAATAAATGAAACAAAGCCAAGCTTGGTGGGGCCGTCTGCAGTCCCAGCACTGCAGAGCATGAGGTAGGGGAACGTCTTGTTCAAGACCAGCCTGGACGCTTAACCCTGTCTCAAGAAACAAAACAACAGAAGCCAGAACCTTCCCTGACTGGCCCACTCTGGCTCTGACAGCAGGTGGTTGCGCCTGCAGTAAGTTCGCAGAAAACCTGAAAAAGGGGATTATAGGGCAGCCGCGGAAAGTCACTGTGCGCTTGCGCCCAGTTTCGCGCATGCTCAGTAGCTCGGACCGCGATGCCCTCTGCTCCTTTAACCTCCGGACTTGGCTGAAGCGCGGTAGTGGACGCCGCGAGGGACCTGCGGGTGCACCACGCCGTCCCGGCCCCAGCGCGCTCGGCTCCCGAGCTGGTCCAGTTGCTGTAAGTGTCTCCTGGGCAGGGCTGGGCCCTCGGCCGCTTCACTCCGCCTGCCGCCTGCCGCCTGCCCCTCTGCGCAGATCTGAGCGGAGTCGAGGCGTTTGTGCGCAGACAGACCTTCCTGTGAATTAAATCGCCGGCTTCGGCCCGGGATCCCACCCTCGAGAGTCCACGTTTACCCGTCTGTCCGGTTTGCTGTGCATTGTGCAGTCCTGCCGGCAAGGCTCGGCTTGACAGGTCCTACTGCATCCGTTTTAGAGGCGCTTTTAAATGAGCTTTCATTATAATAGCGAATATTCTTTCAGTTTCTGCATATCTGTATCCTGTATGATTTGATTTTCCCGGGAATATAATAGCTGGATGAAAAGACGTATATATTTCACTTCTATTGAAGGTCTCCGGGCCGTGCTAACGAGGTTTCACAGATGCCCAGAGCTCACTCAAACTCATGCAGACTGCACAGACTCTTACATATGCCAATCTTAATAATTTCTCATGCGTTTAGTTTGTGTTTCTTTCATAATTCAGTAAAGTTGAGCATTTTTTATTTAGTGACCAGTGCTTTTCTTTTTTTAGGAACTGCCTGTTAACTGCTCTTGTCTTGTTTTTACTGGATTATTCATCTTTTACATACTGGTATGTAAGAAAGAACTCTTTACAAAATAGCTCAATTGCTGAGTATATGGGTCAAGATCTTTCCCCCTCCCTTTATCAATTATGTGTTTACTTTATAGCATTTTGGTCACATGGAAGTTTTAATTAATGCATTGTTTGTAACTTCTCAGTCTTAATGCTTTAAAAGTCTTTACAAGTTTATAAAAACAATCCCATACATTTATGGTTTCGTTTTCTATGTTTAATTAAAAGAACATAAATTGACTTGTAATATACATGCATATATATAGAGAGAGAGAGAGAGAGAGAGAGACAGAGAGAGAGAGAGAGAGAGAGAGAAAGAGTACACAAGCGAGACTATATAGCCTAGGCTGGCCTCAAACTCAAGTTCCTTTTGTTTCAACCTCCTGGGTTCTGAGATTATAGGAGTGTTATTTCACCCAGGACTACGTGGAGCGTGTGTGTGTGTGTGTTTACATTTGTTTATTGTATGTGTACCTACATGTGCACACAAGTGTCACTCTGTGTGTGTGTGTGTGTGTGTGTGTGTGTGTGTATAGGTCAGAGGACAACTTTTGGGGGTTGGCTCTCTCCCACCATGTGGGTTCCAAGCAGGAATTTGGCTGGGGGATATAATTCAGTTGATGACTGCTTGTTTAGCATGCATGGGGCCCTGGGTTCAATATATCCATGTTCTCTCTCTCTCTCTGTGTGCTGAGAAAGTATCTCACTAGGTAGTCCAAGCTAGCCTAGAGCATGCCAGGTAACCAGGTTAGCCTGGAACTCTCAGTCCTCCTGCCTCAGCTTCCTAAGGGCAGGGACTATAAACATGCACCACTATGTGCTGCTGATTACTGGCTCTGTATTGGTTGTTAAGAATTTGCTCTGTCATGCTCATATTTTTAATCTTTCCAGATACTTGAACTTTAGCATCATTTAACCAGGTTCCAAAGATAAATGATTTTAATGTTTTTATCAAGAACACATTAGTCATTTTTAGATCCTAATCCTCATCTTTACCACCTTTGTATGAATTAAAGATTAAGGACAAAAATGAGATATGGTAATTCTTTTGTCATTAAGCCTCAAGGACATAAGACAAAACTGGCCATTTGATTTCCATTTTGTTTTGTTTTGAGACAGGGTATCACTATGTATCCCTGGCTAGCCTGACACTTTTAGTCCAGGCTAGCCTCATTGTTGCAGCAGTTGTCCTAGGAGCCTTAGGAGTGCTGAGATTGCAGATAGGGATCATTGCACCTGGCTTGTCTTATTTTCCATCCCTCTAAACTAGCCTATTGGCAGTTGGACAGATTTCCTTAAATGAATGGGGATTTGGTTGATTGCTTTGTTAGAAAATGTTCTTCATATTTGCTCTAAGCCTAGACTGTAGTGAAGAACTTGTTCTGTGACTTGGGGTTCTGTTAGTTATCCTGTTACATCCTTATGGTCAGAGTACCCTTTGTAATAGTTAATTTTTCATCACCGTGGCAAATACCTGACAGAAACAATTTAAGGGAGGAGGCTTTACTTTGCCTAAGCATTTAAGGGGGTTACAGTCCATCCCTGTAGAGAAGGCATGGTGGCCAGGGCTCTGTTCATGACTGTGGAAGTGTGCATTTTGGTGGATCAGGAAGCTTGAGCAGGAAGCAGAGAACTTGAGTAGGTATTAGGACTGGGCTGTCACTCTTAAGGCCCACTACCAATAACCCACTCCCTCCAACTAGGCCCAGAGGTTCCACTCACAGTCTCCCAAAACATCATCACTAGGGGGTGACCATGTTCAACCACATGAGCCTGTGGGAAGTATTTTTCATCCAAACCATAACATACTCTCAAAAGAGTAATCTTTTTTTAGATTAGTTTAAATTTTTTATTATTATTTTTTTATGTATATGAATGTTTGCCTTGCATGTGTGTAAGTGCACCCATGTTGTGTAATGCCTGTAGAGGCCAGAAGAGAGCATAGGATCCCCTGGAACTGGAGTTAGGGCAGTTGTTAGCTGCCATGTGGGTGATGGGAACTGAACCTGGATCCTCTGCAAGAGTAGCCTCCGTTCTTACCCAGTGAGCCATCTCAGCATAATTTTGTTTTAAATTATGTGTATGTATGTGTGTCTGTGTTTATGTGGATATGTGAACATAGTGCAGGTGGCCAGAAGAGTGTATTTCATCCCCTGGAGCTGGAATTACAGGCAGATATGAGCCACATAGTGTAGGTGCTAGGAACTGAACCCATGTCTACTGCAAGAGCAGTATGCTTTTTTTTTTTTTTTTTTTTTTTTAAGACAGGGTCTCCCTGTAGCCATAGCTATGCTGGATTTGCTATGGAGACCAGGCTGGCCTTGAACTCATAGAGATCCACCTGCCTCTGCCTCCCAAGGCATGTACCACCACACCCAGCTAGCAATATGCATTCTAAGCTGCCAAACCATCTCTCTAGCCCCTAACCTTTTGTTCATAACACTCCTCTGTATCCCTGTTGAAATAAACAGAAATAAGAAAACCACTTACATATGTTTAGCCAGTGATACTTGCCGCTTATGTATAAGGTCAGGTGCCTTACAGGTACTAATTCAATAATTACAACAACCCTATACTAATAGCTGCTGGTTTTTTCACCCTATTTGTAAGTTCAAGCACCGAGAGTTTAGGTGGCTTTTCTATAGTCTCAGAGCTAAGGTGTGCCAGAACAGGATTTGAACATGGCGGTTGACTGCAGACTCTGTGTCCTTGATTACCACACTATTTTGGCCAAGCTTTGAAAATGTCAGGTCTCCCAAAAAGTAGCGCTTTAGGACCTACAGATGTAAGCTCCCAGAGAAGGAGTTGAATGGGTGTTATTTGAACAGCTGGAAGCAAGTTCACTTGGAGCTAGTTTGGGCCATTCTCAGTCTACCTGTCACCTCAAAAGGTAATTCTCATTTAAGTCTCCAGGGAACGCAGGGGCAGAAGTGGAAAGGGTAGTAAGAATCGCATACAGATTTTGTATTTTGATAATATTTGCATTTTTTTATATTGAGAACCTAAAATGTATGCATTTGTTTAAAAACTATATTAATAAAATGATTAGAACTGGGAGATAGTAATATTTCATTACTAGCTCAGTGAAATATGTACTTCAGAAAAAAAAAAAAAAGAAATATTTCCTTATTTGCCAGCCAGAATTGACTTGTGGAATCTCTGTAAAGCATTATTTTCCTCTATGTCATTTTTTCCTATTCTTAGTTTCTATAAACTGATGTTCTCTTTGAGTTGTGGTTTGTAAGCATAGTGTACATTTTGTAAGGAAGGTAGTGGGTGGACAAAAACTGCAAGTTTGTCATTGGGAGAAGGAACTACTGTGTACTTGGCCAACTTAAAGAATGGTATGATCATGCTCGAAGCCTGACAAGGGTCAGATGATTGCTTCATTGGCTTAAGGGTAAATGATATCTGTGAAAAGTTAAGGGAACACCATATAGTGATGGAAAATGATCCCCTTGTCACCAGAGAAGCCTTATATAACATGGGGACTGAGTGAGCACGTCCATTCATTAAAGTGTCCTTTCCACTTGAGGCACGTGGAAGGGCTGAAGCTGTAGCGCAGTGAAAAAAAGAACTTAGTAAACAAGGCCCTGGGTTTGATCTTCAGTGTGGCAAAAAGGGGCGGGGGGGGAAGGAGGAGGAGGAGGAGGAGGAGGAGGAGGATTTTGAAGGTTTTTCTTTTCTTCCTGTTTTTTTTCTCTCTCTTTCTTTGAATCAAAGTATCTTTATCCAGCTTGACATAGAACTTGCTATGTAGCACAGGCTGGTCTTTAACACAGGCTCCTACCCTGACCTCTTGAGTACTGGGACTACATACATCTCTAGGCAGTCAAGCCTGGCTTGTTTTTCTTTTTGGTTTTTTGTTTTTGTTTTTTTGTTTTTTTTGTTGTTGTTGTTTTGTTTCTTGGTGTACTGAGGATTGACCAAGGCCTTGCACGTTTAAAGCAAGTGTTCCAATCGCTGTCCTACACTGCCAGCCTAGGAGTGTCTGCTTGGGCCTGTTCCCTGTAAGCACTCCGAGACAGAAATAAGGGAATGTTGTTAGAATCAACTGCTTGTGCATAGAAAGAGGAGGCAGTGGGAGGGAGGAGATTAGGCCAGGATGTAGTGTCAGCTGACACCTCAGTTCACCGTACTGACATGGCCCTTCAGAGTGGCCTTCACACTTTTCCTATAGAAGCCAGGCATGGTGGTGTATACTTGTAATCCCAGCACTCGGGAGGATGAGGCATGAGAGTTAGTACTTTGAAGCCAGCCTGGGCTACACAGTCAGATTCCGTCTTAAAACAAACCACCACCAACAACAACAAAAACAAAAACCAGTGTGGATGATGGCGGGGGTGGGGTTGGGGGTCTTCCTGGCAAGTGTGAGGTAAAGTGACTCTTCTTACGTGATGAGTTCCCAGAGAAACATGGCCATGAGGGCCCATATGTTGGTAGCAGTGTTAGCAACAAGGAATCCCTTCTGCCATAAAGCAAACCTGAGTGGTGCATTCCAGCATCCAAAACAGCCCCTAACACTGGAGCATTTGACTTCTGTTTTCCAGGAGGTGTGCCCTTGATCCTAAAGGCTGTTTTGTCCACTTTGTTGGCTCTTGCAACTTCTCTGACCTGTGTCCTTTTTCAGGTGATTGGTCTTCGTTGTAGCTAGGTAGGATGCTTGTTTTCCTTATTTGGCTACTGTTGAGGATGAGGCACAAGAAAATTAAATTTGATTCAGTCTCAAAATATATTCATTGATTTTTCAGAAAATAACTGTAAACACATGCATTCTCATTATTACTTTTTAAAACATTGCTAGAGATTGAATGCAGGGTCTTGTGCATGCTAGGCTGCTGGGCTTCTGCCACTGAGCTGCATCCCAGTCCCTCTGTCCCAGCTTCCCCCATATATACACTCAAGGCCCTTAAGCTATTTAGACCTTGCTTTCTTCTTTTTTAAAGATTTATTTTTATTTTATGTGTATGTGTGAGTATCTGCATGTATGTACATGTACCATTTGGGTACAGTGCACATGGAAGCCAGAAGAAGGTGTCATATCCCCTGAACTGGAATTACAGGTAGTTGTTAGCTGCCATGTGGGTTCTGGGAACTGAATCTGGGTCCTCTGCAAGAGCAGTAAGTGCTCTTAACCACTGAGCCATCTCTGCAGACCACATTCAGAGTTGAAATTGGTACATACCGATTTCATGTTACATTATTTTGCCTATAACCCCCACACTATCGATGCTACAACTTCCATTTTTAGATCCTAAAACCTCCTTGGGCTTTGCAGGTTACAGACTCAGAACTTTTTCATCTGCTAAGCTTGTTCTCCAGACTTTGAAACGCTCTGTAGGCAGAGAAAGAACATTATAGGGTTTATTAAGAGTTAATAACGAAACAGTTTTCCCAAGTCTCTTTTATCATATATTTATTAAAGAGCCTATGCAGTTAATTGAGGCAATGCCAAATATTCAATAAATTTGTGTTTGATTGAACTTAAGTAAATAAAACTAGCAACTGATCTTTAACAAAAGGATTTTCTCATTTTCCCTCAGAGCTATCATGGCTTCCAGTCACACAGTGTTGATGCGGTTGGTGGCCTCCGCGTATTCTATTGCTCAGAAGGCAGGGACTATCGTTAGACGCATCATTGCTGAAGGAGACCTCGGCATTGTGGAGAAGGTAGTGCAAGTCTCGTCGTTTCCTGTAATCCTGATTGTTCTTTGCAGTAGCCAAAGAATGTCATAAAATGATTGCGATCACAGGATCCTTAGTTCAATTGGGCTCCATATCCACTTTGAAAATGACTCTAGACCTCAACCAAGATCTTTATTTATATGACTGAGCTGCCTGGCTGATGTTCTTCCCCAGAACAAATCTTAATTTGATGCACACAAAACTGCCATCCTTAGGACACCTGACATGTTTGGTAAAATCTGATTCTGAACTTGGGAGGCAGAGGCAGAGGCAGGAGGATGGCAAGTTCAAAGCCAGCCTGGGCTATATAGTGAGACCTTATCCCAAAATTTACAAAAAAAAAAAAAAAAAAAGATTCAAACTATTCATAACTATATACTAGGATTGCAGGTGTGAGCCACTGTGTTTGGCTCCTGTCTTTTTTATTTTTAAAGATTTATTTCAGTTTTTATTTATATGTATGTGTGTGTCTGTCTGTCTACCATGTTTGTGTGGGTCCCTGTAGAGGCCAGAAGAGGGAGTCAGATCCCATGGAGCTAGAGCTGCCATGTGGGTGCTAGGAACTGAACTCAGGTCCTCTGCAAGAACAGCCAGTGCTCTTAACCCCTGAGCCACCTCTCCAGCCTCCTCATTTTATTCTTTTGGTTTATTGTTTCCTAAAAATTTTATGTGTATGAGTGTTTTGCCTGAATGTATGTAAGTGTATCCATGTCATCAATGCCTGTGGAGGCTAGAAGAGGACATCAGATCCCCTGGAACTGGAGTTATAGATGATTGTTAGCCACCATTTGGTTTCTGGGACTGAACCCAGATTCTCTCCAAGAGCAGTCAGTGCTCTTAAACCACTGAGCCATGTCTCCAGCCCACTGACATCTTATTTTAATCAAATTGTCGACCAAAGTCACGAGAGTGATGAAGCATAGTCCTGTGTGGACAGAAAATGGAGGAAATGATTGTCTTAGAGAAGTAAAATGTTGAGATAGCTTCCCTCATGTTGAATGGACCTTGATCAATGTCTTTTTTTTTTTCTTTCTAATAACAGTAGTCTCCAGACTTTGTAATGTATAGTTAATCTTTAAGCTCAACTATTAAGTAGTTTCACTTAATAGCTAGTGTACTGGATAGCTTTAGTGTCAATTTGACACACCTGAGTTGAGGGAGCCTCAATTGGGGAGTTGCTTCCATAGGACTGGCCTGTGGCTATGTATGTGGGGCATCTTCTTGATTGATGAGTGATGTGGGAGAGCCCAGCCCACTGTGGATGGTGCCACCCCTGGGCAGGTGGGCCTGTGTTGCATAAGAAAGGAAGCTGAGCAGGGGGCAGGGGAGCAAGTCAGTAAGCAGTGATCCTCCATGGCCTGTGCTCTAGCTCCTGCCTCCAGGTTCCTTCCCTCAGTTCCTACCTTGGGCTCCCTGATGAACTGTGAACCAGGAGATGTAAGATAAAAATAAACTCTTTCCTCCCCAAGTTGGTATTAGTCAGAGTGTTTTGTCACATCAATGGAGAAACAAACTAGGACAGAAAATTTATATATACAGCATTTACTGTATGTCAGGCAAGATTCTTTAGAGAGTAAAACTCCTCTGAGAAGTTCACATTCCAGCAAAATAATTCTTTACCTTGAGAAAACCAGCAAACTTCTGTGTGACATGAAGGGGTGATTTCCATCTCACTCCTTCGCTCACTACAGAGTATTATAAGCATTGTACCCTTTAAGGGATCACAACCCTGACATCCATCTAATCAGTGATATCACTCACAGTGATATCACAGTTCCACTGCCTTGAACTAGCGTGATATCTACAATAGGGATTGCTAGAGACATGGCTCAGCATTAAAAGGATCTGAGTTTGGTTCCCAGCATTCACATCTGGCAGCTCACAATCACCTGTCACTATAGCTCCATGGAATATGATACTGCTGGCCTCCATGGACAACTGCACTCACATGCATGCACACGTATGCATGCACACACAGACACGCAATTATAAATAATAAAAACAAAAACTTGTGAAATAGGGATTGAGTAGGTCACTGTAGGTTGGCTATACATTGAATATTAATGTTATTGTCACTCATTTTCATGTGTGTGTGTGTGTGTGTGTGTGTGTGTGTGTGTGTGTGTTTAAGAATGCTTAAGCTAGGCATGGTAGTGTACACCTGTAACCCCAGCACTTAGGAGGTGGAAGGAGGATGATCAGGAACTCAAAGGGAGTCTTAGCTACATAGTGGGTTCAAGACCAGCCTGGGCTACATGAAACCCTGCTTCAGTGCCATCCCCACCCCAGAAAAGAAATCAGAATTTTTTTCTAATGCATTAGTGAATCATCTTTAGGACCTTGTGATTAGTGAGGGAAAGTTATAGAAAGAGTACTCTTCAAATGCTGATGATGGAGGGCTTAATTTGCTCTGGAAAAGTCTAAATCTGTCTTTTTGTTTGTTTTTGTTTTTTATACAGGGTCTCACTATATAGCCTGGGCTGGCCTGGAACTTAGGGTGAGTCTCCTGCTTCTGCTCTGAAAGTATGGGATTATCAGCGTGCACCACCACACTGGCAATTTCCTGTCTTTTAACATATATAAGCAGGTTGATAGCTAGAGATCTTATAAAAGAATTTTTGGCTGGGCGTGGTGGCGCTTGCCTTTAGTCCCAGCACTGGGGAGGCAGAGGCAGGTGGATCTCTGTGAGTTCAAGGCCAGCCTTGTCTATATAGTGAGATCCAGGCCAGCTACAGGGAGACCCTGTCTCAAGAAAAAGCCAAAAAAAAAAAGAATTTCTGAACCAGAGAAGAAAATTTTAAAGCACCTTTCCAAACTTTAACTGTTATACTGCTGGGAACATAGCTCAGGGTAGAGTGTTGGCTTAGCACAAGTAAGGCTGTTTGTTTGCTCTCCAGCCAGACACAAGCATGCATACCTCATTTCTGAACTTGGTTTATTTATTGAGGCACTGTCACAATGTAGCCCAAGCTGGCCATAAACTCATGGTAATCCTCCTACCTCACCTCCCAGGTTGTGGGATTACAGGCTTGTGCCACCACACCCAGCCTCACTTCTCAGTAGTTTTTGTTGTAGATGACTGATTTCCTGCATGTATGTATGTGCACCACATTTGTGCAGTACTCTTAGAGGCCAGAAGAGGGCATAAGAATCCCCTGGAAGTGAAGTTATAGATGACTGTGAGCTGCCATGTGGGTGCTGAGAACCAAATCCAGGGCCACTGCAAGAGCAGCTAGAGCTCTTCACCACTGAACCATCTCTCCAGCCCCATTTCCCAGTTTTAACTGCTATTAATTCTGTGAAAAGACATAAAACACAAAACTAGTGGATTCATATTGTGTTAAGCTCTGTGAACCTAAAAACTAGAAGTGTAGCGTAAATTCTATAGCTGCTATGCACTCAGCAGTCTGAGGACTAGCTATTTCCTGTTAGTTCTGTTCCAGTGTGCATTGTTTGTTACAGACCTCGGCCACAGACCTGCAGACCAAAGCTGACCGCCTGGTGCAGATGAGCATATGTTCCTCCCTGGCCCGGAAGTTCCCCAAGTTGACAATTATTGGGGAGGAGGTGAGTCATCAAGGAATGCTGCAGTTCTGAATTCCTGTTTGCATAAAAGTTTATAACAAACATGCCACTGAATAATATATCTCTAGACAGTGTTAGCTCTCTAGCTAGTGTTGGCACACAGGAGTGAATGTATTCTTTAGAGGAAATAATCTAATTTTAAATATTGTGGTCCATTTCACAGCCTAGTCTCCATTCTTAGTGTTAGGAGATTTGGTTACTATCATAATTAATACAAACTATAAGGTGGGCTCAGTGGTAGAGCATGTGCCTACTGTACTTGCTGTTCTTAGGGGGTAGGGCGGGGATATCTCTGTAAGAAGAGCCTGTGGCTGGCTAGGGCTGGAGAGATGGCTCAGTGGTTAAGAGTACTGGGTGCTCTTCCAGAGGATCTGGGTTCTGTTCTCAGCACCCACATGATGACTAACAACCCTCCATAACTCCATGTCCAGGGGACCTGACGTCTTCTTTTGGTCTCCATGGGCATTGTATGCACACTAGAGTATCCTTACATACATGCAGACAAAACACTCATACACATAAAATAAAAACAGATTTTTAAAAAAGAACCAGTGGTTCACATCTGGTTCAATCTTCAGCACCAAAATATAAATTTTTAAAAGAGGCAGAGTTCTGGAAGTTTGAAATGGAGTAGGTTTTGTTATTGTTTGCTTGGTTCTTGTTTCAAAACTTAGACTTGTACACTGGTGGCTGAAAGAGTAGAGTATGTTTCTGTTTTTTATGTTAGTTCTTTTATAGTTTTATGCGTGTCTGTGGTGCATTCCGGCTCTCTCTCCCCTCACTTTTTCTCCCTCCTACTCCTGTCTCCCATCCTGTCCCTAACCAGATTTCATGACCTTTAGTTTTGTGTGTGACCCATTTTGTTTAACCAGGACCATCTACGTGACCATTCAATTTAGCCTATCCATTGGAGCCTGGTGGCACCACCAGAGGGTTCACAACTAGGGGCAATGAGTCCCCCTTCCCTGAATCTGAATGTAGGACGTACTTCAGCAGTGAGGGTGGGACCCTCACGTCTCTCCTCCATCCTTGCTTGGCTGTGGGTAAGCCCCGTTCTTGTGCAGACCCAGTGCAGTCATCTGTAGTTGTTGAGAGTTCGTGATTGCAATGGCTGTATGTTACCCAGAAGGTGGCGTTGTTTCATAGCCCTTCTTCCTGTTTTCCGGCTCTCACCGTCTTCCTGCCCCTCTTCTGCAATGCTCCCTGAGCCTTGGCGAGGCTGGCATGAATGTATCATTTATTCAGAGCCTTAATATAGCCATTCTGATTGGGGTGAGATTGAATCTCAAAGTAGTTTTAATTTGTATTTCCCTGATGATTAGTGATGTTGAACGTATTATTTTAAAAAGTATTCACTGGTCATTTATATTTCTTCTTTTCAAAGATCTATAGCCCATTTTTTGATTGGGTTGTTTACTTTCCTGGTGTTTTGGCTCTTCGTTTTTTTGTGCTGTCTAGATAACTAATTTTCTTTTGGATGCATAGCAGGCTCTTTCATTCTGCAGGCAGCCTCTACGTGATTAGGGTTTCCTTTGCTGTACAGAAGCTTTTCAGTTTGGGGGCTGGAGAGATGGCTCAGCAGTTAAGAGCATTGACTGCTCTTGCAGAGGACCTGGGTTCAGGGAATCCAACTCCTTCTTCTGACCTCTGCAGGCATTGCACTTATGGGTGCACTTACATACATGCAGGCGGTACACTCAAACACATAAAATAAAAATAATAAAATATTTTAAAAAAAGAATTGCTCTGGCTATCGAGGGTCTCTTGTGGTTCTGTGTAAATATTGTTTCTTCTATTTCTGTAAAGAAGGTCATGGAGATTTTGATTGGGATTTCATTGAATCTGTAAGTTGTTTTTTGGTAGGATGGCCATTTTTACAATATTAATTCCACTAATCCATGAGCATGGTATGCCTTTCCATCTCTGGTGTCTTCCTTGATTTCTTTTTTCAGAGTCTTAAAGTTTTCATTGACGAGGTCTCTCACCTCCTTGGGTAGGTTTACTCGGGTATTTTAATATTTTTTTTAGGCTATTATGAATGGGATTATCCCAATTTCTTTCTCAGTGTTTGTAATCAGTATATAGAAAGGCTAATGATTTTTGTGTATTAATTTTGTATCCTGCCACTTTGCTAAAAGTGTTGACCAATTCTACAAGTTTTTTGGTGGATTCTTCAGGGTCATTATATAAAACACCATGTAATCTGCAGACAGGGAATTTTGAGCTCTTCTTTCCTATCTGTAGCCTTTTATTTCCTTCTCTTGTCAAATTGCTCTAGCTAAGACTTCAAGCCCCATACTGAATAGGAGTGGATATAGTGGACAGCCCCACCTTGTTTCTGATATTTATTTATTTATTTTATGTGTAAGAGTGTTATGCCTACATGGAGTTACGGATAGTTGTTAGCCATCGTGTGGTGCTGGGATTTGAAACCAGGTCTTCTGCAAGAATAGCCAGTGTTCTTAACCACTGATCTATCTCTTCAGCCCTTGTTTTTTATTTTAATGCTGCTGTTTGTTCGACAGGATCTTACTGTGTATGTAGCCCAGGTTGGCCTTGATCTCTTTCTGCCTCAGCCACCCAAGTGCTGTGATTTTAGGTATACCCAGGGTCTTATATATGCTAAACAAATGCTGTACTACTGAGCTACATCCCCAGTCCTAGTAAAACCAGATGCTCAGATTCATAACTCGCTGCCTTAATTTCCCAGCATTCTTAAAATGAGAAGGGGGCTAGAGAGCTGCCTCAGCAGTTAAGAGCACTGACTACTCTTGCAGAAGACCTGGGGTTCAATTCCCAGTAACTACAATGCAGCTGACAACCATCTGTAACTCTGTTTCCAGGAGATCCGATACCCTCTTCTGTCCTCTGTGGGCACTGCACACATGTGATACACTTTCCTACATGCAGGCAGAACACTCCTACACATGAAATAAAATAAATAAAAGTCAATTGAAAAAAGAAAATTGGGAAACAAATGGGTAGAGGAAAATGGATTTGTATATGGTTTTGGATGAACTGGGAAGAGAAAAGTTTTGAGTTCCTGTTAGGTGGTCCTGAATCAAGGTTGAAACAAAAATGGAAACAGAAGCCAGGATCCAACAGCAAGGTGAGTTGTCAGAACTGTAAGACTCTTTCTGGCGGCAGGGACCTTCCTGGTGCCCATACTTCCTGCTCTTGGAAGCTGCTGGGGAACTCCTATTCCTCACTTTATTTCCTCAAGGCTCCTGCTTCACTGTTCTGCTAGGCTTGCTATAAAAGCTCTAAATGTAAGTCAGAGAGCCAGAGAAAGTTGTGATGTTGCATTTCCCCTGTTAGAAACACAAAACGCCCAGCACTTGGGAAGCAGAGGCAGGCGGAGCTCTGTGAGTTCAAGGCCAGCCTGGTCTACATAGTGAGTCCCAGGCCAGCTGGGGCTACAGGGAAACCTTGTCTCAAAAAGACCAAAAAAGAAAGAAACACAAAACGCATTCTGGGAACAGACAATCAACTTCAGCAGTGTTCTGTTGTCTCTGCTCCAGGATCTGCCTCCTGAGGAAGTGGACCAAGAGCTGATTGAAGATGGCCAGTGGGAGGAAATTCTGAAGCAACCATGCCCTTCACAGTACAGTGCCATTAAAGAGGAAGATGTAGGTGCTGCATGCTTTGTTCTCTATGCTAATCTGTATTTGTTGCTGTGGTGACGGCACTAAAATTTATGTGTAAGAGGAAAAGTTGGGGGCTGGAGAGATGGCTCAGCAGTTAAGAACACTGCTCTTCTTGCAAGAGACCCGGGTTTGACTCCCAGCACCCACGTGGCAGCTAACAACTGTCCGTAACTCCAGTTCCAGGGGATCCAACAGCGTCTTCTGTCTTCCATGGGCATTGAACGACATGGGTGCACTTACCTACATGCAGGCAAAACACGCATACGCATAAAATAAAAATAATAAATAAAATATTTTTTAACAAAAAAAGAGGAAGAGTTGGTAGTTTTATAAAATAGGGACAATCAGAAACTTGAAGTCTCTCAGAGCTAGCTGAAGTAGGTGACCATATAGATAGATACCTGACCGATGTCAGAGTTTAGTTTGTTCTCCTCTGAGTTTATTTTCCACTCTGAAGCCATTTTAAAAAATGCTTCTAGGAAGAAAGTTTTATTTGTTGTTGAGTAGATTTGATAGTAAAATATTATGTTGGTGATTGGGGCTGGTTGGTTTTTTAAAAGCCATAAAAATCTCACTTGGGGTTGGAACAATGACTCAGCAGGTCAGAGGACTTGCTGATCTTCCACAGGATCCAAGTTCGGTTCCCAACACTCACACCAAGTAGCTCACAGCCATCTGTGACTCCAGCTCCAAGGGATCTGATTGCCTTCTGGCTTCTGCAGGCAACTGCATATATGTGACATACACTCTCATACACACACACAAATAACAGCTAAAAATATTTTTTGAAAGAAACATCTCACTTTTTAAGAGCTGCATATATCAATGTATGAGTCAGATTTCACTATATTTTTCTAATTGTAAATCGTTTAACATGCACTTATGTATGTAGTAATTATGGTGCAGGATAAAAAGAGACGGTGTCTTCCATCAGAGATGAATCTCACTCAAATTCACATCAAGTTTATTGAGTATCCAGGGCAGAGTATTCTGACTGGTGTTGAGAGTGTTGAGTGTAAGAAAATGTTGTTACTTTCTTGACATTCAGTTTTTGTAGGTTAGTATTATCTGTGTCCTTAACATAATCACATTTTTTATTATGTTTTAAATCAGAGCTTGTATATAAAATGAGTAACTGTAATTATTCAAAACATTCTTAATGTCACATTGAAAATTTGCCCTGTAGCGCCATCTAGAGCCCAGTGTATTCATGATGTGCTTAGTGTTAAAGTGACAGCAAACATTTATCAGCTAAGTATTATAAAACATAATAAAACTTTTTTCTTAAATTTTAAAAAATATTTTATTTATTAATTTTATTATGTGTATGAGTGTATTGCCTGCATGTATGTGAGTGCACCCGTGTCGTGCAATGCCGCAGAGGTCAGAGGGCTTCGGATTCCCCTGGAACTGGAGTTAAGGATGGTTCGTAGCCGCCATGTGTGTGTGCTGGGAATTGAACCCGGGTCCTCTGCAAGAGCAGTTAGTACTCTTAACCGCTGAGCCATCTCTCCAGCCTCATAACAAAACTTCTTAAATCAGTCCTTTGTTTAAATGGACTTCCATGATTATGAAGGGTTTACTATTTCTTATGGCCACAAAACTGATGATAGGCTTAAGACATCCATAGTATGAATTCAGAAAGATAAAACGGGTGGTTTTAATTTGCTTCATTTTGCTTTTGGAATTTTGAATGCTTGATACGGATTTCCCCTCCCTTTTTTGCATTTTTATTTTGTAGCTTGTGGTTTGGGTCGATCCTTTGGATGGCACCAAGGAATACACTGAAGGTTAGTAGCTCTTGTGTCCGTTTGTCAGAGTGCATGGCTGGGTCATGTACAAATGTACTGTGTCTTATGTCAGAGGACAGTCTGTCATGGTCTCTGTTTTTATCTAACACTATTTCAGAGCTCATGATATTTAACTGTGTCATACTTAAGTTATTAGATGGAAAGAGGAAAGCTCATCTTCAGATCCCATGACACATACTGTGTCATCACCATAGTGTTCATGTCCCACATGTGAGTGTCGAGGATGTTAAATGTGTGCCACCAAAGGGACTGTGTGAAAGCCTGCTTTGTTGGAATAGAAAACTACCGAGCACAGCTGTGCCTCCCTTGCTGTGCCACACCACCCTCCTCCCCGCTTCACATGCAGTTATCAGAGGTGGAAAAAACACCAGAAAGCACCAAATTAAAATAAAATCAGCAGAATGCAAGTTAGGAGGAGCTGGGTGTGGAAGCTCACACCTATAATCACAACACCAGGAAAACTGAGGCGGGGGATTACTCTGAGTTTGAGGGCAACCGCAGGTATATAGTGAATTCTAGGTCAGCCTGGGCTAAAGTGAGACTTTAAATAAGACAAAGCAAAGCAAAATGTGAAAAGAACCATACTCTCAGAGCCAGAGTTACCTGGTCTACAGAGTTCCAGATCAGTCTGAGCTACTGCGTTAGACAGTCTTAAAAAAGAAGATCGCCAGGCTTGGTGGCGCACGCCTTTAATCCCGGCACTCGGGAGGCAGAGGCAGGCGATTCCTGTGAGTTCAAGGCCAGCCTGGTCTACATAGTGAGTTCCAGGCCA
>NW_008331650.1:301905-337258 GCF_000622305.1 Nannospalax galili
TGAGTGTGTGTGTGTGTGTGTGTGTGTGTGTGTGTGTGTGTGTGTGTGTGATTGTGCTTATGCACGATGTGTATTTACCAAAGCATCTCTATATCCACACAGGAAACAGGAAAGTTCTAGACAGCTCCAATGTTTCTAAGAGAATGTAGAAAGCTTATTTGGTTCCTGACGTCCACCCTTGAGGTTTTGATTAACCAGTAGCTCCAGGAAGAAGCTGAGTTCCACATGTTACATTGATTCTAGTTCATGCCAATGCTTTATGCACGATGTGTATTTACCAAAGCATCTCTATATCCACACAGGAAACAGGAAAGTTCTAGACAGCTCCAATGTTTCTAAGAGAATGTAGAAAGCTTATTTGGTTCCTGACGTCCACCCTTGAGGTTTTGATTAACCAGTAGCTCCAGGAAGAAGCTGAGTTCCACATGTTACATTGATTCTAGTTCATGCCAATGCTTTGAGAAGCCTGCTGGAGGCCTGAAATGTAGGTCTAGAGAGTAATTTAGGAATACGGATTTGATTGAGAGGGTCAGAGTACATTGGAAGGGGCAGGAGGAGTCAAATAATGGCTGTGACCTTATGGCTTTAATTGTTTTGCACACTATACTATGGAGACCATAGTTCTGGCTAACAGTTCAGTTGAGTGTTTCTGTCTCTGGTCAGCTCTGTTACAGTTTGTGTATTTTGCCACAAGTAGGATTGATTATGGGTGAGTCATTGCAAATACCTTACCTTTACTGCAGAAATAACCGGTAACAATTGATGTACTGGTGGTAAGTCATAATGTGAAAAATTTACATCATGGAGTTCTTCTTCTTAGGTCTTCTTGACAATGTAACGGTTCTTATTGGGATCGCGTATGAAGGAAAAGCCATAGCGGGCATTATTAACCAACCATATTACAACTACCAGGTATTACGACCCATGATTCAAAACTAGATACATAATTATAATATCATATAAATCAGATGCCATCTAATCTAGTGGTTTCTAGCTTGATTGCACTTTTCAAAATGTAGATTCCCAGGGGTTTATTTGGCCTATTGAATAGAACCCTCTGTGCGTATTGGGCCCAGGAATGTAGATGTGGGTACATAGGCTGTATGCATTCTATTTTTGATGTATTTATGATTCAGTTACAAAAGTTGGGAAATGACCAATGTGGTTCTTGATTAGCTTGGTCATCAAGACACCTGACTCACAAGTAGTTCTTGACACACACTGAAGAAATGAACCATGTCAGCTGAGAAAAGATGCTAGCCGTGTTGTTAGCCAAGTGACGCTGCGTGGTGCTGGAGTCACAGTTGATAGTGTTAAGCTAAATGTGCTCTCGGGCTCTTTTCTTTGACTTTGTGTCTTCCAAACTTCTTTGACTTCCTCTCGTACTTCAAAGACACTGTCTCCTTAGAAAGAAAAGACTGATGTCATTTTAGAGCAAGAATAGAGCATTAAATTTTAATGGAAATATTGAAATAAAATATTTAAAGTTTTTATCTTAATGCAAACTCGAACTTTGGCAAACAAAGTAACTTGAGTAGGGATCATTTCTGAATTTCTGATTCAAGAACAGTCTTAGTTTTTAGTTCTAATGTAAATGTGTTTATCCTGATGCTTATATGATTAGAAATGAAATGTGTTTCCTGGGACTTACCAGAGCAGTTCGACATTATTAGGAGAGGCATCCCAAAGTGCTCGAGTGCTCACAATTCTTAGGATATAGCTTTAGTGTTTACATAGTGGTACTTTAACACTATTCCTTAAAAGAGGGGCATTTAATTCATAGAAAAAAATGTAATGCATGGCCCCTTTCATCAAAAATGGGGTGTAAATGCTTCAGAATTGTTAATAATTTTCATCCCTTATTTCTGAGATCAGAAAAATTGCATTCATTTTCCGCAGAAGAGTGGAAAACAGAAGTTAAGGGAGCACAGGCGTGAAGCTACAGTGAGAGAACAGCTAGGGAAGCAGAGGGAGCACTGCGCCCCGTCCGTCCCGGGACCCTCCTTCTTTTCTCTTCCTGAGCTGTGCTCTCCTCACCCTCTTTTCCTTCTGCTTACGTCGCTGAATTTGTTCCAAGTACAAGTAAAACAGCAGCTGTGTTGGTGCTTAAGGCTGAAGATTTCATAGTCGTGTTTTGTTTGTTTGTTTTGTTGTTGTTTGGGGTTTTTTTGGTGTTTCTGAGACAGGGTCTCCCTGTAGCCCCAGCTGATCTGATACTCACTATGAGACCAGGCTGGCCTTGAACTCACAGAGATCTGCCTGCCTCCGCCTCTCAAGTGCTCGGTTAAGGGCATGTGCCATCATGCCTGACTTCATAATCATCTTAATAATAGCTAAAGTGTATCAAAAGCTTAAGAGCTTACTGTGCTGTCAGGCTCAAGGGACTCACATGCATTATCTCTTTTAACTCTCACCACACCTCCCTAAGGAAACTGTATCTCCATGAAGAAAAGGAGGGCTAGCTGGAGGCATGGCTTAGCAGTTACGAGCACTGGTTGCTCTTGCAGAAGACCCAGGTTTGAATCCCAGCACCTACATGGTGGCTAACGACTGACCATAGCTCCCGTCCAGGGGAGCTGATGTCCTCTTCTGACCTCCATGGGCAGTGGGCATTGTATGACGCAGGTACACTTACATGCTTTTTTCATTAAAAAAAAAAAAACAGAAAAGGAGGAGCTGGAGAGATGACTCCGTAGTTAAGAGCAATTACTGCTCCTCCAGAGGATCTATGTGTGTTCCCAGAGCCCACATCAGACAACTCACAGTGCCCATAATTCCAGCTCCAGGGTGACCTGATACCTCTCTCCTCTATGGGCATTTGCACTCATATGCACATACCCACACAGCACACCCATACATACATATAATTAAAAATAATAAAAATCTTTAAAAAGAAGGAAAGGATATGAGCTGGGCCTTTGGTACAGGTAGTCAGGGAATTGAAGCAGGAGAATTGCCTGAGCTACAGAGCTCCCTTCCCTTCATAGTCATTCACAGAGGGAGTATGATCTGTCCTTTTTTTTTGAGATAGGCTCTCATTGTTTCCCATGCTGGCCTTGAATTCACTCTGTAGCCCAGGCTGACCTTGAGCTGGTGATCCTCCTGGTTCCACCTCCTAAGTGCTGAATTACAAGCGTGCTCCAGCACCCTTTGCAGGAATCCCACTTTGTAGGGGACCTGAATCCACTTTCCCTCCAAGACTAAGTGCAGAGCTAAACAGAGTTCTTGGGAACATGGAATTAGTCACAACAGTCAAGCAAATGCCTCCTGAGCACTAACAGCCACTGTGAGTATAGTCAGGAGGGAGCAGAGGAAGCACGCCAGCATCCCAAGCACCCGGTACTTGGTTTCGGTTCTTCTGTTGCTTCGTGGCAGAAGGTACAGGTAGGAGGCAGCCTCTGCCAGGATTGCCTCTCTGTGAAGAGTGCTTCCCAAGACAGCTTGTTTCCAATGACCAGTAATTGCAGGTACGAGGAGGCCTGGCGTTTGGTTCTGGTTTGGGGCCATGCAGGACCTGTTGAAGCTCTAGAGCTTCCCGAGGTAGCCTTGGGAGCTATGGCCTAGCTGCTCATTTTCCCCTCTGCCCACACCTATTTCCTTCCATGGCATTGATCCCACACATAACTCCTTAACAACCATCCCCCTGCCTCAGACTCTGCTTCTAGCCTGCAGCACCAGTGTATTGTTACTCTGACAGCACTAGTGCATGGCTCTAGGACAAAGAAGTCTGTGAGTTTGAAAACATTTGGACAAGCCAGCTCAAGGTAGCCCAATCCCAACTTTGATGGACAGAGTGGTCCAACCCACTGGAGAGGCTAAGGTGGGAGATTCCTTTCAAAGCCATGCAGGGTTACATAGTAAGACCCCATCTCAAAAACAAAACAAAG
Source organism: Nannospalax galili (assembly GCF_000622305.1). Taxonomy (NCBI): domain Eukaryota; kingdom Metazoa; phylum Chordata; class Mammalia; order Rodentia; family Spalacidae; genus Nannospalax; species Nannospalax galili. The sequence goes on from NW_008331650.1 coordinate 305,793, forward strand.
CAAAACAAAATGAAAGCAGCTTTGAACACAGATGACCTGGTTTTGGTTAGGAACTTCTTAGAGTCCCAGACCAGTTTATTAATCATTTCAAATCTCATTTTTCTCATTTTTAAGGATTATATCACCTACTTCCTGGGGCTGCTCTGAGAATTGAATGAGAGAATGCATGAATAAAAAAACCTAGTGTGTGCTCTCCCCCATCCTGTTGAGTAAAGTACATGCCTAGTTTTAATATCGGCTTCCAGTATTAATGTATTGTGACAGCTTTAGACTTGTAATTTTAGCATTAGTTTTGCTTTTTCCTGAAATAGTTCTATGTGAGATGTCTTCTTGTAGCAACATGGCTGGAAAGTCTTTGAGCTCTGCAAAAGAAAATACAGATTCTAAGATTGAGTTCTCATTGTCATTTTACTGGTACAGCTGTCTGCACTGTCCGCCACCTCCTTCGGTATGGGCCTCTTCAGTTGCTCTGTCTCTATAGCAACCAAATGCATTCTCACCAAGTAACACGGCTCCCACTGTTCTTGAATCCTGAAATGTAGGATGTAGTTCCAGGACATTTCCTGGAATTTTAATATCTTTAAACATGACTATTGTCAGTATAACAAACAGATCATTGAATGATTCCAAAAGAAACAGCAATCAGGGTATGTTTCCTTTTCAGAGGACTCAAGAGTTTCCATCCTTTGAAACTATTAACCAAAACTACTGATTTTCAGGACAAGTTCTTAGTCATAGTTATTGTTCTTACATTTCTTATAGTACTGTTCTTGTATTTTATGACATCCTGAACATGGTAACTGTAACTAAATATAACCAATTGCCTGTCCCCCTTACGCTGACATCTTTCTCTCAGTGATGATGATCTTTGTTGTTGTTTTGCCCCTTCACACAGGCAGGACCAGACGCTGTGTTGGGGAGGACCATCTGGGGTATTTTGGGTCTAGGTGCCTTTGGGTTTCAGCTGAAGGAAGCTCCTGCTGGAAAGCACATTATCACCACTACCAGATCCCACAGCAACAAGTTGGTCACGGACTGTATTATGGCTATGAATCCCGATGATGTGCTGCGAGTGGGAGGGGCAGGAAATAAGGTGGGAAACTCCTGTCGTCAGCTCTGGCGTGTACTGTCATTGGATGGAATGCTGAGCTTGTTAAAATGTGAACTACATCAGTCTGGGTGGTGTAGGCCCGCACTCCCCGTTACTCAGGGGACAGAAACAGGAAGACAAAAATTAAGATTTTCTGGGCAACTTAGCCCCTATCTCTCAAAATAAGAAGTATGAAAAGGACCGAGGGTGTGGCTCAGTGGTAGGGCCCTTGCTGAGTAAAGCCCTGAGTTCAGTCTCCAATACATTTATTTAAAAAAAGTGAAAATAGAATGTAAGGGAAGAGGTTAAACATTACAATTTTCCACTAAAATTGCATTTAAATTTGTAGAAGAAATTTAAGGCCCAAGAGTTGGAACTGTGTTTCAATTACACAACTCAGATTTATCATGCACAAGACCCTGGTTGGATCCCAGCATGATCCAGAAGGAGACAAGGTTGAAAGTTCCAGTCTTTTTTATCTGGAATAGTACTAGCCCTTGCTTCTTGCCAAGGAGCTTAATTCCCAAGATCCGTCCTGGATTTGTTTCTGTACCTTTCCCCATAGACTCTGAGCACGGTCTGCCCAGGACTTCCCTGGCTGCTTCCCTTATTTCTTCCAAGCCTCCAACCTCCCAAGTGCATTGTGAAATGGGACAGAACTTGATTTTCTCCCTAGCCTTGATCTCGTCTCATCTGATCGTCCCCCAGATACCATCAAGTGACAGCCTCAGCCATTTCAAATTCATCATGTCCAGTTGGACCTCATGGCCCTTCTACTCACCAGAGGTGCTCCCTGTTGATGCCGCCATTTTGTAATTGTCTAGCCAGATACTGAGTCTCCTTCCTTCCTCACATCCTCTCAGTCTGGCACTACTTACCTCTTAATCCTTAATCCTTCCCTGATGTCTCTCCTTTGTCTGTCTTTTTAAAAATAATTTATTTACTATTTTTTAATTTTATGTGTATGAGTGTATTGCCTGCATGTATGTTGAGTGCATTTGTGTGTGGAATGCCCATTGAGGTCAGAAGAGGGCATCAGATCCCCTGGAACTGGAGTAATGAACAGTTGTTAGCTACTATGTGGGTGCTGGGATTTGAACCCAGGTCCTCTGGAAGGGTAGTCAGTGCTTTTAATCATGGAGCCATCTCTCCAGTCCCCTTTTGTCTATCTTTTGGCCATTTGAGACCTATCACCGTCCCTCACTCTACCTTATAGCCGGTTGAGACCTGTTGCTGTCCCTTACTCAGACTACTGCTGTAGCTTCCAAACTAGTCTCCCCATTCAGTCCAGTTTTCATGAATGCCAATACAGCATTTAAAATTGCAAAATGCAGCCAGGCACGGTGATGTATGCCTATCCTAGCACTGGGAGTTGGAGGCAGAAAGATTGGGAATTCTAAGTCATCCTTGGCTATATAACAGGTTTGAGGCCAGCCTGGACTACAGCAGACCCTCTTTCAAAGAAGCCAAATAATAAGAGTAATAATAATAGTTCAATTTTAGTAGTGAAAGGAGAAACAGATATGATTCTGAAGATTTATGGAAGTACTTGCTAGGCTAGCCAGCACTGCACAGCTGTTAGGACTTAGCTATACATTATAGTTATGTTTCTGTTTTGAATTTACCCCTTATTTAATAATGGCCATTTGGGGGGATCTTTTTGAGACAGGGTCTCCCTGTAGCCCCAGCTGGCCTGGAACTCACTTTATAGAGCAGGCTGTCCTGGAACTCAGAGACCTGCCTACTTCTGCCTCCTGAGTGCTCGGACTAAAGGTGTGCACCACTACTCCTAGCTTATAAATATGTATACTTACATAGTAAGAAAGGAAAACAGGCTGGAGAGATGGCTCAGCGGTTAAGAACACTGACTGTTCTTGCAGAAGACCTGGCTTTGAATCCCAGCACCCACATGGCAGCTAACAACTGTCTAACTCCAGTCCCAGGGGATCTAACAGCATCTTCCGTCCTCTGCATGACACGGGTACACTTACTTACATGCAGGCATAACACTCATACACATAAAATAAAAATAATAAATAAAATATTTTTTAAAAAACGGAAAACAATATGAATAGGAAAACTTGATCTAGGAATTGGAGAGATGACTCAGCAGATTAAAAAAACCTTTGATGCTCTTGCGGAGGATCCGGGTTCCATTCTAGCACAACATGACAGCATACAACCACCTTTAACTCCAGTTCCAGAGACTCTGGTGCCTTCTTCTGATCTCACCGGGTACCAGGCCTGCACATGGTACATATACATACATGCAGGAAAACACTCATCCACAAAAAAATTAAATAAATCTTAAATAAATGAATGAGTAAATAATTTTTAAAAATAAAAAAGAGGGGCTAGAGAGATGACTCGGTGGTTAAGAACACTGGCTGTTCTTGCGGAAGACCTGAGTTTGAATCCCAGCACCCACATGGCAGCTAACAACTGTCCATAACTCCAGTTCCGGGGGATCCGACAGCCTCTTCTGTCTTCTGCGGGCATTGCACGACACAGGTGCGCTTACCTATGTATGCAGGCATAACACTCATAAAATAAAAATAATAAATTTTTTTTAATTAAAAAAAAAGAAAACTGGACCTAACTTGGACTGTGCAGCTAATTTAGATATGTCATTATAACTTATTTGCTTGGCATTTTCCCCTTCAAATTGTCCTGTATTTTGTTTCTTCATAATACTGGTATGATTTAAGGCTTTATTCTAAGTAAGTCTGAGAAGATGACATGTCCTCAATGGAAATACCAGTTTTTCCTATTGGTACCTGAGCCATTTCATGGAAGGAGGATAATTATTGTTTTTAACCTTGCAGATCATTCAGCTGATTGAAGGCAAAGCCTCTGCTTATGTGTTTGCAAGTCCTGGATGTAAGAAATGGGATACTTGTGCTCCAGAAGTTATCTTACATGCTGTGGGAGGTTAGTCCATTTTTCCTTAGAAAATTTTGGTATTTATGCTCAGGCATTGTATTTCAATAACATTCATTCCCTAGCCTCCTAGGATACAAAAGCCTAGCAGTGATCCATCCCAAACTCCTCATTTACACACCAGCAAGGAGATTTTCCATGAACTTATTTTTCTTTAATTTATTGTCTTTGTGGGGGTTGATCTTCATGTAGTCAATTTAACCCTTATTTATTTATGGTTTTAATTGTTTTGTTTTGCTTTGTTTTGTTGAGACACAGTCTCGCTGTATCTCTGGCTCAGAACGCATTATGTAGCTCAGGCTGGCCTTGAATTTTTAGCAATCTTCCTGCCTCAGTCTTCTGAGGGCTGGGATTATGGGCATGTGCCACCACACTAAGCTGCTTTTCATTCTCCTAGAAGTTTTGTTTTGTTTTGTTTTGTTTTGAGACACGGTCTCCCTGTAGTCCCAGCTGGCCTGGAACTTACTATGTAGACCAGGCTGGCCTTGAACTTGCCGAGATTCACCTGCCTCTGCCTCCCAAGTGCTGGGATTAATGGCACACACCACCACACCCGGCTTGATTCTCCTAGAATTTTTTTTATTAGAAAGTAAAATATTTACCACAAGCATCACCTTGAGGTCCCTTAGGCCACTCTGATACCAGTGCTAAAGACTATAGAGGTAGAAAGTTTTAAAAACGGACTGATGGAGCTGGAGAGATGGTTCAGTGGTTACGAGTACTGGCTGCTCTTGCGAGGATGTGGCTTCAGTTCCCATCACCCACATGGCAGCTCACAACTGTCTATAACTCTAGTTCTAGGAGATCCAATGCCCTCTTCTGGCCTCCACAGGCACTGCACAGCATGATTGTACTTATATACATACAAGCAAAGTATTCATATGCATAAAATTAAATAAATCAAAAAAATCTTTTAAAATAAGCACAGTGGGTTAAGGTGTAGCTCAGTAGTAAAAAGTGCTTAATATGTGCCCTAGGGTCTGAAAGACAGACCCTTGAAACATCCTGATCCAGTCAGCTGTTAACTTAGAATGATGTTTCTCCTCCAGGGACGTTGACAGACATTCATGGGAACGCCCTCCAGTACAGTAAGGAGGTGAAACACATGAATTCTGCAGGAGTCCTGGCCGCACTGAGAAACTACGAGTACTATGCAAGCTGTGTTCCAGAGTCTGTCAAGAACGCACTTGTTCCGTGAAGGAACAGCTCGTTTCCTTACCCAGGAGGACTTGATTCTCAGTTACACACCTTAGAATCGATTGAACAAATCAGAGTTCCACCTTCATCCATCATTGATCAATGATTTATATTAGTAATTAGGGATAGAAAATAGTATAAAGAATTTCAGTTTATTGTAGTCTAATCCTCTTAGGACTTAGGTATATAAAAAATGTTGTCTTTTCTCCTGTTTAAAAACAAAAGGCCAGGTCTGGTGGCACATGCCTGTAATCATAGCTATTCTGATGGTTGAGCGAGGAGAATTGCTTGAGCCCAGGGCTCAAGACCAGTCTCAGCTACATAGCAAGATGTTGCCTTTTAAGAAAAAAATGTAGTTTTATTAATTAATCAGCCAGACCATTTGTTTTGACATCTGGAGAATTTTTAACCCAGTGTCTTAAATTTTCTTGTTTTTATGTGCAGACATGAAAAAAGGATTAGCTCCAACTGCCTGTCAGGTCATTTGTATAAATCAACATTCCTGCTTATAAGTCAGATTTCTTCCGGGCACAGAATCTCAAGTTGTTCCAGAATTTCACACTTGTTTTTCATTGTAATTTTAAAATGTCTTACTCTAATTGTTACTATATAAGATGTCATAAGATGTTATTATTTATGTTGGTAATAGATTTATGGGGAAAGTTTCTTCGTAGATTTCATACTATATACCAGCTTTTTTTTTTTTTTTTTTTTTGTTTTTTTTAATTTTTGTGAAGAACAAAGCAACAGAAAGAGAAGAGCTTGGGACTCATGACTTGTTTCTGTTAACAAAAAAAAACCTGCCTCTGCCTCCCAAGTGCTGGGATTAAAGGCGTGCACCACCATGCCCGGCTTATATACCAGCTTTCTAAAAAACTATTTGAAAATTATAAATATTATGGGGATTAATTTATTCTTGTGGTATTATTAAAAAGGCTTAACTGGAAACGGGTAATTTCCTTTATTCCTTCCAATGGGAGAGTGGAACATACATTATCTGTGATGGTTAACCTTGACCATCTCCTTGACTGGACTTGACTGAGAAGCCCTAGATTAGGAAATAAGTACTGTGTCTCCAGTAAGAATTAACTAAGCCACAGACCAGCTCTGGGCTGGGGGCCTGGATAGCGATCGTGAAAGGGAAAAGAAGAAAGCCAGCTGACACAGGCATTGTCTCTCCCTGTTTCCTGGCTCACCATGATGTGAGCTGCTCGGCTCACCACACACACCCTCCCACCCTGCATGAGCCAATAAACCCATTCTCTCCTAAATCTTTCCCTCAGGCATTTGTCCCAGCAACAGAAAAGGTTTTATTAATTCTTTGAGAATTTCATACATGCAAACAATATATTTTATTCATATTCATCACCAGCTCCCCACTCCTACCAAACTCCTCCCAGGTCCATCCACCCCCACCTCCCAACCCCTCCCAACTTGTCCTTATGTTTTAATAATTCACTGAGTCCAATTTGTGCTGCCCAGATATTCATGAGTGTGGGGCCATCCACTGGAGCATTGGCAATCTACAGGGAATACACCCAAAGAAAACTGATTCTCCCTGCCCAGAAGCCCTCTGCTTATAGCTCCTCAGCTATGGGTGGGAACTCTTGAGTACCTCCGTGTTCCATACTGGAATGTTGACTGACTTGATTTTTCACAAATCTTGTATAGGTAACCACAACTGCTGTGAGTTCATGATCTAGTGGTGTTATCCTGTTCAGGGGACACTGTTTAGCCCCAGTCCTCCCTAACCTCTGTCCATTACAATCTTTAACAGAAAAGTCTATCTAAAAAAAATAAATTTAAGCTCAGGGGGTGGGGGGGTGCACGCCTTTAGTCCCAGCACTCAGGAGGCAGAGGCAGGTAGGTCTCTGTGAGTTCAAGGCCAGCCTGGTCTACATAGCCAGTTCCAGGACACCTGGGGCTACAGGGAGACCCTGTCTCAAAAAAGACCAAAAAATAAAAATAAATAAATTTAGCCAGGCGTGGTACATGCCTTTAATCCTAGCACTTGGGAGGCAGAGGCAGGCGATTCTTTGTGAGTTTGAGGCCAGCCTGGTCTACATAGCAAGTTCCAGGCCAGCTGGGGCTACTGGGAGCCCCTGTTTCAAAAAGACAAAAAAAAAAAAAAAATTGTTTTCTTATTTTTAATTACCGGGAGTGAGATGTGTACATGTGAGTGCAGGTGCCCATAGAGGCCAGAAGAGGGCATTGGATCTCCTGGAGCTAGAGTTAATAGGTGGTTCTGAGCTACCCAATATGGGTGCTGGGAACTGAACTCAGGTCTTTTGCAAGAGCAGTCGCTCTCTTAACTTCAGAGCCATCTCTCCAGCCCCTCAGCCCCTAACAGAAAAGGTGTAACATACTATACTGCTCTGATATTATACCTAGATTTTCACATCTTTTCAACATTAGAGACTGAGCCCAAGGCCTCCTTGTATATACCAGGCCAGTGCTCTACCAACTAAACCATATCCCTGGTCTTGGACTATTTTACTTTCTAGGTCTTTGCTCATTCCTTTAAGTTTGTTTTTGGATAAAGCAAGTGGTTTAAGGTAACAGGAAGTACACCCACTGGGGGTATAGATCCATGATCCAGTGCATGCTTAGCTTGCTCAAGGCGCTGAGTTTCATCCCTAGCACCACAAAGGAAAAGTAGTTCCCTAATCCAGCTGCATATCAGAACCACCTGGTGAGAACTTTCCCAGCACACTGTTGGATTCTGTGTGCTTTGAGAAGGCTACTTTGAGCTTGTGGTGGCAGATGCCTGGAATTGCAGCTACTGGGGAAGCTGATAGGAAAGGACGGAGAGAACACCAGCTGGGCAATGCAGGGAGACACTGTTCTTTAAAACCCAACAGTGCTGCTCTTGGCACTTCCAGAATCGCTGTGTGGGACTCACTGGGATAAATGGCTTTAATTAATTAATTTATGTATTTATTTACTAATTTTTAATTTATGTGTATCAGTGTTATGCCTGCATGTATGTAAGTGTACCAGTGTTGTGCAGTGTCCAGTATGGACAGAAGAGGGTGTCGGATCCCTTGGAACTGGAGTTTCAAAAGGTTGTTAGCCACCGTGTAGGTGCTGGGATTCCAACCCGGGTCTTCTGTAAGAGCAGCCAGTGCTCTTAACCACTGAGCCATCTCTCCAGCCCCGATTTTATTTGTTTATTTTTACAGGACTATCATAGCCTGTAACTCCTGTGATTCTCCTCTTCTGATTTCTTTTCTTTTTAAAAGAAATTATTTGTTTTTAGTTTATGTGTACTAATGTTTTGCCCACATGTATGTAACTGCACCGCATACATGCAGTGCTCACAGAGGCCAGAAGAAGGTGCCAGATCCCCTGGAACTGGAGCTACAGAGGGTTGTGGATGCTGGGCACCCAACCCAAGGCCTCTTCGAGAGCAGCCAGTGCTCTTAAGTACTGAACCATCTCTCCCACCTCCTGATTTTTGGCTCCCTTTCAGTCTTCTTACTTTCTCTTTGTCTGTCCTCAGATGTCACTGTTCCCTGAGACTCTGCTCTGGGCCTAACACTTTTCCAATAGATTATCTAATGCTCCATGTGGCTCCATGTGAGGCCAGCCTGGGCTACAAGGTGAGTTCCAAGCTTTCCAGTGCTACAGAGTACGACTCTGTCTCAAGCAAACAAAACAACAACAAGCACAAAATGTCTGTCTGTTAGAATCTTAAATGTGGCCTGGTATGGTGATACTCAGCTGTAACTGGGACACACCAGATCCTGAGGCAGGAGGATCTTGAGTTTGAGGCCAGCTTTGGCTACATAGTAAGACCCTGTCTCAAACAACAAAACTCAAGCACTCGACCAAGGCCCATTTTGATATGTTTCAGGTTATCTCTCTTGATTGCTTCTAAACAGTTCTTCAGTCTTGCTCACACTGCCTTATTTTACAAACACACACTGATCCTGATAACGGGCAAAGTTTGAAAATCACTGCTTTAATTTGTTTTCTTCACTTATTTTAATCCATTTTTTCCTTGCTGGATCTGTGAACAACGAAATAAACCCAATTAAAAAAAAAAAATCAGGGCTGGAGAGATGCTCAGTGGTTAAGAGCACTGGCTCTTGCAGAGGACCTGGGTTCAGTTCCCAGCACCCACATGACAGTTAACAACAATGTGTAAATTGAGTTCCAGAGGAGCTAATGCCCTCTCTTGGCTCCCATAAGCATTGCATGACACAGGTGCACTTACATGCAGGCAAAACATTCATACACATAAAAATAATTTTTAAAAATCTTGGGCTGGAGTGATAGCTCAGTGGTTAAGAACATTTGCTGTTCTTGTAGAGGACCCAAGTTCGTCCCAAGGACCCACGTAAGGCAACTCACAACTGCCTTTTAACTCCGGTCCCAGGGGATCCAACACCCTCTTCTGCCTCTGTGGGTAATACCCCCATGCACATGTGCACACATACACATTAATAAATTTTTTTTAAAATCTGGGGTTGGGGCTGGGCGTGGTGGTGCATGCCTTTAGTCCCAGCACTCAGGAGGCAGTGGCAGGCAGATCTCTGAGTTTGAGGCCAGCTTGGTCTGCATAGTGAGTTCCAGGACAGCTGCTACTACAGGGAGACCCTGTCTCAGAAAGATCAAAAAAAAAAAAAAAAATCTGGGGTTGGGGCTGTAGCTCAGATGCTAGCATACACAGGCCCTGGGCTCATGAAAAAAAAAAAAAATCTCAGTGAAAGATGAAATATGTTTCCTGCAGTGTTCTGTATGAAAGCCAGACTTATGCAAATGAGATTCTTGGGGGGGGTATCTTCATTCTTGCTGCTGCATGAGTTCCCATTAGTGCTTCCTGTCACTATGTAGACCAGGCTGGCCTTGAACTTAGAGATCCACTTGCCTCTGCCTCCAGAGGGCTGGGACTAAAGGCGTGCGCCACCCCCACCCCCTCCACCCCCGCTTAAAATTTATTTATTTATTTGTTTGTTTGTTTGTTTTTGGTCTTTTTGAGGCAGAGTCTCTCTGTAGCCCCAGCTGTCCTAGAACTCACTATGTAGACCAGGCTGGCCTTGAACTCACAGAGATCCATCTGCCTCTGCCTCCCAAGTGCTGGGATTAAAGTCATGTGCAAACCTCCCCCCACAATTTATTTTTTTAGAATATTCTGTTAAAGACTGTAAGGGACAGAGGTTAGGGAGGACTGGGGCTAAACAGTGTCCCCTGAACAGGACAAGACCACTAGACCATGAACTCACAGCAGCTGTGGTTGCCTAGACAAGATTTGTGAAAAATCAAGTCAGTTGACACGTGTGCCACCATGCCTTTTCAGCTTCTTTTCTTATACAGCCCAAGCCCACCTGCCCAGGGATGGCATCACTCAGAGTGAGCTGGGCCCTTCCTATCAACAATTCAGAAAAGGTCCCACAGACATGCCCACAGGCCAGTGTGATTGAGGAAATTCCTCAGTTGAGGTTCCTTCTTCCCAGGTGACTCCAGTTGGTGTCAAGTTGACAAACATTAATCAACACACTCCCCAGGGTCACTGCAGTAACATCCTGGGCTAGTCTGCCTGGCTGTAACTGCTATAACACACCTATCACAACATCTGCAAAGGGCTTTTTCAACAATCAAGGTGCCTCTATCCAAAGTCTATTGTGGCTGTGTTTTTGCCTTCAGGAGAAAATTGAAGTTTTGTTTTGATTTTTTAAAAAAATATTTTATTTATTATTATTTTTTAGCAGATCATAGGGTAGGAGTTATTTACAGAAGAATGAGCACCCGACATTTACGGCTGCATCATAAAGTCCACACTCAAATACAGATCCTGTGAAAATTGAAGTTTCTTAGAAAATATTTATTTTTATTTTGTATGTATGAGTGTTCTCCTTGCATGTATGTACCTGCACCCATGTCATGCAATTCTCAAAGAGGCCAGAAGAGGGTGCTGGATCCCCTGGAACTGGAGTTATAAACAGTTGTTAGCAGCCATGTGGGTGCTGGGAATTGAATCAGAGCCCTCTGGAAGAACAGATGTTTTTAACCACTGAGCCATCTCTTCAGTCCCACAACTGAAGTTCTTTATAATGGTGTGTGGAGTTCATCTCTGTCCAGCATCAACTCTGATTACCATACCATAGCCATACCCAACCATTTGAAGTCTACCCCCAAGACAAGACCCTCCATTCATCAACAAATACTCTTTCAGCACTTAGTGTACTTGGGCATTCAATACAGATACTGACCATTCATCAGTGGAGGTAGCCCTGACTGGAAGTCTGTTCCTGTGTTGAGTTCCTGTTCTTCTGACACTAGTAAATCATTGTGTTAACTCCTCTAAAAGAAATTGCTTAGGGAAGTACTAGAAGCAAGTGGGGTGCAGCTGGAGAGCTGGAAGGGAATTTTTTCTGCATGAAGGAAGGATGTCTTCCCTGCAGAGGTGATGTCTGAGCTGAGAACAAGACAAAGTAGTAGTTTAGTCATGCTTTGAGTTGAGATTTCTTGTGGGAATAGCAAGCATGTCTCTGAGAAGGAAAGGAAACAGAAAGGCAGCCACAATGGCTAGAGTAAAACAAGAGAAAGAATATGAAATGAGGTTGGCGGGGCTGGAGAGATGGCTCAGTGGTTAAGAGCACTGGCTGCTCTTGCAGGTGACCAGGGTTCTATTCCCAGCACCCACATGGAGGCTAACAATAGTCTGTAACTCCAGTTCCAGGGGAATCTTGATTCCCTCTTCTGACCTCTGATGGTATTGCACAACACGGGTGGATGCACTTACATATATGCAGGCAATACACTCGTGCACATAAAATAAAAATAATTTTTTTAAAAAAGAGAAAACAAAGCAAGACAAAACAAAAAACAGATACTTTTGCCAACTCTGTAGGCTGGCTGTATATAAAAATAGCCATCTTCTTTAGTGAGTTCTGCGGGAAGGATGTGTACAAGTAACTACTCAGTAGTGCGTGAGACATTCCAGTTTCCCTAATGCAAACAGGGACACATTAGAGAAGCTAGGAGAAAGTGGGGGTGGAGATGTGCTGGCTTCTAGAATCAGTCCTGGTCCCTGGAGCTTGAACATCGGTCCTTCTTAAATGTCTGGGGCAAAGACCAAAAAAAAAAATACTATTTACATCACAGCGTTTACTATTTACCCTCACAGTGCTAGTGAGAGGCAGTGGGGGTGGGGGCTTTTTCTCCTCTTGTTTTTCCTTGTCTTTTTTTCTTTTAGTCTTTTTGAGACAGGGTCTCCCTGTAGTCCTAGCCTGGAACTTACTATGTAGACCAGGCTAACCTTGAACTCACAAAGATCCGCCTGCCTCTGCTTCTCCAGTGCTGGGACTAAAGGCATTCACCACCAGGCCTGGCTTCTTCCCTTTCAAACCTGCCTCCCAGCTGCTGGGATTACAGAATCACCTCTGGCTTCCAAGTAATTCTTTTGGGAAAAAAAAAACAACAACCCTGAAGCTTCCTCGTTTCCCAGTGTAACCCATCAACTTTGTGTGGGTTTTTTTCAAGGTTTTTTTCCTACTATTTATTAACACCGTTCCCATCAGGGGGTGGGAGATTTTACACCCTTTCTCCCATGAGAAATTAGTCTCAGGATTCCACTTCCTTCGCTTTATGATTTTTAAAAAATAAACATTCTTTTAGAGATTATTTTTAAATTTTATTTTTATTCCATGTTTTGCCTGCATGTATTGCCGTGTAGTGCAATGCCGCCCAGGTCAGAAGAGCCCTTTGGATTTCCCTGGAACTGGAGTTAAGGACGGTTTGTAGCCTCCATGTGGATGCTGGGAACGGAACCCGGGTCCTCTGCAAGAGCAGTCAGTGCTCTTAACCGCTGAGCCATCTCTCCAGCACCCTTAAACATTCTTTTAGAGATTATTTTTTAATTTTACTTTTATTTTATGTGTTTTGCCTGCATGTATATTAAGTACAGCCCTGTCGCGCAATGCACGCGGAGGTCCGAAGAGGACGTCGGATCTCCTCGAAGTGGAGTAACAGCTGAAGGCAGCCAGTACCCCTAACCTCTGACCCATCTCGCCAGGCTCTCGCTTTACGATTTGTCGTAAAGAATGCCTCCTTTTCTACAGCGGTGAAACCTGACCCGCAGTCAAGGGAAGGGAAGGGGCGGGGCGGGGGCGGCGCTCCGTGATGACGCACAATGGCGCGCACCGTGACGCACGGTCACGGCTGAGGGGAGGAGCGAAGGCTGCGGTGGTGTCCGGCTTGAGCACACGTTGCATCGTCTCTCTTCCAGCCCAACTCCGGGAAGGCGGCCGGCCGGGTGGACCCGCACGCTGGACGATGGCGGCGCTGAGCCTCACGGTGGACGCCGGAGCCCCTCCGCTGGGTAAGGCCGCGTGTGGGTGGCATCAGCCGGGGGTGCGGCGCCGCATGCCAGCGCGGCTGCCCAAGGCCCGCCGACCCGGGCGCCCGGAGGGACGCGGCGGAGCGGGGCCGGCGTGTCCGAGACTGCTCGGACCTGGCGGGCCGACTCCGCCCGCGCTCCTCTGGAGCCTGCGTTCCTCCCCACCGCCCGGGAAGGTCTCGGTTCCCTCGCCCCGACTTCCTTTAGGCTTTGCCGAGTTCAGAAGAGCAAGGTAGACAGACTCCTGGCGGCGCTTGGGTATTTAACTGAGGCTGCATTTCTTGCTAGATGAAGGCTGTAATTGCAGAAAGCCACAAGCACGCTGCAGACTGGCTGGGGCCGCCCTACCACAGTGTTGTAAATGTCAGGCTACGTCATCCTAGTTGCAGTCGGAATTGATTTTTCAAAGCGGCCAGCGTTATTGAAGTTATATAGCGTAGGGCTTCTGTTTCCTCACTACCAAATAATTTATTGACCTCGTGTATATATATGTACAGTGTAGACATGGGAGGTAATTTGTGTGCTCAGGAAGCCCAGCCCTTTCAGTACAATTGGTCATATGGAGCCAGTGAAATTTTTTGTTCCATTCTCAACGTTGGTAGTGGTCTGAGCCTATTAGAATGAAAACAGACATTATATATTTACTCACTATTTTTGTGGTGCTGGGATAGAGTCCAGGGCCCCCTACAAAATATAATGTAATAGCCTTTTGAAATACTTAAAATGATGACATTTTAGCATATCAGTTCCAGTACCTATGTGAGTTCACAAGAAAGAGTGAACTCTAAAAGCGAATTTGGTCCTTGATCAGGAAAGGCCGTAGACGACGTGGCCTCATGGTTAAGAGCACAAAGGCCTCAGGCCTGGTTGCTGATTATTAGTTGTGGAAGCATGACAGGTTCCTTGTTGAGTTTCCCCCTTTAAGAAAAGGTTGTATGTGTGTGAAGGGGAGCGCTTCTGTATAGTGTTGGTTGCCAGAATTGAACAAGACTGCAGGAAAAGTTCTGCCAGATTTTAGATGCTTTGTGCAGAGCTATAGTTTCTACTAATATTACTTAGAAAATCATTGTGGTGGGGGCACTGGATCTGTTTCCATAATGAATTTTAGGACTCAAAACTACATTCCGCCAGTATTCTGGAACTTTTATTTTGCACTATAGGCCAATTAGAGAACGTTATTTTTTGGCTTGCTCCTCTTCTCTTTTTAATTTTTCTCATTTAAATCAAATACGTTTTATGTTTAATAAAATTAGATGAAATATGTAGAAAAATGGATTATAATATGAGACTCTTGTCGTGTCATTTTTTTAACGTTAAGATACTTTCAGAAAAACCTAAAGATGCAAGCATACAACAGAACTTCTTTTCCCATCCTGTCTCAGCACATACTGCAGATTTGATGCTTCAGCACCCAGAATACTTGAGTGTATGTCTTCTATAAGCAAGGACTCTCTACCTGACCTCATACACCCATCAAAATCAGAAAACATACAGTGATAAAACTCTTAATCCTAATGACAGAGCCCATTATTGTTCTAATCCTAACTGCTCTAGTAGTTCCTGCCAGAGGCAGGGACCATGGCTTGTCTGTCCTTCACTGTCCTGTCTTCCCAGCTTCTTTCACTGTGGAATGATTTATTCTCCTTCCCTTGGTTTTAGTAGCTTTGGCCTCTGAAGATGACAAACCACTTCTTAAATACCCTTAGTTGGGTTGTATGATGTTTCCTTGTGCCCGGATTCCGGGTGTGCCTCCTGGTCGGGAATGGCTTGCCCATGCTTTGTTATTTTCATTTCTGCCCAGCAGTTGGTGCATGTATTTAATTTTCCCCTTCTGCCCTCGATCACTTAGGTGCTGCATGCTAGCTTTCCTTTGAGAGCTTTTCCTTTGAGTTAAAGGCATTTGAACGAGGAGAACCTTGGAACCATGAAACAAACATTTCTCTTTTCCTGAAAACTTTACCCACTGGTTTTGGCACCTGTTGGTGTGTCTGCCTAACTTGATTGTTTTGATGGCCTTCAAATGGTGACCTTCCAATGCTGCATTTCCTTCTACATCTGTCAGCATTTTTTTTCCTCTGTTAAAACTAATAGGGGCTGGAGAGGTGATTCAGCAGTTAAAAGCACTGGCCGCTCCTCCAGAGGACACAGGTTCACTTCCCAGTATCCATATGGTGGCTAACAGTCAACTGTAACTTCAGTTCCAGGGTATCCGACGTCCTTTTCTGGCCTCTGAGGGCATTGCACACATAGGTGCACTTACATGCATGCAAAACACTCATACACACAAAATAAAAATAAATTAAAAAATTAAGGCTCATAGCAAATATACTTGATATATTACTTTCATTTTCCATTTAAAATTAAGTTTAAGGGAGAAAGGGCTCAGTAGTCAAGAGCAGTGACTACTCTTCCAGAGTACTCGGGTTCAGTTCTCAGTATTAACATGGTGACCGACAACTGTCCATAACTCCAGTTCCAGGGGATCTGATGCCCTCTTCCGGCCTCTGCTGGCAGTGCACACATGTGGCACTTCCATGCTTTCAAAACACTCATACATATAAAATAGAACTAAATTTAAAACAATTTTAAGCTGGGCATGGTGACTCATGCCTTTAGTCCCAGCACTTGGGAGGCAGAGGCAGAGGCAGGCAGATCTCTGTGTTCAAAGCCAGCCTGGCTATGAAGCGAGTTCCAGGTCAGCTGGGGCTACAGGGAGACTCTGCTCAAAAAAACAAACAAAAATTTTTTTTTTAAGAATTAGTTGAGTTAGTGCTTGCATGTATTTAAGCTCACCAGTTTTGTGTTTTAATATATACAGTGGGGTGTGTGTGTATGTGTGTGTACAAACATATATGTACTATATAAACCTCTATAACAATAATACCAGATATTTTCGTTACTGAAACCTCCCTCATCCCCCTTTGTATCTTCTGTCTTCCTGGCATCTGGTAGCCAGAGACCTGATTTTTAATTTTCATCACTTTTTTTTTAGGGTTTTGTATACATTGATGCATACCTTTTTTTTTTTTTTCTGTCTTTGAGACGGTCTTCCTGTAGCCCCACCTGACCTGGAACTGGCTATGTAGACCAGGCTGGCCTTGAACTCACAGAGATCCACCTGCCTCTGCCGCCCAAGTGCTGGGATTAAAGGTGTGCACCACCATGCCCAGCTTATATAATCTTTTATACATAGGATTGTGATTTTGAGATTCATCAATCTTGTTGTTACAGAATTCCATCGTGTAGATCTATTAGAACATTTACTTGGGTGGCCAAATCATTCTGATTTGTCCTTCCAAATTTGTGTCTTTATTTTATGTGTTTGAGTTTTCAGCCTGTGTGTATGTATGTGTGCCATGTGTGTGCAGTGCCCAGGGAGTCCAGAAGAAGGTGTTGGAGCATCGGGAACTGGAGTCACAGACAGTTGTGAGTTACTATGTAGGTGTTGAGCCTAGGACCTCAGGCATGCTAGGCTAGCCTTGTACCACTGGGCTATATCCCCAGCTTTTTTTTTTTTTTAATATTTTACTTATTATTTTTATTTTCTGTGTATGAGTGTATTGCCTGCATGTATGTGAATGCACCATGTCGTGCAATGCCACGGAGGTCAGAAGGGGGCTTCAGATTCCCCTGGAACTGGAGTTAAGGACGGTTTGTAGCCGCCATGTGGGTGCTGGAAATCGAGTCTGGGTACTCTGCAAGAGCAGTCAGTGCTCTTAACCGCTGAGGCATCTCTCCAGCCCCTGTTTTTGTTTTTTGTTTTTTTAAAACAAGGTTTCACTTTGTAGCAGTGGTTGGCCTGGAACTCACTATGTAGACCAAGCTAGCCTCAAACTTACAGAGATCTTCCTGAGTGCTGGAACTAAAGGTGTGAGTCACCACACTTAGCCCTTTCTTTTAAAAAAATAGGGTCTTCTGTAGCCCAGGCTGCCTTGAAGTCCTTATTTCCTGTCTCAGCCTCCCAAGTGAGGGATTTACAGGCATCATGGTTTCCCCTACAGGACCCATTTCTTTTTCTTTTTTTTTTTTAAATATTATTTTTATTTTATGTCTGTGTGTATTGTCTGCACATACGTGTGTGTACTGGATCCCCAGGGGCATCATGGTTCGTCCTACATGACCTATTTCTTTTCTTTCTTCATTTCTTTTTTTTTAAATATTATTATTTTTATTTTATGTGTGTGTATTGCTACACATATGATGTAGGTGCACCGGATCCCCTAGAACTGTATATTATGGATGGTTGTGAGCTGCCATGTAGGTGCTGGGAATCAAACCTGGCTTCTTAGCAAGAGCAGCCAGTGCTTCTTTGCTTTTCCTTTCCTTTCCTTTCCTTTCCTTTCCTTTCCTTTCCTTTCCTCTTTTCTTTTTCTTTTTCTTTTTCTTTTTCTTTTTCTTTTTCTTTTTTTGGTCTTTTTGAGACAGGGTCTCCCTGTAGTCTCAGCTGGCCTGGAACTAGCTCTGTAGACCAGGCTGGCCTTGAACCACAGAGATCCTCCTGCCTGTGCTTCCCGAGTGCTGGGATTATGCCAGGCCTGTGCTCCTAACTGCTGAGCAGTCTCTCCAGCCCAGGACCCATTTCTTAATACTGTGACAGAGACAACTGAATTTCAATGTAAGTTTTTAGAGGTGAACAAACCTTGAAGCTAAGAACTTGCTTTTTAGTACAGTTAGATTTTCAGGTTTATTTTGTGCTCTTCCTTGATAGGGCCCTGTTTCCAGTGGAACAGAAGTGTTTAGAATGAGTGTCAGAGTGGTAGTTGTCTGTCCTATCCTAACCAAATTAAGGGACAGAAAATGAGTGAACTCACTAAATTGTTACGTGTTTTATGTGTTGAAAGGCAGTATTATAAGATGTTTTAGAATTTGAAGTCTGAACCACTTCAACCTGCATTCAAATGCTGACTGATAGATGCTCTGCTAAGGGCATTGGGCTCCCTATTTAACCTTTCTAAGCCTCAGTTTCCTTTATGTAAGTGGGTATCTACCTCTTACGGTTATTACAGAGACTAAAAGTTGGCAGAGCATTTGCTGTAGTACATGAACACATAGTATTCAAATCCTGTTGACTTTTATAGAAAACATTATTCTAGTTTCTTCCTGTCTTGTGAGGGAAGAAAAGATTAATTTTAGTGCCGCTAACTGGAAGCCGAGCATATTTCAAAGCAGTTGGACTATACTAAAAATGGATTCTGATTTGTTACTTCTCTAAGAAGATCAGACCTTCTGTCTGTAGACAACTTGGGAAATTTCATGCCATACAGTACTTAATATTGGATTGTTGACTCATCCTTACTGCGCTGTGACTCAAGTTATAAATACCACACCGCTTTTGAAGAGAAGTCAATCTTCTGTTGTTTTTAGAAGCTCTGCTGGCAGCAGAACATGTGAAAGGTGATGTCAGCGTTTCTGTGGAAGAAGGGAAAGAGAATCTTCTTCGTGTTTCTGAGTAAGTGCTTTTTATATGTGCTTTCAGTACTGAACAGCATTTGTGGGCTTGTTTTACTTGGTAATTAGGTGATTGTTCCTAGAAAGAAGGACATGGCATCATTTGTGTGCAAGTCTGTGTGTTCCTGTGGAGGAAGGTGTGAGTGTGTGTAGAGGCAGAGGTCAGCCTCCGATGTCTTTCCTCTAGACTTGTCTACCTTTTTATTTGTTTTTGTTTTTTGATTTTTGTTTGGCTTTTGTTTTAAGACAGAGTCTCACTGTGTAGCCCTCACTGGCTTGGAACTCACTATGTAGACCAGGCTGACCTCAAAACTTAGAGATCCACCTGCCTCTGCCTCCTTAGTGCTGGGATTGAAGGTGTGTACCACCATACCGGGCCTATCCACCTTACTTTTGAGACAGATTCCTTCATCACTGGCCTGGAGCTCACCAAGTAGGCTAGACTGGAATTACAAGTGTACATCTCCACGCCCTGCTTTTTTATGGCATGGGTACACTACTGTGCTGGGCTGCTCGCTGCTGTCTTTAAAGTTAAAGGGGAAAATGGGATTGGGGTTATGGCTCAGTGATAACAGAGTGGTCATACCTTGTTTGAGGCCCTGGGTTCCCTAAGCAGCACTACAAGAGAAAAATAAACATTAAAGGCTTTCTGCCTAAGTTTCAGTGCTATACTGGGCCGAGGCAGGAAAATCTTGAGTTCAAGGCCAGCCTAAGACGTTGTGAGATCCTACCTCAAAAAATAACAGGGTCAGTAAATTGGCCCAGCTTAATCCCCAGAACCCACATGATGGAAGGAGAGAACCTGCTCCTGCAGGTTGTCCTTTGACTCCATATATGCGCTTTGGCACACATGTACCCATGTACAAAATAAATAAATATAATTTTAAAAAATTATTTTTAAATTTTATCTGTGTGCGTGTATTGCCTACATGTAGGTAAAGTGCACCTGTGTCATGCAGTGCCCACAGAGGACAGAAGAGGCTCTCAGATCCCCTGGGACTGGAGTTATGGACAGTTGTTAGCTGCCATGCAGGTGCTGGGATTTGAACCCAGGTCTTTTGTAAGAACAGTGTTCTTAACCGCTGAGCCATCTCTCTAGCCCCATAAATGAAATTTTTTTAAGCCCACAAAAAAGAACCTAAAAGATGAAGTGTCATGGAAAATCTGCTCTGAAGTGGGTTAGTGAATTACCTGGATACTTCAGAACAAATTGGAATTTGATAGAAATAGAGTAAGAAGAATTTAGCATCTTTTTTTTTTTTCTTTTTACTGTGGTAGAGATAATATGGTGGATTAGAATTTCCACTTTCACACTTCTTCATGACTTACTAGAGAAACTGTAATATTTCGCTTCATGTTTAAATTCTAGAAATGTGGTGTTCACTGACGTAAATTCCATCCTGCGCTATTTAGCAAGGGTTGCAACTACTGCTGGGCTCTATGGCACCAACCTGATGGAACACACCGAGGTAAGCAGGGAGTGTTTATTTTCTTGTGCGTGTTATATCTTCTGCTTCTGATGTTTGGGAAGGACCCCATCTTTTAGTGCATTCTCAGGTATCATTGTTTTACTTAAGGACAGTAGTGTTTGTGGTTGGTTATTTTTTTAAACCTGAGACAGGATCTCTTTATGTGGCCCAGGTTAACCTATCACTTGTGTGGCCTGGGCCTTGAACTTATGATCCTCCTGCCTCTGACTCCTGAAAGGATTCAGATGTGTACAACCACACCTAGTTTCATTGTATTTTTATTTTCAGGAAAAAAGCCTTAGAGCTGATCGTGGCTCAGGAATAGACTTCTTAAATTAGTATGCACAAGACCCTGGGCCAGATCCCCAGCCACAAAGAAATTAATGTTTTTAGTTCTTAAGTTTCAGTGTCTCCACATTAACCAACTGTCCTTTGGGTCATTTGTTGCTGTCCTTCCTGGGTTCCTAGAATTTAGTAGCCGGTGGTGCTGTCTAGCTCACGTCAGTCAGCTTCAGGCATAGAAATGTTGAGGGATTTGCTCTCAGTAACACAAAGTTTGGAGCTCTTTTTTTTGTTTGTTTTTTGTTTTTTTGTTTTTAGTAAATAATTAATTACAATGATAATAGATAAACTGTCAGTGTCGCTCTGTAGATGCATTTTTTCTCCTGTTTGTGTTTTACCCTAATTTTTGTAAATCACATACAATTCAAAAATAACTTTTTCTGTTTTTTAGTTTCTTGAGACAAGTTCTCAGGACGTAGCCCAGGCTGATGAGCCCCTGCCTCTGCTTCCAGAGTGCTGGGATTCCAGGATTAGAAGCATGTGCTGCCATGCCTGGCAGGGGATATTTTTTAGCTATTGACTTTTAGATTTCTTTAAGTGGATTCATTTGTCTGGCTAGGTAGCATTTTTGGGTTGCTCCAGGTTAGTTAGTTGTTCCCCCTCCCCCTCCCCCCTGGAACTCACTTTGTAGAGCAGGCTGGCCTCCAACTCACGCTGGGATTAAAGGCGTGCGCCACCACGCCTGGCCATTCTTCTTTTTTTGGTCTTTTTGAGACAGGGTCTTCCTGTAGCCCCAAGTGGCCTGGAACTCGCTGTGTAGATCAGACTGGCCTCAAATTCACAGAGATCCACCTGCCTCTGCCCCCCCCCGAGTGCTGGGATTAAAAGCTTAATTAGTTCCTTCTGCTGTCAGTATTTATTTTTCTTGTTCTTTATTCAGGTGTTCCTTAATAATTCTGAAAAAATTAAGAAAAAAGAAAAAAAAAGGGTATAGGAAAATAATAGCAAAATGTGACATTTGTTTAAGTGTCATTTTAGATCCCAGGTAACCAGAATTTAGCTCACATGATGATACATTCTAAACTTAGATGAAAACTGTTCGGGTGGGAAGCCAAGAGTGTTTTGTTGGTCTAGTTAACTAGCATTCTTTCTTCCCTTTGTTTTGAAGCCTGAACTCTGAGGCACATTTCTTCTCATCTTTGTGTTCACAGATTGATCACTGGTTGGAGTTTAGTGCTACGAAATTGTCTTCATGTGATTTGTTTACTTCTGCAGTGGACGAGCTCAATCATTGCCTGTCTCTGAGAACATACTTGGTTGGAAACTCCTTGACCTTAGCAGATTTGTGTGTTTGGGCCACCCTAAAAGGTACCAGTACCTTCTTAAAATAGTGAGTTTTTTGAATGGGGCTGGCCTTGAACTCCTAGGCTTAGGCAGCCCTTCTGCCTGTAATTGGGACTACAGAGCCACACCACTGTGCCCAAGTAGCATATTCTTTTTTGGTCATTTAACATTTTGCTATATGAAAAGTACATGCATTTTCGTATCTACGTACATATGTATATGCACTTGTGTGTATATGTTTAGGTAGTAACAAGATTTTTTAAAAAACTTTTTAAACTGTTTTTGTTTGTGTGTGTATGTGTGTATACACATGTGTGCCTGCTTGTTTGTATGTGTACCATGAGTGTGCAGACCAGAACTGAGTGTTAGAGCCCTTTGAGCTGAAGTTACAGGTGGTCATGAGCCACCCAGTGTGTGTGCTGGGAGTGGAATCTGGGTCCTGTATGAAAGTAGTATTTGCTCTTAACCACTGAGCCACCTCTTCAGCACCATTTAGGACTCCCCACTGAAGAGTATCTGGCTTTCTTGTTCCTAGTCACAGATGCTTTTGGTCACTCTTTCCCTAACCTCTCTTGCTCAGTAGGACTGGATCAGGGGCAGAGGTAGTGAGGTAGTTTGAAGTGTCATGCTTCTGGTATATCACTTTTTTCTTAGTTTGCAACAGATGAAATGTTTTTACCAACTTGAGAAAACAGTTAACTTAAAAAACAAAACAAGCTGGGTGTGGTGACGCACGCCTGTAATCCCAGCACTTGGGAGGCAGAGGCAGGCAGATCTCTGTGAGTTCAAGGCCAGCCTGGTCTACATAGTGAGTTTCAGGACAGCTGGGGCTACAGGGAGACCCTGCTTCAAAAAGACCGGAAAAAAAACTTGATGCTTGAGGGCTAAGGCAGAGTTTGAGGCCAGCCTGCCCTACACAGTGAGACTCCATCTCAAAAATTAATTAAAGCAAGGTGTGGTAGCACATATCTGCAAAAAAAACAAACAAAAAAAAGAACTTCCTGCCTGGTGTGGTGGCTCATACCTTTTATCCCAATCTTGGTGAGGCAGAGGCAGACAGATCTCTGTGACTACTCATTATGTAGCCTACATAATGAGTTTCAGGTCAGCTAGGGCTACAATGAGATCCTGTTTCAAAAAACAAAACAAAAGAATGTCCTGAGGTATAGTTGATAATGAAATCTGTATGGTGGTGCTTTTACCACTATCAGCAGTGCATATACACCATCTCTAACGGCAGACATCTGAGGGAGGCCCCAGCAGTCTTAGTTAAGGGGACAGGCGTTTGGGGAGAAGAATTTATGGTAACAAGGAAAAGATTGACGCGTCAGTCAGTCATACACTTTAGACTTAATGTAAGCAAAGACGAAGTCCGTGATTTTTGGAGTACAGTTACAAGGATTTTTGTGACGAGATCACTGAAGGCATAAGACAAAAAGATTCAGAACCTTTAAAAAATGTAATTATGAATGTGTAGTGGTGATGGGGCTTGTGTAGAGGACTACAATCTAAAAGTTCAATATATGAGAAAATATGGATTATTGAAGATTACTTAGAGGGTATAGGAAGACAGGCTTTGGCATTTAGAGGCTGTAGAAGCCTTTGATTTATAAAAGCTTAAGGTGCATGAATTGGCTTAGAAGAGAATTATATGTCTAACTCTGAACAAAATCACCAATGTAGAGTTGAAATGAGGCCGAAGGGTGGCTCTGTACATGAACAGAAAATTCCAAAGTAGGAGAGATGGAATTGATGAGGGATGGAGGGACTTGGATTGAGTATTTTCTTAAAACAACCCTGAAGAAAGTGGGCTGGAGTGTTGCTTGTTCTTACATCTGGGCTGCTCTACACACATCGCTATTTCATAGTCTCTCTACTTGTGTTTTGAACTCTCCTCCAAATCACTGTAGTAACTGACACAAAATGAAGGCCTTTTCTAAGTGGACTGAACTTTTCATATCTACCTTCATGCATCTCTTCAGATAGGGTCTTGCTTCTTCATAGCCCAGACTGGTCTGGCACTCCAGACCCTCTCTTCAGCACCCCGCCTCCCACTGTGGTTTTGAAATGTTGAAGAGCTGAGTAAACTGTCATTCAGTACTTACCTTTTTAGTTACATGTGCAGAAAGGAACTGCTTCTTGAGTACCATGGTTTCTGTTGTTTTTTTCACTTGATGAATTCCAGCTCCCTTGATTGTGAGCTGAGCTCACGCACTGAGTATGTGGTGGTGATGAGGACAGGATCCAGTGTTAGAGAACCTGAGTGAATGCTACTGAAAAGGTCAGGGTGTTTTGTTTTAGTTTTGAGATGGGGTCTTCGTAGATAGCCTACAGTGGCTTCAAACTGTGGACCCTGGTCTCAGCCTCCTGGGTGCTGGGATGATAGGGTGCTGCCGCCATACCTGGCCTTGGAATGAAAAGTAGTAACTATTAACATCTCATTACAGAGGTACAACTTTAATCTCATTTACTTAAATTAACTATAACTGGAACTTTGCTTTAGAATTTGCCAGTTTATTAAATGTTTTTAAAATTCCTCTCACTAATAGGAAATGCTGTGTGGCAGGAACAGTTGAAACAGAACAAAACTCCCATCCATGTTAAACGCTGGTTTAGCTTTCTTGAAGCCCATCAGGCCTTCCGTTCAGTTGGTGCCAAGTGGGATGTTTCAGCAAACAAAGCTAGAGTGGTAAGCCTTTAAAACATTAAAATTTTTATTACATTTGTCTTTTTTTGCTGTGTATGTGGGTGGGCGTGCCTGTGCTACACCTTCGTGTGGCGGTCAGAGGACAAGTTGGGAGTCAGTTCTCTCCTACTTCATGGGTCCCAGGGGTTGAACTCCTGTTTCTGGTTTGGCAGCAGGCACCTTTACCTGCAGAGCTATCTCACTCGCCCTAAAGTTTTTTTTTTTTTTTTCCTGATGTCTCAGTCAGACTCCAGGTCTAAAAAGTATGTATTCTCAGTTGTAAAGCTTATTTTCTAGGTCTGGGAATATAGCTTGATGACAGTACCTAGCATATTCATGGTCCAGGGTTTGCCGTGGCACTGCTTAAAAAACCCCAGAAACAGTATTTTCATTAACAAAAAAGGATCTTAGAAGTGTCTATCATTAAGTCTTAGTATGTCTTTTCCTGTTCATCTGCATAAAGCTCTGAATTTTATATGTCTGAAAAATGATCTCTCCTGATATAGTATAGCTCCTTAGGCCGAGCAGACTCCAAATACCCTTTACAGCCACTCCATTGTCTTTCTCCTCCCAATCTTCTCCCATTTTGACTGGTTGGGTTGTTCCTGGGATTCTGAAGAGCCTCCCTGGATTCAGTCAGAGAGGTCCTCATCCCAGATGAAGTCATTGTAATTTGATCTGCTTTACATACTAGGCATGGATAGTAAAGTTTTCTGGTTACAGTAAAAATTGTGAACATTGCCTGCTGGGATAAAGGGGCCAGATTATCCTCATCTGCCTTCACTAAAGATCTTTACTTACCTTGTACCATTATTCCCTATCTAATAGGTCAACAAGTCCTATCATTACATATCTAGAGATTTCCTTTCTGTCTGTCCTTACTGTTTGTTGCTTTTTGGCTGAGGCTTCATGTTTTCCTGCTTTATTAAATACCATAATGTCATAGCTGAGCTTTTCCCCCTTGATCTCATCTCTAGTTCTGTCTCTGTACTCTCCTGGGTATTATGTTAGAAAATGAAAATAATATCCAGGCATGATGGTGCACTGGGGAGGCAGGAGCAGATGGATCTCTGAGTTTGAAGCTAGCCTGATTTATATAGTGAGTTCCAGGTCAGCTGGGGCTGAAGGGAAACCCTGTCTCAAAAGATCAACCAACCAACCAAAAAAAGAAATGCAAATAAACATTTCCATTACTGCCAAGGATTCCCCATTACTTACAGCTTAAAGCAGAAATTGAGCATTCCCTCATGTTTGGATCCAGTCTGTTCTGGCTTCGTGTCAGTGTGTCCAGCGTATGTGGACTTCTGTCTTCTCCCTGCCTTTGTGCTGCCCCCTCCATCTGACACAGTGCTCCTTCTCAAGAGCCAGCTTGGTTCTCATATTCTGTCATGCTTTCCTGGTGACGCATGTCTACTGCTTCACTGGAGCTGACAACTCGTATAGCACCCTCCACTATTTCTGCTACCTGGTGTTTGGTTTTCTTCATTTTCTCTACTAGGTTTGGAGTCTTTAAGTGCAAGGACGATCTGTGTCATCTGCTCATAACCGGTATTTGGTGAATGAGTGCGTTCTTACATTTAGCCTTGTGACTTTGTTGTGTTTTTTAGGTACCTGACAAAAAACAAGATATTGGGAAATTTGTTGAGCTTCCAGGTGCGGAGATGGGAAAGGTCACCGTCAGGTTTCCTCCAGAGGCCAGTGGGTAAGGAAGTCCAGTTTGTGTATATAGCTGAACATTCTTAGTGGGAAAGCTTTGGAGAAGGTACTAAATTATTATTATTAAAATATTAACATCACTAGATTGATACAGAAGAATATGACATTTCAGGGTGGGGGTTCAGATGTAAGCATCCTAATAGTTTCTAATTGTTTACAGTTTATGCTTGTCTGTAGATTTTAAGGCAATAGGAGAGTTGACGTTTAAAGTTTACACTGCAGTTTTAAATATAAACAAGAAAATACAGAAAAATTTAAATATAAATAAGAAATGTCCCTTTATAGAAAAACTTAAATTTTATTATATTTTAGGATTTTTATAGCCTTTTTCTAGTAAGGATTTGTGTTTCTGCCTGAACACTGACACTTAGTTCTTTCATTAGTGTCGGGTTTCTCAAGCCTATTAACTCTTGACACACAGAGGAAATTAGTTGACTCATTAGAGAGAATGATTGCTCTGGCTTTGGCTTCAAGCCTGGGCTGCCTCGGGCCCCGCCCAGTGTCCCCGAGGCTGAGTGGAGGCTCTTTGTGGAGGTCTCATCCTTCTTGAAGCACACTGGACAGGCTTTTAGAAAGTCCTTCCTGTGACACTAATTAGTAGAATAGGACTTCCTCAAGCAGCCTTCTTTACACTCTCAGCCCTTAGGAACTATCATGCTATGACTTTGTAAATGAGATGATTGCTTTTCCAAATTTGATTTCATATTTCTGTATTTTGTACAAAATCTTACCTTATGTAGGAATGGAATATGTCAACCACAGAAACTGGCAGGCAGGGCAGCAGCTTGCTTTTAGTTGGATATTCATAGTTCTTTGCTAATGATCCTGTTAGTAAAATCATTTTTGGAATTCTACATTTTTGGGTAGTGGGGTGTTGATGAGACAGGGTCTGGGGTAGCCCAGGCTCACCTTGAATTCACACCTTGCCTCCCTCCTAAGTCCTGGGATAACAGCTATGTGCCACCATTCCTAGTCAGAATTCCACATTTTCTTTTGACTTCTCAGTTTACCAGTCTGATTTTGAACTGAAAGCAAGAAAGAAATGAAAGAGAAACAATTACTGAAAGATTTTATGGACTCGGGCTGGAGAAGATGGCTCAGTGGTTAAGAGAACTGGCTGCTCTTGCAGAAGACCTGGGTTCAATACCCAGCACCCACATGGCGGCTAACAACTGTCTGTAACTCCAGTTCTAGGGGAATCCAACACCTTCTTCCGAGGCATTGCATGACATGGGTGCATTTATACACATGCAGGCAATACACTCATACACATAAAATAAAAATAATAAATTATTATTAAAAATAATTTTACAGACTTGATCATTGAGTGATTGATTGATAGGTTGACCCAGTTAAATCTGTCATAAATAAATTTACCTTATATGTTCAATTTCCACATACATCTTAGGTCCTTGCTGCTTGGTAATTGGTTCCTGTGCATTTGAGAGCAGTTGTTGTTTTGATTAGTCATCTTAATGACTTGATAAAAACTGCTTTTTAAAATATTCTTTATAGCTGTTCCACTTATCCTTTTTTAAATATATATTTTCTTCGTCGTCGTCTTCGTCTTTTTTGAGACAGGGTCTCCCTGTAGCCCCAGCTGGCCTGGAACTCACTATGTAGACCAGGCTGGCCTTGAACTCACAAAGATCCTCCTGCCTCTGCCTCCCAAGTGCTGGGATTAAAGGCGTGCCCCACCACGCCCGGCATATTTTCTTCTTTTAAAAATATCTTTTATTTTTATTTTATGTGTATGAGTGTATTGCCTGCATGTATGTAAGTGCACCCGTGTTGTGCAAAGACCACGGAGGTCAGAAGAGGTCTTTGGATCCCCTGAAACTGGAGTTATGGATAGTTGTTAGCTGCCATGTGGGTGCTGGGAATTGAACCCAGGTCTTCTGGAAGAACAGCAAGTGTTCTTAACCACTGAGCCATCTCTCCAGTCCCTAATACATATTTTCATTGTCATTTAGTGGACAAGTTTGTGTGTTTATGATATAGGATATGTTTACTGTAAATCACATTAGTTTCAGAGATCCTGCTCTAACACAGTGGAGGAATTTGGAATGAAAAACAGTATCCAGTTTTGCTTAACTTTGTTTCTTTGTTGGGTTTTTTTGTTTTGTGTTTTTTTGGTCTTTTCGAGACAGAGTCTCCCTACAGTCCCAGCTGGCCTGGAACTTAGTATGTAGACCAGGTTGGCCTTGATCTCACAGAGATCCACCTGCCTCTGCCTCTGGAGTGCTGGGATTAAAGGTGTATGCTACCACTCCTGACTCGTTTCTTTGTTCTTTGAGACAGGGTCTCCCTGCAGCCCCAGGTGGCCTGGAACTCGCTATGTAGATCAGGCTGGCCTTGATCTCTCACAGAGATCTGCCTGCCTCTGCCTCCCCAGTGCTGGTGTTAAAGGTGTATGCTACTATACCTGGCTTTGCTTAACATTGTTTTGATCCTGTCCTCACATACTGTTAAGGAATTATTTTTCTTTTCTCCGCACAAAAGTCAGAGGGCTAGACTTCGCCTTTTTGCTTATTTTTTTCTGATGTTTCATTTTATTTTTGAGACAGGTCTCATGTATCTCAGGCTGCTCTTGAACTTACTATGTTGCTGAGATGATCTCGAACTCCTGCCTCTGTTTCCTGAATGTTGGGATTATGGGATTGCGCCATCATGCCCTGTTCTTGAGGTGCTAGGGATTGAACCCAAGACTTTGTGCATGCTAGGCAAGCATTTTACTAACTTAGTTACATCTCCTGCCCTTTTCTGGTGTTTGGAGAGAGGATCTTGCTATGTAACCCTGGCTGGGTTGGTACTTGATATGTATATGAAGCCATTCTGCTTTGGCCACCTAAGTGCTGGGATTACAGGCATGTATCATATTTATGTGTGGCACCTCTAATGGCTGATACTACCAAGTGTTTCCCATAGAGCAGCTCAAATCCTCAGAGGTTTGTGAGCAAGGCACCATTGTTATCTGTTTTACAAGTGATTTCAGAAACTGATTCATATCATGTGTTAAAAACTTGCAAGACTCAAATCTCTGCTCTCTGCCATCTGATTCTAGAGTCCTTGTAACTAAAAATTATACTGTGTATCTGTTTGTTAGGTGTGCCAGAAACCTAATGCAGATCACTGCTGGTTATGCAGCATACATCTTTTTAAAGCTGTTTTCCTGCGTGTTGTCTCTTGAGGTGGTTAGTTGTTTCATGAATATTCTAGGTGCTTTCCTGAGACTGTAATTCTGAGGACTGCACGCAGGTTCACACATGTCTTTAAAGCATAAGGCTTTTCTTTTTTTTCGCTGTCACCTGTTTCCCATGTGCTGGAGATAGGACCTAAAGTGTTGTACATAGTAAACATACACTCTGCCACTGAACTATGCTTCCAATCCCTCATCATCTGTTGTAAATAATTTTGCTATATAGTTAAGCACATTAATAATAGGTAATCAGTGATTGTTAGTTGTTTTTTATTTTTATGTGTATGAGTGTTATACTTGCAAGTATGTAAGCGCACCTGTGTCATGCAATACTAGAAGAGGTCAGAAGAGAGTGTGAGAGTGTCAGATCCCCTGGAACTGGAGTTACGGGAAGTTATTATTACCTGCCATATGGATACTCGTAACTGAACCCGAGTCCTCTGTCAGAGCAGCCAGTGCTCGTAACTGCTGAGCTATCTCTCCAGCTCCATTTTATTCTCTTTAAAAACATTTTAAATTGTGTGTGTGTGTGTATGTGTGTGTGTGTGTGTTTATGTGTTTATTTGTGTTTAGGGCCATGTGTACCATGGCATGTGTGGAGGTCATAGGGCAAGATGCAGGAATCATAGTTAGTTCTCACCTTCCATCACGTGGGGTGCGGGGCCTGAGGATTGAACTCAGGTCTTTAGGCTTGGAGGCAAGCACCTTTATCCACTGAGCAATCTTGCTGGCCCTGTTCTCTTCTTGACAGTGGTTACAGCTACGTTGCTGAACTCCACACAGTGAATCTTCACAATATTTCAGTTTCCTTTTGAGAACTCATAGCCCTTCATTTTAAACAAACATTTTATAATAGTTTTAGATTCCTAGAAAGTTACAAAAATAGGATAGAGAGTTCTGTGTGTGTTGCATTCAGTTTTTCTTAATGTTTAACATCTCACATTAGGATGTCATAACAAATAAATATGTTACTCACTGAACGTATGTTTGGGGATTTCATTCATTCTTTGCTATACATATAATTTTTCCTCTTCTAACTTAGCTGAGATGCACATAGACTTTTTTTTTATTTATGTGCAAAGTTTTCAGTTACCTTAAAGGACTGCATTGTACCTGATTTATTAACATCTGTATATGACTCACTTGTGTAATTGAATCACTAATGTAGAGTGCTGTGTGAATGCCTAAAAAAACTGATTTAAGCCTTTGGGATATAGCTTGGTGAGAGCGTGGTTGCATAACATTCACAAAGTGGTGGGTTCGATCTGTAGCACCACAAAAAATGTTTTGGTTGATTTTAAAAAACAACAGAAAGGGACTGGAAAGATGACTCAGCACCTAAGAGCACTATCTGCTCTTGCAGAGGACCTGGGTTCAATTCCTAGCACCCACATGGCGGCTAACAACTGTCCCTAACTCCAGTTCCAAGGGATTCAGTGCCCTATTCTGATCTTTGCAGGCATTGCATGACATGGGTGCACTTAGACACATGCAGGCAGTACACTTATACATATAAAATAAAAGTAATAAATACTCTAATAAAAACAACAGCAACAATAAAAGGCCGGGCCTAGTGGTGCACACCTTTAGTCCCAGTGTTTAGGAGGCCAAGGCAGGTGGATCTCTGTGAATTCGAGGCCAGCCTGGTCTACATAGTGAGTTCCAGGCCAGCTGGTCTACAGGGAGACCCTGTCTCGAAAAGACACACACACACAAACACACACACACACACACACACACACACATACACA
>NW_008331650.1:337301-351879 GCF_000622305.1 Nannospalax galili
GCTAGCCTGGTCTACATAGTGAGTTCCAGGACAGCTGGGGCTACAGGGAGACTCTATCTCAAAAAGACAAAAAAAAAAAGAAAAAGAAAAAAAAAAAACAAACAAAAATCCCAAGACATAAAGACAGTGAGGGTTTGCATGTTCCTACCCATATTGATATCAGTTGAGATTAAAGGTGTGCTGTAAGACTGCATGACTGTCTTAAAACATTGCTGCTGCCGTGGAAACTAGGAAAAATGGACAAGAGCTGTTTAGACTTACTTCATAAGTACTTAAACTTCATACTTTGTTTCCTCCCCAGCTGAGAATATTTTCAACAGAAGGATATAGGATCTTTTCATTTAGGTCAGGGTCTTGCTGTGGAGCCTAGACTGGCCTTGGCCTTGTCAGGCACTGTTATGCTTGGCTTAGGATATTGCTTTTTACCCACTGCATTGACAGAGGCGGTTCTTGATGTACAATATTATCAGCAGTGCTGCTGGCTGCCCATTGGAACAGACAGTATTTTCGTAGATCTGATTTGTGGAGTTTGGTGCTAGCTTGGACCTTTGAGATGACTGAGTTAAAATCTTTTCATTGGCCTTTGATTAAGTAGCTGGAACTCCAAGCCTTCCTCTGAAGTCTTAATTCCCACGTGTTCTTTGACTTAGTCACCACAGTGACAGCTACTGTCTCAGTGCTTCTCTGCTGGGTGGTAGGTGGGTGTTTATTTCGTGTCACGTCCTAGAGGTGCACTTGTTGGCTGCTTGGCGACAGTTTCAGAAGCAGTTTTCCTTTAAATGACCATTCTTCCTAAGGAAAAGAAAAGACTTAGAGTTGTAGTGTTGATGAATACCTTGCCCCTTGAGGTTTTCGTGGGAAGTCACACCTTATGGTTGTATTGTACGTATTCTAGTCTGCTGTCTCTGTCAGTCACATTTGCGATTACAGTACTTCCTGGTGGAAAGTGAAATAAGACTGGGGAGTATTAGATGTTTATTAAGATCTCCTCTCCTCAAAGAGGTTAAGTGTAAGAATCCAGTTGAAGCATGTTAATGAGTCTCTCTGTGAAATGTTTTTGTTTTAGTTACTTACACATTGGGCATGCAAAAGCTGCTCTTCTGAACCAGCACTACCAGGTTAACTTTAAAGGGAAACTGATCATGAGATTTGATGACACAAATCCTGAAAAGGAAAAGGAAGATTTTGAGAAGGTAATTAAAAGTGTAGTGATGACCTTTTTCTCAGAAAAGTTAATTAAATTAGAGTGTGATCCGATGCCTTCATGGTATGAAAATAAATTTAATTTCATAGCTGCTTTTCCCTCCTCATATGTATATTTTATACCTGAAACCTAAGCCAAGAAATACTGAGCTCCTGTATCAAAACACTTGAGTTTATTTTTTTCCTTTCTCCAGTTACTGTACAATTACTTAATGCTTTTGAGTACCGTTGTAACTGGGCAGGATTCCTTCTTCTCATAGTCTTAAGTTGATGAATGAAGTAGGCACTACGTAGGTATTGTAAAATGGTGTTTTAGCCTCCTGTATTCTATCTGTTCAGAAGGACTTGCAATGTATTCAAAGAGGAGGGAAGTGGGTGCAGTGTGACGACAGCCCCAGCGCCTCCAGTCAAGTGGGGAACTCCATCGAGAGGCTAGCTTTTGCAGCTGGAATTTGGAAGCTCATACAATGAGTAGCTTTCTTTTCTGACCTCACATCGTACAGCATCCACAGCCATTTTCAGGCTCCTTAAGACTGACGGTGTTTTATTATTGCATTTGCTCAAAAGACAGTATCGTGGGATGAAAATGTATATGAAGTTGAAAAATACTCACTGATGCTTCTTTTGATTTCTCATTGTAGGTTATCTTGGAAGATGTTGCGATGTTACACATTAAACCAGATCAGTTTACTTATACATCAGATCACTTTGAAACTATAATGAAATATGCAGAGAAATTAATTCAAGAAGGGAAGGCTTATGTGGATGACACTCCTGCAGAGCAGATGAAAGTGGAACGTGAGCAGAGGACAGAATCCAGACATAGGGAAAACTGTAAGGCACATTTCGTGTCTGGAATTTTAATTGATATACTTGCATAATACTTTGTAATAGTATTGATTTCAATCAATAGTACTTGATTTGTTTTTTTTAATGAAAGATTTTGAAGTTCAATTAAGGTCCTTCTCTGTTGTCTTTATGTTCTTGCGCCTTTTCTGTCTGTGACAGTCTTGCTATGTAGCCCAGGCTGGCTTCACACGAGATCCCCCTGCCTTAGCCTCCACAAATGCTAGGATTATAGCTATGCACCACTGTGCTCTGCTTTTGTTCTGTTTTTTGATTTGTTGTGATGGGCATCTAATCCAGGGCCTCCACATACTCGGTAAACACTTTCTGTTGAGCTCACCCAGTTCCTGGCACCTTCTTGCCATTTTGCTGACATCAGAACTGCAAGTGCAGTGTTCCTGCCTCTAGCATCTTACTTCCTGTATGCAGTCCTTGCATGTATTTCATTTGAGGGATTCTTTATGCAGCATTTTAGAGTTCTTTTTATTTAAATGCTTAATACTCCTAAAATGCTTGATGTTGTTACCAGCATGTAGACACATGTGACTGTAGTAAGTTCATCATTACCCTGTGTTGGTGCGGTGTCACCTGAATAAAGATCATATTTCCTTTAGTTACTTTTACATTGTGGTGACCACATACCTGAGAAACAGCATAAGGGGCTTTGGGCAGTAAGAACTTTAAGAGGGTAGACTCATTGTGGTTATCAGCAGCTCTGTCAGTATTGCTGGAAGCATGCAGTGTGGCTTTCTTGTGTGTTGGTGAATCTGGAAGAGAGCGGAGCAGAAATGATGCTGGATATAACCCCCAGTCTTGCAACAGAGGTTTCATGACTTCCTGAAACAGTGCTACCAGTTGGGGACCAGGTGTTCAAGAATAAGAGCCTGTGAAAGACATTTCACACTCAAACACTGACAATGTATCATCAAAAAACAACAGTAACAGGGACTGGAAAGATGGCTCAGTGGTTAAGAACGTTGGCTATTCTTGAAGAGAACCCGGGTTCAGTTCCCAGCACGCATATCATGGCAACTAGCTACTATAACTCCCTCTTTTGGCCACTGAAGGTACTACATGCATGTGGTGCACTTATATTCCGGCAAAACACTCATAAAATAAAAATAAAAATATTTTTTAAAAGCCACAATAGCAACAAAAAATAGAGTTCAGGGTACTATATAGCCCAGGCTGAAGTTCAGGGTGCTGGCCTACCGAGTTCCATGTGCTGGGATGACAGGTATATGGCACCACACCTAGCCTGAAAGCATACTGTTTTTATTCATGACTTGGCCCCTGAGCTTACATAAAATCATGCTGTTTTTATTCAATAATAAGCTCCCAGAGCTTCCATGTTGCTTTCCATCATCATTGCTGCTTTCAGCAGGATGGTCTTAGGTCTGATTATCACACCCATTTGTTCTGAGTCACCGAGGAAACAGCGTTAGAGCTGTGGTTTAGCTTAAACAGTCAGTGGATTCTGAACAGGCTGAACTTAGAGCAGGTAATCCAAAGTCATGCCTAGTTCTAAGTGTTCTCCAGACATGATTAACTTGGTTTACAAGGTTATGCAAAAGTTCAGTTTTACAGGATTGTTACAAAGTGTCCTTCACAAAAAAGTCATTCCCATAAAGTTAAAAGACAGTAATTTGAAGCCAACCAGATCTACAATATAGCAGTAAACAAGAATAGAACTTATTTTACAGCTGTTGAGAGGAATCTACAAATGTGGGAAGAAATGAAAAAAGGAAGTCAGTTTGGTCAGTCCTGCTGCTTACGAGCAAAGATTGACATGAGTAGCAACAATGGGTGCATGAGGGACCCAACCCTCTACCGCTGCAAAATTCAACCACACCCAAGAACTGGTAATAAGTACAAGTAAGTGTGTCTCCTGCTCTCCACTGGGTTGCCCTCTGGTTTTTGCTTTGGTCCTGCTGATAATTCTTTAAGATGGGAGAGGTAAAGTAGCCAACGTCTGTTTATAAAAACATTCCCTTTGGGGCTGGAGAGATGGCTCTGCAGTTAAGAGCACTGACTGCTCTTGCAGAGAACCTGGGTTCTATTCCCAGCACCCACATGGGGCTGCGAACCATCCTTAACTCCAGTTCCAGGGGAATCCAAACCCCTCTTCTGACCTCCTTGGCATTGCATGACACGGGTGCACTCATATACATGCAGGCAATACATTCATACACATAAAAATAATAAAATATTTAAAAATTCCCTTTTTTCCTAGTGTTTATCCAACGTACGATTTCGCCTGCCCTATAGTGGACAGCATTGAAGGTGTGACTCATGCCTTGAGAACAACGGAATACCATGACAGAGATGAGCAGTTTTATTGGATCATTGAAGCTTTAGGCATACGAAAACCATATATCTGGGAATATAGTCGCTTAAATCTCAACAACACAGTGCTGTCCAAAAGAAAGCTCACCTGGTTTGTCAACGAAGGCCTAGTGGATGGATGGTAATAGTTTTGTGTTGCCTAGAGTTGACAGAAGGAAGAGCCCCGTGTGTCTTTGATCTTGAAACTTGTCTGTAGGTTGATCTCAGCAATCAATACCAAGTGTTCTCTCTCTGTCCTTCATGGGCCTGCTCACTGCTCTCTACACAGTGTGGCTTGGAGGTTTCCTCAGCAAGGTCAGAGAAAGGCCAGAATGACCCAGAGTTGAGGCTAGGGTAAGATGGTCTCAGCCTAGGGTTCAGGACCTACCTTGTTTTTGACCACTTGACGAGGGAATCAGCACCTAGAAAGAATCTGAAAATTTCTCTGGATATTAATAATGTGTATGGGATTTTTATAAGAAAGATGAGTACAAAAAAATGGAAGTGACCTTGTAGCCATGTGTCTGTACAAACAATGCCTGTTCATGTTGATTATCATGGGTCTAAGTCTAAGATAACTATCAGAATTTGTATATTGGTCTGTTTTAGTATCAGCATGTTAATGAGCAAACACCTGTAATTTTACCACTCGAGAGACTGAGACAGGAGGATCCTGAGTTTAAGTCCAGCCTCTCAAAAAACAACAACAACAAAAAACCAGGACACAAATAGTGACCAAAATAAAGATACCTAGTGGGCATATACTGGGGGAAAAAATGTGTATTTTATTATAGAGCTGAATTTTATAAAAGGCAAGTTTATCTTGTGCTTCATACAAGGAGTATTGTTGCAGCCTTGTAATTTCAGATCTCTGCAGATATCAATAACTTTCTTATGTGTTCTTGTATATATACTTTCCTTTTTTTTTTTTTTTTTTGAGATGGGTCTTCCTGAAGCCCCAGCTGTCCTGGAACTCTCTATGTAAACCAGGCTCACAGAGATCCGCCTGCCTCTGCCTCGTGAGTGCTGGAACTAAAGGTATACGCCATCATACCTGGCATGTATATATGGTCTTAAATGGGTCTCGTGTAGTCATTTCTTGGCAGATCTTACTACTGCATGTAGAATAGGGAACTCAAATGTTAAGTGTGGGAGGGAGGGCTGGAGAGGTGGCTCAGTGGTTAAGAACACTGACTGTTCTAACAGAAGACCCGGGTTTGAATCCCAGAACCCACATGGCAGCTAACAAGTGTCCGTAACTCCAGATCCAGGGGATCCGACAGCCTCTTCTGTCTTCTGCAGGCATTGCATGACATGATGACATGAGTGCACTTACATACATGCAGGCAGTACACGCAAACAAATAAAATAAAAATAATAAATATTTAAAAAAAAGTGTGGGAGGAGGTTTCAGATGCACCTCTGCTCTTTCCAGTGATTTACTGAAAGTAGTTAATTAGAAGCACTTTTCTTCCAAGAATTTATGTTTACTGATACTGAAATCTTTCCATTTAGTGTAATGAGTGTTAGCCCAAATATTTAACAAGGTAAACATATAACAAAAGGAATCTTTGTTTATGTTGAGATGGGGTCTTTTTAGCCCAAGCTGGCCTTGAACTCACTATGTAACTCAGGCTGCCCTTGAATTTTCAACGATCCTCCCACCTCACCCTCTTAAGTGCTGGTATTACAGGCGTAGGCCCCACACCTTGTTCTGAATATAATTTGTTCATTAGGAATCTTCTCTCTGCAGCAAACATTTAAAAATATCTGCTTAACAGTGTGCTTGTTTCTCAGGGATGACCCTCGATTTCCTACAGTTCGTGGTGTTCTGAGAAGAGGCATGACAGTGGAGGGGCTGAAACAGTTCATCGCTGCACAGGTGAGTTGTATTTCTTTCCCAGCTTCCCTGAATTTCAGGCATTTCTGTTAATAACCCTTTAGTTGTCACTCTCTTTGTTCTTCCAATACTTGCTTGTGTCTTAGGATTCAGTATTAGTTTTGTTGTTGTTCATTTTTTGACAAGGTTTCACTCTAGCGTGTGCTGAACTTGAACTCATGGTGAACTTCCTGAGTGCTGGGATTACAGGTTGGGTAGATAAATTTTTTTCATCACTGTGTGTCTCTGCCTGATTTAGATTCGCTGTGTTGACCAGGTTGACCTTGAACTTGCAGAGATCTTCTCCCTTTGCCTCTTGAATTTTGGGATAACAGGTGTGTGTCATCACATCTGGTTACGGATAGACTGTTTGAAGGGCTGAGTTAGCACTGTTGATGATAGTAGAAGATTGGGTGTGTCCTAAGCTCCTTCCTAGGGTGGCACAAGACAGCAGAGGGATCTCACATAGTGAAATGTGTGTGTATTGGCTCTGGACAGCCTGTAGAATGACCTTTAATGAGACTGCTGTTAAAGGTGACAGCTTTTCACACACCAAGTTACAAGTTTCAGTGGAAGTAAATTTGGAGGCGTTTATTGTTTTGTCTTTCTAAGTATGCTTGACTTGAAATAAAATATTCTTAATATTAAAATTTTTAATTTTTATTTTATGTGTATGAGTGTATTGCCTGCATATATGTAAATGCACCCATATCATGCAAGGCCCATGGATATCAGCAGAGAGCATTGGATCGCCTGGAACTAGAGTTATGGATGGTTGTTAACTGCCATGTGGGCATTGGGAACTGAACCCAGGTCCTCTTCAAGAACAGTCAGTGCTCTTTACTGCTGAGCCATCTCTCCAGCCCCTAAAATATTTTTTATGTTTATTTATTTAGTGTGTGTGTACCCTTGCGCACACACCATGGTATACATATGGAGGCCAGAGAAAAACTTTGAGGAGTCAGTTCTTTCCTTAAACTATGTTGGTTCCAGGGATCAAGTTGAGGTGCAGCTTGCTGGCAAGTGTTTTTACCCACGAGCCTTTTCATCTGCCCTCTATCTAATATTTCTTATCCTTAAAATATCTTCATTGTTTTTCTAGGGCTCCTCACGGTCTGTTGTGAATATGGAGTGGGACAAAATCTGGGCATTTAACAAAAAGGTACATATTTAACTGCCGTTCTTCTCATGCCTAGCTCAGGAGTAACATGTAGACCTCATTGGTGTGCTTTTTAGAGAAACCCTTTGAACAGTGCTGTCACTTCACAGTCTCAGGAAAATGGAATGTTTTCCTTTCTGAAATAATGCGCACCAAGCCTGTTAACTACCCCAACAAGCAACAGTAATTGAGCAGACTTGGATTTATGGGAAATGGTAATAGTGTTTCCTTAAGTTGTTATCAACGCTGTGCATTTCATTTTTCTGCTTTCAAGCTGCGAGCTCTCTGTAAGAAGGTATCACTTCATGCTTTTCTTGCCGTAATCATAGCTTTTAGCATAGCACATGTTATAACCTGAGGTTCTGTACAGCTTTGAAGCACAATCACATTTATGTAAGACTTGCTCATACAAGCATGTTGAGAATGCATTATTCCTAGTTTTACAAAATCTGTCCTCTGTTATTTGTGGCAAAGGGAGACTTGACCAAGTTCATTCTGTCCCCTCGTTTGCTGAGAGGACATACTTTATAAATTACTTATTACTTGTATTGAAGGCTCTCTAACTATAATTGCTGTCTTAAACCAGCTTAATAAAAAACACCCAAAATTTTCTTAATTGAAAAATTAAATGAGGAATATTGCATTGACATTGTGGATCCTAATTGGAAGCAGATGCTTGGACACTATAATAAGGCGGGTCACTGGAAACGGCACGCTTGCACTATGGTTTCTGTGATTGTGTTCTGTAAACCCTTTGTTGCGATTGCTGCTTGATCGTACTCATGTCTTGAAGCTTCAAGTAGTTGCTTGTCTCGCATGTGTCTTGAATTAAGTGTTTTGTGTTCAGTCAGGTTTTACAATGGAATTATTAATTGGTTCTTTCTGTTGCTGCAGTTACTAATAGCAGTATGAGTAGAACTTACAAACACATTAATAATTGCTATACATTTATTAACCCAGATTTTATAGATTTAAGTTTTCATGAAGCTACACATTTGTATTTACTTAAAATACATGAAGTATATTTTATTGCCATATGATTCTGTGGGCTCCTTTCTCCCCCTCCCTTACTTTGTTGATGACTCTTGGTACTTAACTGTGTCTTCTCTGAGCAGAAGTGCTGCTTCTTTGGTTTCTGGTTTCATCTGTTGTTTCCTGTGGTTGAAGATGAGATTTCAGTCTTGGATTTTTTTCTTGTAACTATTTAGTTTCGTCATGGTTACTTGTTCTGAGGCTTGGTGGTATACCCAGGTCTCCTCATCACTCTGGGGATTCCCTTTTCTTTAATAGATCACCTGTTTCCTAGATGATTTATTTTGTTCGTATCAGGGGTCTCCATGGTCCTGGACTCCAGCCATCCTCTTCTCTGCCCACTAGAAGCTGGAACTAGAGCTCCCATGCACCACCATCGAAACCATTCCTTCTTACCACCCTCTTGTTAATACTGTACTTTTTGGTATGAGATCAAGAGAACTAGTGAGACCTTTCATATGACTTATAAAACTTGTGTGTATATATATATATATATTTTGGTCTTCTTGAGACAGGGTCTCCTTGTAGCCCCAGCTGGCCTGGAACTTTCTATGTAGACCAGGCTGGCTTTGAACTCACAGAGATCCACCTGCTTCTGCCTCCCAGGTGCTAGGATTAAAGGCGTGCACCATCACACCCAGCTGGGAAATTTTCTTACCACACCTCAGTTTCCTTCTCACTTGCTAGTCCTGCTATGTAGCCCTACCTGGAATTATAGGCATGGGCCACAAACCTAACAAAACAATTTTTGGATTTATTTTTGTGTGAATGAGTGTTTTGCCTGCATGGATGTAAATGTATGCAGTGCCTGCAGAGGTCAGAAGAGGGTATTGGATACACTGGAACTGGAGTTATGGATGATTGTTAGCTGCCTGTGGGTGCTGGGAACTGAACCCAGGTCCTTGGCAAGAGCAGTCAGTGCTCTTAACTGCCGAGCCATCTCTCCAGCCCTCCACTTCCTCCATGCAAGGCACATGTTCTGCCATCGAGCTTTAACCCTGCTTGTCTCCTGTGTTTTTTTCCCCCTCTGGACTTGTTTAAATGTTGGGCCTTTTGGACTGCCTCTTTAATTTTATTGATTTACTTTTTGGTTGATTTGTTCACCTTCATAATTTTTTGTTTAATTTTTTATTCTTACTACAGTGCTTCCAGGATCTGAATTTTCAAAGTAGCTTTGTGTTTGCGTTTCGTGGTTATTGTGTTAGTAGTGTCTTGTCATCTGCTGTCCGTCTCCCTGATGTCTCTTTCTCAGGTTGTTTGTTTTAGGTTTTTGGTTTCTTCCATATTGAAAGCATTCTCAGATGTCTGGTTACCTTGAATTGTTCAAGCTTATTGGTATGGGAGACTGCAGGAGTGACTGGAAGCTCCAAGAGTGAGAGCTGAGCTTCACTATAGGATTAGCTGCCTGGGTCAGTGGGAGAACCCCTAAGTAGTAACTTTAACCCTCTCTTGGAGCCTGCAGTTTTCCCATAGGAGTTTCAGTCACTCCTCCAGGTGGAGGCCTGGCTGCCAGGGCTCTTGTCCTTGTTAGGGTTGGGATGCGAGCTGCCTCCACAGGCAGTAGGGTAGGTATTTGAACACCTGGTCCCCAGCTGGTAGTGCTCTTTTGGGGGGATGTAGACCTTTATCAGCTGGGACTGGAGGAAGTAGGTCACTGGAGACAGGTCCTTGGTCAGGCCTGGCCTTGGTTCTGTCAGAACTCTGCTTCCTGATCCACTAAGACATAACCAACTGCACTATCACCTCCTTCTGCCACAGGTGGAATGTGTACCCAGACTTTCCTTGGACCAATGAACCACAGTTCTCTAGGGTTAAGTAGCCTGAGAATCTGCTGACAGCCACACGAGCTGTGCAGTACACTCAGATTACTTTGGTCAGTTGAAGAAATAATGGAGTTAGGGTTCTCTAGTTGCCTTCCTTTTGCTTCTTTAAAGAAATTTTATCTTAATGGCTTGAATACTAACCTTGGTAAGCCACAAATTCAGTCTCTGACCCTCTAGCTAGTGAAGCCAAAAGAAGCAACTCTGGGGGGTGGAGAGATGGCTCAGCAGTTTAGAACACTGGTGGTTCTTGTACAAGACCTGGCTTCAAATCCCAGCACCCACATGGCAGCTAACAACTGTCCGTAACTCCAGTTCCAGGGGATCCAACAACCTTTCTGTCGTCCTCGGACATTGCACGACACAGGTGCACTTAACATACGCAGGCAGTACACGCATACACATAAAATAAAAATAATAAAAATTAAAAAAGAAGCAACTCTGAACTAGGAAGAATGACTTTTTAAGTCTCAAGGAAAGGATTAAATAGAATTTAAAGATGCTTGGTGTTGATTTAGTTTTGGCAGGAAATACCAAAGAGCAGCAGCAGAAAAGGGGTTTAAACAGCTTTTCACATTTTGCATGAAAAGTAAAATAAAAATTTGCCTGAATTGGCTTTTGAGTACTGCTTCTGTGATTTCATGAAGTCCCACATCATTCTTTTCAGAACCCAAAGATTACCCCCAATCCATCAGGGGTAACCCCACATCAGGGATAATCCCAGATTTCTACCTAATCTAGGTAGAAAAGGGCCACTCTGCTTAGCATTGTGGTGCTGCATTTGCTTTGTTTGTTTGACAAAGGGTCTTCCTCAACCCAGCCAGCCTCCCAAGCTCAGGAATTTTGGTATGGGCTCAGGCCTAGCTCCACCCTCACTTTCTGCTCCACCTTTCTCCCAGGGGCTTTGGCTAGTCTAAGTAAGCACTCCTGGTGCTTGGTCATGGGGATGCTTCTGATTTGAGCAGTGAGTTGGGAAGGTGGCAGAAGAGCAGGCTTCAGACACGAGATCCCTCATCAGTTAATCTGCAGTTACAGACTGACTGCCTGTATGTGCTGAGTGCTTGCTAGGTGTGGGAATGTAATGGTTTCTATATTTGTATCCACATGGAGTGTCCTTTATCCAAAACACTTGGGTCAGAAGTGTTTTGGATTCTGACTTTCAGATAGAGATTCCCACCTTGTATATGGCATGTAGATCAAAAGATCATCTTGTTTTTAATGCACAGGGTTGCCTTATTATAGTGGCCTAATGCTGTTCTGCTTTTGATGGTTGCCTAACTCTGGTTTTAGAAAATGATATCAAACTGTAATGTCTGTTTCCCTTTAAATGGATTTCCAACAGTGCAAACCTGAATATCACATTTACCTTTGGGGTTTAACCTAAAACCCCACAGGATTTCTTCTCGTTTCTAACTCCAAATTTTAAAGATTGTTTTCAGAACATTTCTAACATGCTTTCTTCAGGTTCTGTTCACCTATCAGTAATAATTTTGGGGAAGGAACTCTGAAATCCTTCAAGTCTCTTAGTTTGCAATTAATTTTTAAAGTTTGTTTTGACAGTTAAATATTAAAGAAGAGATTATAGATAAACGAAAAAATTAGTAAATGCAGTAACAAAGAAAGCCAGTTAGTATTCCTGTGCTGTTACTTATTTATGGTGTGCTACTAAATGTTTTTCGATTATAACATGAGGTTGTGTTTGTTACAGGTCATTGACCCAGTGGCTCCGAGATACGTTGCATTACTGAAGAAAGAGGTGATCCCAGTGTACGTCCCTGAAGCTCGGGAGGAAATGAAAGAAGTGGCCAGACACCCCAAGGTCACTGCGCAGTTTCACCAGGGTTTGCTTTGTATCAAAGGGAGGGGCTTAGTTTCACAGTCATTTTCTGTTTCACATTAATTACCAAGATTTGATACTAACTGAAGCAAGTCTGT
Organism: Nannospalax galili; assembly: GCF_000622305.1. Taxonomy (NCBI): domain Eukaryota; kingdom Metazoa; phylum Chordata; class Mammalia; order Rodentia; family Spalacidae; genus Nannospalax; species Nannospalax galili. The sequence continues at coordinate 349,501 of NW_008331650.1, forward strand.
ATTTTTTGCTGAATACACTTATTTATAGTAATGCCCAGCATATGACAGAGCTGTTGCATTGAGTCGGTTCTTATTTTCTGTTCTGTGAAGACAGCTTGTGTGTAAAGAGAACTTATCTTCCTTCTTGGCATCATCTTGAAAGTTGAGATGTTATAATTCATAACACCTTTGCCTTTAAATTGTCGTACCTGATACTGATGCACTACATACATACACACACGGACATGTAATAAATCTGCACTGAGGATTAAACACATGTCCTCTAGCCAAATACTTTGCCACTGAACCAGTTCCACAGTTCTTAGATCTGCAAATCCCAAGTCTCAACTTGATTTCAGGTTTTCTCTGCCATTTTCTCTGTTTTGGAAGTATCTGTAGAGTAAAAATGGTATCTTTCCATCTGCATTCTGAATATAGATCTTAAGTAGTAGAGAGTTCCTCTTAGTGAAATTGTGATTATTTTCTTGAATAATTGCTATTAGATGAAAATCTTAAAGCAAAAAATAAACTTTTGTTATAAATTGTTATGAAAGAAGTGGAGAGATGGCTCAGTGGTTAAGAGCACTGGCTGCTCTTGCAGAGGACCTGGGTTCGATTCCTAGCATCCACATGGCAGCTAACAACTGGCTGTAACTCTAGTTCCAGAGGATCCTACCCCCTCTCTGACCTCCAAGGGCATTGCATGACACGGGTGCGCTTACATACAGTCAGGCAATACACTCCACATATAAAATAAAAATAATAAAATAAAAAAAAATGTTGTATACTAAAATTATATTCATGAATAAATCATATACTAATAGACTGGCACTCAGTCAGTCTATATAGGTTAGGCAGATTAACTCACAGATGCATTGTGAAGACTTGTGAGCATTCTTAGTTGTGGCCATAGATGATGATTCTCTTTCTATGTATTTAACTACGTTTTAGTTTTAAAGATATAAACAGTAATAATTTTCCCTGTGAATTCTGCCAAACAAAAATGGAAGCTGAGCCAGCAAAGGTGCTTGCCACCAAGCCTACTGGCCTGGGTTAGGGTTCCAGGACCACGTCACATGATAGAAGGAGAGAACCCACTCCTAAAAGTTGTCTGCATGCCCACATATGCACGCACTCATGCACACATACGTACATACATAAATGCAATAACAAACTTTTTTTTTTTTTAACCCTGAAACTTAACAAAGACAAAATACTTTTCATCCTCATATTTTCCTCTCCCTGCAATCTACACTGCAAAGATAGAACGCTTCACCACCCTGCACACATACGGAGTGCTGTCTGAAAGTTCGTGTTGTAAAACATGAAAGGCTCGCAGCCTCTGCCATGGTGCTCCGTTATCTAACAGCATTCTCCGGGAGTGACTATTTTCTCCTTTGATTACAAAAGCAGTGAGATTGTGAGACTCACAAGGTGCATTCTGGTTGAAGGGATGCTACATGATAAGCACTATGCATTTATCCCTGAACTTGGTGAGTGGTTCCTTTAGACTAGAAATACTCTTCAGGACAATTGCCTGGACAATCGTAGTGATTGCATCCAGTGTCAGGTGGGTTTTCTGCTTTGTGGGCAGTATATTTGTTGGCGTTCAGAATTGGGAACACATTAAAATCAAGCAAGCTCTTCCTTGGATATTGCCAGCATTTAACAGTGGTGCAAGTAACTTATTTGGTTAAAGAATACAGTGAGTGAGTAGAAGAATTTGCCCACTAGGCTCAGGGTTCAATAGTTGTTGTATTAACTAATGTTCTCCTTTTAATTATTCAGAATCCTGATGTTGGCTTGAAGCCTGTGTGGTATAGTCCCAAGGTTTTCATAGAAGGGGCTGATGCAGAGACTTTCTCAGAGGGTGAGATGGTCACATTTATAAACTGGGGCAACATCAACATTACTAAAATACACAAGTAAGAACTTTTTATTTTTCAAATGTGTGGAACAAAAGTCTTTGACGTTTGTTTATTTATTAAACATTACTTAATTCAGACCCTGATTGACATTCGTGGTGCTGGTTAATAAATCTGCCCGGATATGGACACTGAAAGTACTAAATATGAATGGAATGTTTTTGTTTTTTTTTAAATATATACTTTTTAATGATTTATTTAATAACCACATACTTAGAAGAAGCGTTTCATTACAACAGCATTGACATATTCAATAACAATTTCCAGAGCTAAGATACATCTCCTTCAAAATTGGAGCCAGGGTCTCCTCCCAAGCCCATGTGACCCCTGAGGAACAGATCCTCAAACGACCTTCAGAGTAAAAATAAATCGCCTTATCTGGGCCAACTAACTCTGTGGCCTTAAACACCCAAAAGGAAAGTATAACCAAAGACTAAAGGGGCCAATATAATTTCTTAAGAGTCCATATGTATAG
>NW_008331650.1:352111-355858 GCF_000622305.1 Nannospalax galili
ATACAATGATATATTATTGAACTCAGTATAAGCCCTGTAAGACATAAAATTGGATGAGTTTTTAACCTTTAAAAAAGATCTCCATTTCATTTTAGAATATATGGTTCCTTGCAGAAAGACTCATTGTTTTTGTTACTGAGATGTTGGCCCTGGAATGTCTTTTAAAATACACATTTGAGAGATGGCTCAGAGGTTAAGAACACTGGTTGTTCTTGCAGAAGACCCGGGTTGGAATCCCAGCACCCACATGGCAGCTAACAACTGTCTGTAACTCCAGTCCCAGGGGATCTGACAGCCTCTTCTGACCTCTGCAGGCATTGCACGACATGGGTGCACTTACCTACATGCAGGCATAACACTCATACACATACAATAGAAATAATAAATTTTAAAACAATACACATTCCAGTGGAGATGTAAAAAATAGTTTTCATGCTTCAGAAGGGTCGTCCTTTTTTACCATCTAAATAGTTGCTGTGGGATCCTTTGACCAGGATTTATATGGGTAACTTTATCTTTATCCTAAAAGTTGAGTGGCCAGTATTAATCCTGAATTTGAGTTTCAGGCTTTCAGATTATATAAATGAATATGTTTAAGATTTATGTAAATTCTGAAATCTTAATTGTGTGGTCATGACAGGATTGCCAGTAACTGCACATGTAGTGTTTCAGGTTTTACAGTGCTTAGTGCAGGTGAGTTTAAATCCATAAATGTGTTTTTTTCATTAGATGTATGGATCTGTTGTCCACGGAATCATTAATATTTTGACAGTTTATTTCACTCATATATCATGTTTATCAGCCATATATTAGAAAGTATATGTTTGATTTGAAATTTCTGCAAAGAAAATTCTTTATCCACTTATTGCAAAATACTAAAGCATTTCTAACAGGCTTTATTTCCTTTGAACACTTCTGTCTTCTGTCTAGAAATGCAGATGGAAAAATTCTGTCTCTAGATGCAAAATTGAACTTGGAAAACAAAGACTACAAGAAAACCACCAAGATCACTTGGCTTGCTGAGACTTCACATACGCCCCCTGTTCCAGCAGTCTGTGTCACTTATGAGCACTTGATCACGAAGCCAGTGCTGGGGAAGGATGAGGACTTCAAGCAGTATGTGAACAGGGACAGCAAGGTAGCCTTCAGAAAGAAACCAGGCATTTCTTCTTACATGAGCATTCCTTAACATTTTAAAAGTTAATTTTAAGTATTTTAGTTTCTTAAGTAAAAATGAAAAGCACCTATAGAATTTAAAGATGTAGCTGAGCCTGGTGTCTCATGCCTGTAATTCCAGCACTTCAGTGGCAGAGGCAGGAAGATTGTGAATTAAAGGCCAGCTTTTAGGCTATGTAATAAAATTGTCTCTAAAAATCAAGGACTAAATTTGTAGCTCAGTGATAGAGCATTTGTGTAGCATGCACAAGGCTCTGGGTTCAGCCTTCGCCACTGAAACAAACAGAAGGTAAAACACAGGGAAGTAACTTGCTTGAAGATATAGTGAATAATAGAACTGGACTCAAACCCATGGGGCCTGTTAGGGAGCCCTCGAGTGCTACTGTGCCTTCCAGTTGCGTTTCACAGTTGGGAATTCTTTCCACAGGATTGCCAGTCAGGTTACGGACAAGGTGTTCTGAAGATATTCAGGTCATAAATGTTAACTTCAAAAAAATGTGATAAATTTGTGTGTAGTGGTGCATGCCTGTAATCACAACACTTTAGATGCTGAGGCAGGAAGATTGCCAAGACTAGGATATCCTTTGCTTCATAGTGAGACAATTATCTCAAAACACAAAAAACCAACCAACCTGAATACCAATTGTGCGCATGCAGCCTCCTGTCTCCCCTCCCTAGAACTGGGGTTACAAGTGCACACCCCACACCAGCACTTTTACATGGGTTATGGGGATCTAACTCAGGTCCTCATGTTTACAAGGCAAAGGCTTTACCAAATTGAGCCACCTTCCTAGCCCTTACGTATTAAAATTTTTGAAAATTGTATGAGTGTATTGCCTGCATGTATGTAGGTGAACCTAATGTTGTACAGTTCCCGCAGTGTTCAGAAGAAGGCATTAGATCCCCTGGAACCGGAGTTATGGACCGTTGTTAGTCACTATGTGGGTGCTGGGAATTGAACCCAGGTCCTCTGCGAGAGCAGCCAGGACTCCTAACTCCTGAGCCATCTCTCCAGCCCTGTATTGGGCTTTTTTAAAAACATGTGTATGAATGTATTGCCTGCATGTATGCAAGTACCTGTGTCATGCAATACCCATGGTGGTCAGAAGAGGACATTGGATTCTCCTGGAACTGGTGTAGTGGATGGTTGTTAGCCACCATGTAGGTGCTGGGAATTAAACCCAGGTCCTCTGTGAGAGCAACGAGGGCTCTTAACTGCTGAGCCATCTCTCCAGCCCTGTATTAGACTTTTTTAAACATATGTTTGAAATGAGAATATTCTAGCTATTGGAAATATTGCTTGCATTTTATAGTTACTTTAATGCTCTACTTTGAAAAGTGGGTTTGGTTCTGTGTCATTTTTCTAGCATGAAGAACTAATGTTGGGGGATCCCTGCCTTAAGGATTTGAAAAAAGGAGACATTATCCAACTTCAGCGAAGAGGGTTCTTCATATGTGATCAGCCTTATGAACCTGTTAGGTTAGTATCTGTGTGTGTTTACCTGTGTGTATGTTTTGGTGGTGTTGAGGATTGAACCTGCGTTCTCTCGTTCTCTCTCTCTCTCTCTCTCTCTCTCATGTGTGTGTGTGTGTGTGTGTGTGTGTGTGTTTGTGTGTGTGTGGTGTGTATTTTGGAGGTGTTGAGGATTGAATCTGCAGTCTCACAGATCAAAGGCAAGCACTTAATCACTGAGCTGCGTGTATCCTCAGCCTGCCTGTTAGGTAAATAAGTAGAATCTCTAAACAAAAATGCTTGAACTTCTCATAGTGAATAATTTAAAAATCGAACTTGTTTAAAATACTGTGATGTTTTTGCTTAGTTTGATTTGATCTTCTGTATGTACTATTTCAGACTTCAGTAATTTAGGCAATATAAGTGGAAATTAATAAGTTACTCATTTATAAAACTAAAACATCCTCATGTAGTTTTAGTATAAAGAAAAATTTCAATTACTTGTCCTTGTTTGTGGGATAATCTTTTTTCCTTTTGTGATACAGTCTCACTCTAGTTCAGGCTAGTCTATAATTCATGGCAATCTTCCTACCTTAGCCTCCCAAGTGTTGGGATTGCAGACATGAGATAAATCTTTTTTTTTTAACCTCTTGAATTGTGGCCAGGCCTTCTACTGAGCTTAATACTTAGTGATTGCCTACTGGGTATTTCTGAAGGGTGTTTTCCAAGTACCTCACATTCAAATATAATTATAGTTCCTGGATGCTGCCTTTGACTCTTTGTCTGTCTGTCTCTGTCTGTCTGTCTGTCTCTCACGCGTGTGCTCTCGCTCGCTTTGTGTGTGTGTGTGTGTGTGTCATGGGGGGAGGGGGTACAGTGTGTGTGTGTGTGAGTCCAGAAGAGGGAGTCAGGGAGTCAGATCCCCTGGAGCTGGAGTTGCAGGTTTCTGTAAATTGTCTGCCTGACGTGAGTGCTGGTCCTCTGTAAGTGCAGTACATGCTCTTAACCACTGGACCATCTCTCCAGTTCCTCTTTCATAGCTTCTCAAGTGTGTCTTTACTTCCTGTTTTACCTGTACTGGTCCACTTTTTACATGGCCACCAGTCTAAAAATTTCAA
>NW_008331650.1:356617-360173 GCF_000622305.1 Nannospalax galili
GAGAGATAAACATAATCACTTTTTACCTTAAATGTGAACGTTCCACATAATTATCCCAAAATTTATACCGAAAAGGGAAGTAATTATATCAGAAGTTTAAAGAAACTGAAAAATCAACTTTTAAACTATATCCTAAATCCAGTATTTACAGAACAAAAGAGGATAAATTCACCCCAGTCCTGTCTGCTCCATGTTTCTAGTACTCCAGGGTTCTAGGAAACTTTTATATTTCCTGGATTCTGCCTTTGTCTCTTTGTCTCTCTGTCTCTGTCTGTCTGTCTGTCTGTCTCTCACGCGTGTGCTCTCGCTCGCTTTGTGTGTGTGTGTGTGTGTGTCATGGGGGGAGGGGGTACAGTGTGTGTGTGTGTGTGTGTCATGGGGGGAGGGGTACATCTCAAGTACCTGCAGAGTCCAGAAGAGGGAGTCAGGGAGTCAGATCCCCTGGAGCTGGAGTTGCAGGTTTCTGTAAATTGTCTGCCTGACGTGAGTGCTGGTCCTCTGTAAGTGCAGTACATGCTCTTAACCACTGGACCATCTCTCCAGTTCCTCTTTCATAGCTTCTCAAGTGTGTCTTTACTTCCTGTTTTACCTGTACTGGTCCACTTTTTACATGGCCACCAGTCTAAAAATTTCAAAGCAGCTATTATATCTCTTCTCCACTTACGATTTTTGATAATTTTAGAGTAAAATCCAAATTTTGTGTTTGAAATGTTAGATTTTTCATGTCTTGGCCCACATAAGCCATCCCCACCCTGATCTCTCTCATGCAGCACTGTAGACTTCTTGTGTGTTCCAAAGCATCATGTCCCTTTGAACTTCTACCTCTTCCTGCAATGAGCCAGCATTTTGTTTTGAGACAGGGCTTTACTATGTAGCCCTGGCTAGTCTGGTCTGGAACTATGTAGACCAGGCTTGCCTTGATCTCACAGAGCTCCACCTGCCTCTGCCTCCCAAATGCTGGAACTAAAGGTATGTACCTCCCATGCCCAGCCAAAGTTTTCTGTCTTATCTCAATAACCTTCCAAATGCAACTTCCTGTGGAGTTGTCTGCATTCTCCTAGATGAAAAGCCTCACCTCATACAGCTGGCCTTTTCCCTTTTAGAATGTTTGTTACATGTTGTTACATGTTGAAACTGTGTGTCCTGGTATTTGTTTCCACTAGAACTTAAGCCCGTAGCTGTAGATGTGTCTACTGGTCTTAATGTGTGTACTGGTCTTGGAAGCACATTGTCTCTAGTCAGATCATGCATAGGGACAATAGAGCACAGTGTTCAGTACTTTCTGAGCCCTTGAGCATTTAGTGGTGGTGCTGCTTCCAACTAGAGTAACAATAATAGCATCTTAAGCTTTTTCTCAAAAAATTGAACTTTTAGACAACTGATGTTAGAAAAACAGCATAGCCACATATAAAAGTTGGACTTTAGCTTATATACAAAAATTAACTCAAAATTTATTGGAGACCTCAGTGTACAATCTCAAATTATAACACTATCAGAAGAAAACATAAGCAAATCTGTAAAAATTAAACAATGTTTCCCTTGGGTGTAACATCTAAGTATAAACAGCTGAAGAAAAAAATAAATTAGACTTCATGAGAATTGAAAAAGAAATTGTGTTTCAAAGGACTTTACCTATCTGATAAAAGCACTCTTATCCAAAAGGAATGTAAAGACATATAATCCTGTTAAAAATGGAAATAGGATTTGAATGGATACTTCTCCATTTGAATGGATACTTCTCCAAAGGTGATATAATATGGTTATTAAACACGTGAAGAGGCACTCAGCATCAGTTAGTAGATATGTGAAGAAGCACTCAGCATTAGGCCCTAAGAAAATGTAGCAGGGCCACAGTGAGATCATTGCTCCATGTCTGCTGCTGAATGGAAATGAAAAAGATAGAAGACAGAAGCACATGTTGGAGGAGGTATACAGAAATCAGAGCCTCTGTACTGCTGGGATTGTAAAATAATGGCCACTTGAGAGAAGACAGCAGTTTGGCAGTTCCTCCCAGTGGTGAAGTCATGGCTCTTTCTTTGCCGGGCACTTGAAACCTGTTATGCCAGAACTTGAAGCAAATGCCCATCGCTGTATTATTCATAATTGCTAGAAATGCCCGCTCACATAAACAAAATGTACTCTGCCTGTACAACAAAACAAATGAAGTATGAGCTCCTGCTGCATTATAGTTGAGCTTTGTAAACATGCCAGTAGAAAAAACAGTCATGGCAAAGTGTCTCTTGTCTTAACCCACGTACATAGAATATCCAGAATTGAAAACGTCATAGGAAAATCAGTAGCTGTCAGGGCCTAAGGACCTTAGGGGGTACTGGGGAGAAGTAGCTACAGGGCAGTTTCCTTTTTGTTGTGATGTAAGTGTTCTGAATTAAAATGGTGATTAAACATTTTTATAGAGCTGCTGAGTTGTATATATTCAAAGAATTTTAAAAAAAAATAATTGCTGTGTATATATGATAGGGGAAGGGGCCAGAGGATGTACAGAGGTCAGAGGATGGCTGTTCTCTCATTCATCTTTACCTAGGTTCCAGGGATCAAACTCAGGTCACTAGGCTTGCATGGCAAATGCCTTTACCTGCTGGGTCATCTTGCTAGCCCAAAGAATGTTTTTGTATGTGAATTATCTCAAGAAAACAAAAATACTGAGGAATTAATATCCTAGTGTTACTAAATTACTCTCTACTTTGTGGTTTTTACTACAGTTTGCAGTCTTTCACTGGGAATGTTTTCTCAGTCAGTGTATAATTTATAAAAGCAAAGTCTTAGAGAAACTTAGGGACATTAGGCGTGGTGTGCAGGTGCATTGTCTTCCATCGGGGGAATTTCAAACCCAGCCATGCCTTTTCTTATTTTTGCAGCCCAGGCTGGCCTCAAGCCTCAAACTCTGATCCCACAGAGTACTTGGATTGCAGCCATGGGCTAGCACACGTAGTGTCACTAATGCTGTTTGTAGCAGCACATAGGGTAGATCGACTTTTGCCATGAGATTCACTGATTCATATCTTTGGAAGATCATAAATGTAAGTTTGTAATAAAAGCTGCTAACTTTTACTCATATACTTACTGCTTTAAAACTACTCTTAAGAGCCTCTGATTTCAGTTCTGAGAATGGACTGCACTTTAAAAACCATTCACTCCGTATCATTGAATGGATCCAGGAACTCAATTTTAAGTCCTATTTAGGTACTTTTATTCAAATAAACTTTTGGCCATTTTCTTTTTAGCCCGTATAGCTGCAAAGAAGCCCCATGCGTCTTGATATACATACCTGATGGACACACAAAGGAAATGCCAAAATCCGGGTCAAAGGAAAAGACCAAAGTAGAAACAACAAGAAAGGAGGTAAATGTTGATTCCTTCATCTTTATATCTTTGGGGGAATCTCTTTATAAATGGCTGTCCTTGCCACCTTTGAGGTTGGGATTGTGACAGCTGCTTTGGTCGTTGTGGCTGCTGCATGTTTTCTGCTAAGATTTGAACATATTGGAGAGCATCTTTTTTTTTTTTTTTTTTTTTTTTTTTTTTTTTTTTAAAAAAG
>NW_008331650.1:360271-369049 GCF_000622305.1 Nannospalax galili
TTTTAAGACAGGGTCTCCCTGTAGCCCCAGCTGTCCTGGAACTCACAGAGATCCTCCTGCCTCTGCCCCCCAAGTGCTGGGACTAAAGGTGTGTGCCATCACGCCTGATGGAGAGCAAATTTTTTTTAAATGTCCCTTTACTATATCAAAAAACTGAGGACTAGGGTAAAAGGAGCCTTTTTAAGGGAATCCCCGCTCTGCAGTAGATCATCCCCATCTTTCCTCCCTACCCTTTCCTCCTCTCTCTTTCCTTTTATTCTTATGCTTTGTTAGACAGGAGTCTTGCTGTATTCCCTGGCTAGTCTCTAGCTCATAGTCCTGACTGCTGGGATTACAGGGCTGGGATTCTCTTGCTGGCTGGTGTTTTCGTTAGGGGTGTTGTGTGGTGTTAGGGAACTTGTAGGACACCAGTACTGAGGCTTAGCTTCCCACTTTATAAGTGGGTAGTGGCAGCCTTGCCAAAAATCACAAAACTATAACCAAATTAGCATACTAACCTTGTTTTCTGGCTCTGTGTTTGTATTTATCTATTAAAGTCTGATGCCCCTTGGAAAGGAAGCTCCCTCTTGCCATTAAGGTTCTGAAAAGAGAAAAGGAGGAAGAATTATTAAGGTGTGGATAATGGGGATTGTTTCTTTGCTCTTTAAAGTTTTCTTTGTTGTTTTTGTCTTAGAGGTAATGCTTAATTAATTCTGTAAGATTGTTAGGCCTCTGCATGGCAGTCAAGATCAGGAGGGCATTTTAGATGGAGACATGAGTCTTCCTCTTTTCATACAGAATGTGTCTGTTTGAGAGATGGTGCCCAAGAAATAGGGTTCTGTTTACAGGCCAGCAATGCTCAGACTTTGTGTTCCTGGCACCAGACTTTCTCTGACGGTTTTGGTGTCACCCCTCAGCCAGATGACATCCCAGTAGTCTCATTAAGCAGTTAAGTTCAAACAACTAAATACTTACATCCTAATAATTTAGTAGCCATTTGAAAACAATACTCATATAAACTGAAGAATAGACTTGAAATTTCATTCTGAAAGTGTTTTGTTGTTAAATATTAAGTATGTTGATTTTTATTCATTCTTAAAATGGTTGAAAGAAATCTTCACAGATTGAAAGAAAAAATAGTCCTTTTGTTTTTTTCCTGAGCTTCGTACTCTTTGTACGCCATCGTGCTTCTTTGCTGTCTGCATTTGCTTCTTAAACACAGTGGCTGTGGAAATGCAGCTTTGCTGGGTTCATCATCAAAAGGAGTGGAGTACACTCATGGTAAAACCGAGTACTGTGAGCTAGAAGCACACAGCGTTTGACAGACGTCAGCATATTGCTGTTCCCCTTGAATGTTTAAAATGTCCCATAGTGCCACTGTGGCACCCTTTAATATCTTGATACACAGTGCGGGATCCCTGGATCTTAGTAGCTGGGCAGCCATCGAAGATTTGACCACTGTGTAAAGACTCAGAAGAGTACACTGGCATCGTGATTAGGCTTTATCGATCAGGAGCCAGAGAAGGACAGCATGGGTGATAGGAACTAGGGGATGGGCTCAGGATGTAGAATGAGAAGGGTCCTCCTTCCCCGGTGTGTCAAGCCGACAACCAAGATTAGCCATCAAGCACTTAATCTTTGTAATAGCATATGTATTTATTTCAGGGTTGCATATCTAGTATGTGTTAGCAGTGATTTATTCTTGGTGTAAATGCATGTATTCTAGTTTAACTAGTGTCCTAAACATCAAAACAAAGATTCTTCTTCTATTTCCCACCCCCAGGTTTCTGTTAAGATAAAAGTGCTCCAGTGACTCTCTGTTTACCTCTGTGTTGTTTACTGCTGTCATTTTTTGTTAGAACAAGTTCTTAGGCATGAGATTATTTGTTTAAGCTTTAGAAGGGATTGAAATTTAAAATTTTTATGAAACATTGTAAAACAGTTTGATACAGTTTTAAGGGAGAACACTTAAATTAATATTTTACTTTTGGCTTTCTGCATCTGTAGACTCTTTCTCCTCTTAAGGAAAAACTAGCAGCATCTCTGAATAACTCTTGTGCTACAACGGAGGATTCCTCGGTCCTTTACAAGAGAGTGGCTGTTCAGGGGGATGTGGTACGGGAACTGAAAGCCAAGAAGGCAGCAAAGGAAGACGTGGATGCAGCTGTGAAACAGCTTTTGGCTTTGAAAGCTGAATATAAAGAGAAAACTGGCCAGGAATATAAACCTGGAAATCCCCCTGCTGCAGTACTACAGAATGTTTCTACTAAATCATCAAGCGCTGTGGAAAACACATCTCTGTATGATAAAGTTGCTGCCCAAGGGGAGGTGGTTCGAAAGCTGAAAGCTGAAAAGGCTCCTAAGGTCAGTATGCTGAAGTCAAGAGTGTACAGTAGGCAAGCGTGTGTGTTTACACTGCCTAATGTAGCCACATCTCATGAAATGGGTTGTTTGTAAGCTGCCTGCTTGAATATTTTGACAGCAATCAATATTTATTGCTGCCTGCTGTGAACCAAGCTCTGAAAATATAAGAAGCTCACAGTTGAGGGAAGTTATGGGCACCAAAAATGAAACACAAACTCTAACCTTGCATGGCGTGACTACAATCCTGTGTAATATGTATGAGTAGTAGGGAGATGTGTTGCAGTTAAAAGTGAGGGGAAAGGGAAAACAATTCATAAAGGATATTTGAAATATTCTTCGTAGGCTGGAAGTATAACTCAGTGTAGAGTGTGTGTTTAGCAGGTGTGAAGCTTGGGTTGGATCCCCAGCACTCACACAAACCCCGGAGGAGGAGGAGGAGCCTTTTACAGGTAACAGCAGAAAGGCATTCCGAATATAGAACTGTGGCTCTCAAGTCCTGTGCACATCCAAATTTTAGGGAGTCTTGTTAAAATACAAATTACGGCCAGGTGTGGTGGCGCACGCCTTTAATCCCAGTACTCGGGAACAGGGGCAGGTGGATCTCTGTGAATCCAAGGCCACCCTGGTCTATATAGTGAGTTCCAGGATAGCTGGGGCCACAGGGAGACCCTATCTCAAAAAGACCGAAAAAAAAAAAACAAAAAAGCAAATTACTAGATGCCTACTTCTGTCTTTGCTGCAGTAAGTCCAGAGCACACAGAGAGAGGCATTCTCTTTCTTGTATTATTTTTTACTTTTATCACTTACCCAATACCTGCAGGAAGCAGTTTAAAGAGGAAAGGGTTCTTCTGGCTCACAGTTCAGGGAATGCAGTCCGTGTTCAGATCTCAGTGGACCAGGAATCAGGGGAAGGGGAATGCAGGTGCTCACACGGCTTTCAGTCTTTCTCTTTCAATCCATGGGATGATGCCGTCTACTTCAGGGTAGATCTCCCTCTTCAACTAATCCTCTCTGCACTTCCAAAGGTATGTCTCGTAGATGACTCTAAATCCCATTAGGTTGACAGACAAAAAAGCAAATTACTAGATGCCTACTTCTGTCTTTGCTGCAGTAAGTCCAGAGCACACAGAGAGAGGCATTCTCTTTCTTGTATTATTTTTTACTTTTATCACTTACCAAATACCTGGCAGGAAGCAGTTTAAAGAGGAAAGGGTTCTTCTGGCTCACAGTTCAGGGAATGCAGTCCGTGTTCAGATCTCAGTGGACCAGGAATCAGGGGAAGGGGAATGCAGGTGCTCACACGGCTTTCAGTCTTTCTCTTTCAATCCATGGGATGATGCCGTCTACTTCAGGGTAGATCTCCCTCTTCAACTAATCCTCTCTGCACTTCCAAAGGTATGTCTCGTAGATGACTCTAAATCCCATTAGGTTGACAGTGAAGATAATCGTCACAGTGAGTGTCCAAAAAGCAGGTGATGTGGTACTGCTTGCCCAGGGATTGGGCTTGAAGAAATAGACTAGTCAAGGCAGAATTAGACAGCTGCCAGCCATATTCAGGAAAAATAGTGCGTTGTTGAGAGGATCTTAGCCAGTGGCTCTTTCAGACTCTTCATAGATGAATCTTCCAGTGATAGCAGATTTTGGCAAAGTATGTCTAATTCTTGTTTCAGTGTGTCCTTACAGGAAACAGCCCATGGGATGTAGCGCTTGGTGTGGAAGGGTTACTTATAGTCAGTGACAAAAGGAAAGGCAGCTATGACAGAGAAACTGTGCTTGAAATGACTGAGCTAGTTCTGTTCAGACAACTGCTTAGGCTTTAAAAAATTTTTTAAATCTATTTTGTACTTGACGTCTGAATGATTGTTTGAGTCAACAGTCAGAAAATGTAAAGGCTTTATGAAATAACTGCACTTTATTCTTTGGCCCAATTAGGCCAGCTATGAAATGTCATTGGAACACAGCCACACTCAGTAGTCAGTGCACTGTCTGGCTGTTCCCTCCTGCAAATGTGGAGTTGGGTAGTGTAGCAGACTCTCAGAGCAAACATTTTTACAACCCAGCCCTTTACCAGATAAAACATGCTGATCCCTGCCCTAGAACAGAGGGTACGTAGACCTTTATAGGTGATAATTTTTACAAACTAATGTTGGACTCCATACTGTACTATATCTGCTGTTAGGATCGTGACCTTATTTGGGGTTGTTAGACCTTATTTGGGGTTGTTAGGTAGTTAAACACAGATTTCTAATTTAAAAATACTTAAAAACAACCAAACAAACCCTGTGATGCCTTAATTTACCAACCTCTACATCTTTTAACACACACATTGCCATTCCCACTCCTTCAGCTGGCACATCTAGTTGCCATTCCCCTCCTTCCCAGCAAGTGAGAACCTCTGCTTTGGGGCATCATTTATTACTAACGTAATAAGTGATGTGATATAATGATGTAGTAAAGGATCTCTCCGAAGTGCTGAAAAGGAGCTGCGATGAATTTTTTTTGGGAAAAAAAAATTCCATTGTGAATTGAGATGTCCAGGTTCTTTTGGAAGGTTCTGCTCTTATTTATTAGCTAAGGACACTGGGTTTTTGTTGTTGTTGAGGTTACTTCTCCCTTGGAGAAATGTTCCCATCCCGGAGCTGCTGCATAAGCGCTTTGGAACCTTTCATTCCAGTCAAGCCAGGTGAGGTCTCAACTTCTCCTAGGTGGGTAGTTTGTGGTCAGGAGTCCAGCTTGATTCCTTTGCCTGTGCTACTGTCTTCTCTGGTAGAATTTTGTTTATGGTAGATTATCAGATACTGAAATAATACAGATATGTGCGTAATTTAAAACTTTATATTGTCTCGTTTCATTTTAATTTTTAAAAGTGATGTATAGGGATTGGATTCAGAATTCTATCAGATAACAAAGCCAGGGTGCCCAAATCCCTTGTAGCTTGGCATTACCATGTAGTCTGCACATATCCTTCTGTGTATCTGTATACCTAGAATCCTCTCTGGATTACTACAAGTATCTAATACAATGTAAATAATTGTACTGTTTAGTGGGGACTGGTGAGATGACTCAGCAGATAAGATGGGGAGATGAGTCAGCAAATAAGCACAGTTCGATTCCCAGCACCCACATGGTGGTTAACAAGTATTTGTAACTCTAGTTCCGGGGAATCCAACACCCGTTTCTGACCTCTGTGGGCATTGCACGACACAGGTGTACTCACTATACATTCAGGCAGTAGTGTCTGTCATACACATTAAATATACAAACAGTTTAAGTAATGATAAGTCTACATTTTAGAATAGATGTAGTCTTTTGCTTCATGAATCTTTTAATACCGTAGGCATTCTGAGAAAGTCCTTTACAAATAAATTATTAGTCCAGGTTTTTCTTTCCTTGCCCACTTTTGGGGACATATTAAGATACAGTGGATTTCTTCAAATATTTTTGACCTTTGAGTACTTGGATCTATGGATATAGAGGGATGATATACTTGAGTAGTAGTTAAAGATTTTGAAATGACATTGAAATTTTCACAAATTTCAGGAAGTACCTCTTTTCTTCTTTTATTTTCAGGCCAAAGTAAATGAAGCTGTAGAATGCTTACTGTCCCTGAAAGCTGAGTATAAAGAAAAAACTGGGAAGGACTATGTCCCTGGTCAACCCCCATCATCTCAGAGCTCAAATCCAAGTCTTGGGAGCAATGCTGATCCTGCTGGTCCAGAGACACCAGAAGCCAAAGTACTGTTTGACCAAGTGGCTTGTCAAGGAGAAGTAGTTCGAAAACTTAAAGCTGAAAAAGCCTCTAAGGTTTGTGTGAGATTTTCTTAGGGTGACTTTGTTTTTGTTTTTTTACATCTCATACTGTTGTCTTTGCCTGGAGCACTTTGTCCCCATCAGATTTACCTGGCTTCCATTCATATTTTAGTTCTCAACTGATTTGCCTTGTCTTACAGAAATCCATATCCGTTCTTTTTTTTCCCCAACTAGACTGGGTACATTCATGACGTTGCCCATTATTTACACAGTTCTTCAAGATGCTGTTTTTTTTTTAAATATATATTTATTATTTTGTGTATATGTTTTGCCTGTATGTGTGTATGTATGTAAGTAAATGTACCCGTGTTGTGCAGTGCCTCTGGAGGTCATATCCCCCTGGAACTGGAGTTACGGATGGTTGTTAGTTGCCATAGAGATGCTGAGAACTGAACCCAGGTCTTCTGCAAGAACAGCCAGTGCTCTTAACCATTGAGCCATTTCTCCAGCTCCAAAGATACTGCATTTTAATAATTAAATTTGGGTTTTTTTGTTTTTTTTTTCCCTTTCTTTTAGTTGGGTCACTGGGTCTCATATATTTCCAGCTGGATTCAAACTTGCCATCCTCTCAGGCTTTACTTTTTAAGATTACTGATGTAACCACACCCAGGAAATTTTCTATTTCCCTCTAGTCTATAACATCTAGAGCATAAAGACTAAGACCCAGAAGTGCCCAGACATCACAAACCCTTAGGCCTTTTTTTAAAAAAATATTTTATTTTTATGGGTATGAGTATAATCTCATGTAGATGGTTTTATGTTGAGCTCTGGTATAGTTTGTGCGGATACTATTATGTTTGTTTTTGGAGACTGTCTCCCTGTGTGTTCTGTGCTGGCCTCACATAAGGATCCGACTCCCTAGGGTCAGATTATAGGTGCACACCACCACGGCTGGCAGGAGTGGCATTTTATTTTCTACAGATTTGCAGATGTGAAAGAGTAAGATTTGAGAGGCTTGAATTTTAATCCAGTAATGTAGAAGCTTGACTGTTGCCTTATTTATAACTGTGAATGTTCAGTTTATTTAATGGCTCTTATCTTAGGTCTCCATTCTAACAGAACTTTTTGCTTGATTAAATTCTCTATAATGATCCTGTCTGGAGTAGCAGTCCTTAGCCACATACAGTTCTTGATGGGTCTGTTGTGGATGAGGTTTAGTTTAAACGGCCACATGTGCCTAGTGACACTGTGTGAACTGTGCACTTACAGACTCAGCTGTTGTCTAGTTCTCTTGCATAGTTTGGTTATTTTTTGTAGTTAGTGTATTTTAATATTTTATGTCTATACCTATGACCGCTAGTTAATTGTGCCTATAAACCTCAGAAAGCTTTGGGTGTGGTATTTTTAAAAACATACCAGGACAGTTATTTGCATTAAATACTGCCCTCCTTTGTCTCTTGTATTATACTATAGGATCAAGTAGATGCAGCTGTACAGGAACTCCTTCAGCTGAAGGCGCAGTACAAGTCTCTGACAGGAGTTGAGTATAAGCCTGTGACTGCCACTGGGGCCGAGGACAAAGATAAGAAGAAGAAAGAAAAAGAAAATAAATCTGAAAAGCAGAATAAGCCTCAGAAACAAAATGATGGCCAAGGGAAAGACTCTTCCAGAAACCAAGGGAGTGGCGGGCTGTCACCGAGTGGAGCAGGAGAAGGACAGGGACCCAAGAAACAGACTAGGTAATAGACAGCTCTAAATGGACTCAGTTCTAAGAAGTGATTTCGTTTGATTTATTACCACTATTACTGCATGTGTGTGAGAGTGTGTACACAGCATACATGTGGAGGTCAGGAGACAACTTTGTGGACACCTTTGCATGGATGCTTGAGATTCAACTTGGTCTGTCAGGCTTGTGAGGCAAACTCTCTCTGCTGAGCTATCTTGCCAGCTCCTAAAAAATGCTTTGTTTTGGGGTGTTTTTTTTTTTGAGACGGGGTTTCCCTGTAGCCCCAGCTGTCCTGGAACTCACTCTGTAGACCAGGCTGGCCTTGAACTCACAGAGATCCACCTGCCTCTGCCTCCCGAGTGCTAGGATTAAAGGTGTGCACCACCACGCCCCGCATGTTTTTTTTTTTAATATATATGTGTTTTGCCTGCATGTATCTAACACATGTGCCCTTGGTGCCTGTGGATGCCAGAAGAAGGCATCAGATCCCCTGGAACTAGAGTTATAGATGATTATTAGCTGCCATGTGGGTGCTGAGAACTGAACTCCAGTCCTATAAAAGCAGTAAGTGCCCTTAACCGCTGAGCCATCTCTCTGGTCCTGTTTTGTGATTTTTTTTTCTCCCAAATGAAAGTCTTAGGTTATTAGCTGCCATGTGGGTGCCGGGAGCTGAACCCCAGTCCTATAAAAGCAGCAAGTGCTCTTTAACTGCTGAGCCATCTCTCTGGTCCTGTTTTGTGATTTTTTTTTCTCCCAAATGAAAGTCTTAGGTTATTAGCTGCCATGTGGGTGCCGGGAGCTGAACCCCAGTCCTATAAAAGCAGCAAGTGCTCTTTAACTGCTGAGCCATCTCTCTGGTCCTGTTTTGTAATTTTTTTTTTTCTCCTAAATGAAAGTCTTTTTTTTTTTTTTTTTTTTTTTTTAATTACCTTTTTTCTTTGTTTTTTTTTTCCTTCCTT
>NW_008331650.1:369557-375536 GCF_000622305.1 Nannospalax galili
TTATTTTTATTTTATGTGTATGAGTGTATTGCATATAGGTAAGTACACCTGTGTCATGCAATGCCCCCAAGGACAGAAGAGGCCATCGGATTCCCTGGAACTGGAGTTACAGACAGTTGTTAACCACCATGTGGGTGCTGGGATTCGAACCCAGGTCTTCTGCAAAAACAGCCACTGTTCTTGACCACTGAGCCATGTCTCCAGCCCCATGAAAGTCTTGTAGGAGCTAAATAAGAACTTTATTCTCAGTAGGATTTTTTTTTTTTCCTTTTAAAAGATTATTACTTTAAATTTCGTGTGTACCTGTGTATGTGTTTGGGTATGTGCACATAAGACAGGTGCCTGGGGAGGCCAGAGGCTTCAGATCCCCTGGAGCTAAAGTTACAGGTGGTTGAGAGCTGCCCAATGTCAGTGCTGAAAACCAAACTGGGATCCTTTTCAAGAGCAGCAAGCATGGTTAATCACCGAACCGTCTTTCCAGCCTCCCAACTCCCAGTAGGACTTTGAAGTTGTAAATTAAATATAAAACAAGGCTGATCTGTTCTTTCCATTGCTTTACAGTCTGAATAATGTAATTCTGTCTAAATCCAATTCCAGAAGTAGAATGAGCTCTGTGACAGGCTTCCTGTCATGCACACTAAGAAGAGTGAGCTTTAGAGGGGGTGGGTTTCCATCTGGGTGTCGGATCTGCTGCCTCCATAGGTCATCGTATAGATGCAACTACTGCTTACTGTGCTCAATCACTGACTTCATAGAATGTTGGGAAGAGATTAGTGCTTCTCCCTCCCCCTTCTGATTGCTTGTGAACGGTCCTGAGTTGTACAGTGTGTACACCACCATGCTCAGGTAATTGTTGGTCTTTTGAGGGAAGGATTATTATCTGGAATAGTAATTTGAGGAGGCAGGAGACTAGGACCCAGCAAAGGGTCTGACATGTTCTAAGCAAGTGCTCTACTGCTGAGCTGTGTCTCCAGCCCTGGAATACTTGGTACTTGTTGTTATTTAGTTGGTTTTTAAAGTTTAGATGTATATTTTTACAAACACCCGGCTCTAAAACTTTTATTTAGTGTACTTAAAAGTGTATACAATATAAGTGTATATATTATGTATAAACACATGCATGGAAGTAGCTGCTAGCTTTTGTTACTTTTTATATTGCCTTCAGTGAGACAGTGACTTCAAATGTAATATTATCTGGGTTGAGACTGGCAAAAACTTGTCATAGATGTATGTGAATAGGCTCTGCCTTTAACATATATTTGTAATTGAAAAAGAATTTTATAGGATGGGTGTGGTATCACATGCCTTTAATCCCAGCAGGCACATTTTCTGTGAGTTCAAGACCAGCTTGGTCTACATAGTGAGTTCTAGGCCAGCTGAGGCTACAGGAAGACCCTGTCTCAAAAAGAAAAAAAAACAAAACAAAGCAAACAAAAGTATTTTATAAATAAGATGCTTATTTAGTAGATCATAGCTTTGGTTAGGTTTGGCCCTGGCAGTTTTCATGGACAATATCTGACCACCTTTTAAGACCTGATGGATGCTGGGTGTGTTGGTGCATGCCTATAATCTTAGTACTTAAGAGGCAGAGGCAGGAGGATTGCCACAAGTTCAGGCCAGTCTGATCTACATACTGAGTTCCAGGCAAGTGAGGGCTGAATAGTGAAACTAAAAATCAACAGTAATAAAAAGATGAAAATTTTTTTTAGGTTAAAAACATTCTCGTGGAAATGAGTATAAAAGAATGCAAATGTATAAATGAGTGATTTTGAAGAAATACTCCTATTTTAAACTGGTGGTTTTGTTTAGCCTGTTGTGGTTTGAATGTGTCCCCTGCAGTACATGTGCTGGGAACTTGATCCCCTAGTTCATGGGGTAATCCGAAGGTGGAGCCTTTGGAGTAATTAGAGTTAGCTGAAGTTATGAAAATGGGTCTCATGATAGTTTAATGGCTTTAAAAGCAAAGGAAGAGAGTCCCTGAGCTAGCCAGCAGCTTTCCATTGACCTACTGTGTCATGCTCTATGCCTCTAGAGGGCCCCCTCCACCTGCAGATAGGCTGTTGGAGTGTCCAGCACCATGAGTCAGCTCTGGAGATTGCTTGGTCTGGTCTCAGATACTTTGTTATAACAGCAGAAAACAGACTAAGACATAGCCTAAAAGAAATTGCTGAGTGAAAGAATTCATATTTTATTTTTCATGCCTGCAGATTGGGTCTTGAAGCAAAAAAAGAAGAAAATCTGGCAGAATGGTACTCTCAAGTGAGTATGCTTTCAGTCAGTTTCTATGTTTTAAAATTTCCCAGTCAGTTCTATGTTTTAAAATTTCCCAAAGTGGGGTTGATGTTTAGATCTAAAGCATAAGTAAAAAGTTAGTAGTAACAATAAGTGGTGCCCTCCTTTAGTGTGGGTGTATATGCACATGTGTGTAAATGACAACCTTGGATGTCATCCTCAGGAAAGCCATCCTCCCCCTTTGAGACAGGGTCTGTCTTTGGTCCAGAGCTTACCAGTTAGGCTACATTGACTGACCAGTGAACCCAGGGATCCTTCTCTTGAGATTACAAGCACATACCGCCAAACCTGACACTTGTAGGGTTCTGGGATCTAACTCAGGGCCTCATACTTGCGAGGTAAGCAGTTTACTGACCGGGCCCTCTCCCCAGCTCTGTGATGCTATTGTAATAGCATAGTATAGGCCAGGAGTGGTAGCACACCCCTGTAATCCTGGCCCTTAGGAAACTAAGGCAAGAGGATTCAAGTTCCAGGCCAGCTGGCTGCATAGTGAGACTGTCTCAAAATAAAAACTAAAAATAACAGAAGGCTGGGAGTGTGGCTTAATGACGGAGGCTTGCCTAGCATGCCCAAGGTCCTGAGTTTGATCCCCAGCACCACAAAGGAAGGAGGGAAGGATGGAAGGAAAAGTAATACATAGCATAGCTTTCCAGCATGTCAGTTTCAAAAGTATGGCCACTTACTGTTGAATCAAAAAGTAGTCCATGAGTAGTCATCGCTATTTTTTGTTCATATTGTGAGGTAAAGGGGTGAGTCTAAATTCAAAATAATATGTGGCCCCTGAGTGTAGGAAGGTCTGTTTTCCTCCATTCAGACCCTCCCCACCATGAGAATGTGTCTGCAGTTTCTACAAATTTTTTGATTACCGCATACTTTTGCCGTGTGCACTAGAGTACTGATTCAATTTATAGACTTTGTTTTTCTCTTAAAAAGGTCATCACAAAATCAGAAATGATTGAATACTATGATGTAAGTGGCTGCTATATTCTCCGCCCCTGGTCATATTCCATTTGGGAATCCATTAAGGACTTCTTTGATGCTGAGATCAAGAAACTTGGCGTTGAAAACTGCTATTTCCCCATATTTGTGTCTCAAGGTGCATTAGAGAAAGAGAAGACTCACATTGCTGACTTTGCCCCTGAGGTAAGTTAGCTTGCTGTTTTATTTTTTGTAGTTCCCTTGTAAACTCAGAAGCATATCCTCAATAGAATATAACAACCAAATTAGAGAATTGTAGGGCCATTTTTATTTAAGAAATCATATTCCTACTTTTATGGCAAGTTGTGTTTCTGTTTGTCATGTCAGCTGACTGACTTGTACTTTTGTAGTAATAGCAGCTGTTTGTTGCTTTAGTTGATGCTGAGAACTGAACATTTATCTACATTTGCGCTGGTCTAAACTGTCATTAAAATCATCTTTATCTTACTAGGTTGCTTGGGTCACAAGATCTGGTAAGACAGAGCTGGCTGAGCCAATTGCCATCCGTCCTACTAGTGAAACAGGTGAGGGCGGCCTTGGAGCACAGAACATTCCTGGCATCTAGAGCCGAGCCTCAGTGTTTGTGAGGTTTCAAATCCTTCCTGGCAAAATAAAATTTAATGGAAGGTGATGAAGACAGAATGCAAGTTTGTTTTGTAGAATTGTTTACATTAAGCCGTATTCATTATAATATTATTATAATAGAGCCCTTTATCATCATCGGGATATATGGGGTTTTTGTTTTGTTTTTAAGAGCTCATCTTTTTTTATTTTGTGCTATAAATTTTCAGAGCTTTTTAGGGAATTATATTACAATAATGTTTATTCTTGTGTTGATTATGCAGTTGCAAACACTGATACTTCATACTATGTTTACAAATTTTGTTGCTTATTTTGATTATATTCCCATAGGGTTTTGTTTGTTTGATTGATGTGACATGGTCTTACCATGTAACTCTGGCTGGCCTGGAACTCATTATGGAGACCAGGCTGTCCTTGAACTCACAGACATATGTCGGTTCTGCCTCCTGAATGCTGGATGTGTGCACGAGCCACCATGCCCGTTTTCCTGCAGGAGTTTTAGAGAGCTCCATTTGTGCCTGTTGGCATTATTCTTGGAATGCTGGGGGGGTATGGAGACGGCCATTGAGTCTCCATGTAGCTACAGCAAGGACTGATGAAATGATTTTCCTACATTACACTTGGTAAAGGGGAGTGCTGCTGAAATTGGTGAGCCTTTGGGGTTGATGGTGTCTTCTAATGTGATTATCTGTCTTTCAAGTTAGCTTGCTCTTTATTTGACATTTCTATTGGTATTTTTGTGTTTGCATTTTTGGAAATAATGACTCCAGCTTTTTTCTCATACCAAGTTGACAGTTTGGTTTTACTGGTTGTAGACTGTGTATAGGGGCGGATTTCATAGCAAGAGCTTTCTTGAAATGGGTGGACTCGTCAACAGAGAGAACAGAAAATTCTGATTTGCATGCATAACTGCAGGATTCAGGAGTGATATTCACATCTTTAAACTGGATAAAGATACCTACTTTGTGGTCTAAGGAGGGTTGAACAAGATAATGAATGAAGAGAATTTAACATGTCATATACTAGTGTTTTCTAAAATAAAACACGAAAGCTGACAACATGTTAAGTATGAATGCGTGAAGCATGCAGAGTGGTCATGTTTAGATCATGGTAGATTGGTGTGTCTTTGAGCAATGTACTCTGCGAACTAGGTAACGGTATCATTCAGTTAACCATTACTAGTAAACAGACACTTTTAATTCCTGTTAATTATGTTGTTAATGCAACTCTTATTGGCCTCAAGGAAGAAATCAAGCCTACAGACTTGTTTTCCTGTCTTCCAGTAATGTATCCCGCGTATGCAAAATGGGTGCAGTCACACAGAGACCTGCCCATCAGGCTCAATCAGTGGTGTAATGTGGTGGTAGGTACATGTGCCTTATAGTCTGTCAAAATTTATTATTTATTTGTCTTTTTCTGAGACAAGGTCTCCCTATAACCCCAGCTGGCTTGGAATTCACTATGTAGACCAGGCTGGCCTTAAACTCAAAATCAGATCTGCCTGAACTCACAGATCCATCCACCTGCCTCTCTCTCAAGTCCTGGGATTAAAGGTCTGTGCTACCATGTCCAGCGCTTTATTTTATTTTTTTAACCATGATTTGTTTTTTTCTTACTTTGAATATGAAAGCATTTTTTGAAATGTTTTGGATCACAATTATTTTTGATTTTTAAAAAATTTATTTTGGGGAGCTAGAGGAATGTCTCAGTGGTTAAGAATACTGACTGTTCTTTTTTTAAATTTTTACAAAAACTTTATTGAGAATTTCATACACGAATATAAGGTGTTTTGATCAAATCCATGCCCACTCCCTCCCCTCCAAAATTCCCCCCTCTGAAGAGGTAACCCTAAAATCTTTTAAGGATTAGATACAAGCTCCCAAATACTTTCGACATTTTTGGCCTTTGGAACAGAATATGTTGCTAACAGGCCCAAGGACATTTAGCCAAGAAACTGGCTACATTTCTTTGGGGTCTTTTTACCCTAACTACCTAGCCAATTCCTACCTCCTATTCTTATCACGCCATCTTCTGAAGGGGTTATCCAAATTGCCAGTAGGGAATAGGGATGCCAAGCGCTCTGGCTTCTTCCATGCTGAACAGGGACACAGGGTGAGGCAATTGGAG
>NW_008331650.1:375641-402994 GCF_000622305.1 Nannospalax galili
CTATGCAAGGTACTAGGAGAAAAAAATAATCACCACCGCACCCAACTGTGAATCCTGTGAACTACAATAACAACTGGCCTGGCAAGATAGAATCACCGGCGCAATAGTGACACAAGAATCATGGGAGTAACCAACCACTCTTTAATTGGATTTGAGGTCCACTTTCTAGGATAGATATGATCAAAATACGTTCATTGCATGAGATTCTCAAAGAATCATTAAATTTTTTTTTTAAAGAAAGAAAGACTGGAGAGATGGCTCAGTGGTTAAGAATACTGACTGTACTTGCAGAAGACCTAGGTTTGTATCCCAGTACCCACATGGCAGCTAACAACTGTCCGTAACTCGAGTTCCAAAGGATCTGACAGCCTCTTCTGTCCTCTGCGGACATGACATGGGTGCACTTACCTACATGCAGGCAAAACACATAAAATAAAAATAAATTAAAAAAATTTTTAAAAAAATATTTTTAAGTGTACCACATGCATGTAATCCCAACAGAGGCCAGAAGAGGGCATCACATCCACTGGAACTGGAGTTTTAATGGGTGGTTGTTAGCTACCATGTGGGTGCT
Source organism: Nannospalax galili (assembly GCF_000622305.1). Taxonomy (NCBI): domain Eukaryota; kingdom Metazoa; phylum Chordata; class Mammalia; order Rodentia; family Spalacidae; genus Nannospalax; species Nannospalax galili. The sequence goes on from NW_008331650.1 coordinate 376,216, forward strand.
GGGAACCAAACCCAGGTCTTCTGCAAGAGTAGCCAGTGCTCTTAACCACTGAGCCACTTCTCCAGCCCTTGTTTTTCATTATTGATCATATAAAGTTACTAACAAAAACTGGAAAGCTTTTGATAGTGACCAGCTGTGTCCTTTCCTCTTTCAGCGCTGGGAGTTCAAGCACCCACAGCCTTTCCTCCGCACACGTGAGTTCCTCTGGCAGGAAGGACACAGTGCCTTTGCTACCTTTGAGGAGGCAGCTGAAGAGGTGTGGAGGAAGTTGTGTTGCATGTTGTTTATGTCTTGTGTCTTTGTTCAGGCTCTGCTTTTTTACTTTGTTTAAAAACAAAATTAATTCAAATGTACGTAGATTTGAGAATTATAAATGAAATGTATTGTTTTAAATTTTCATTTGGAAATTTTGGGTTTTAATTTTTAGAAATTTATAGTCACATGATTGAAGTTGTTTTCCAGTGAGTTTTGCTGATTGCTGTTACCGCTCAAGCATTTTCTCCTATATTCCACATTTATATCCATCTGAGAATGTCATTTGCCCTCACTGCTTTTTTTTGTCAGACATCTTCTTAAACTTCACACTGTCTCCTTTAACAAGTGCTTTTTCCAAAGCAGTTTTAGACAGTGTAGATTCACAGATCTGTAGTGGGTAAATGTATCCTTAATTGTTGACAGGTGTTGCAGATCCTTGAACTCTATGCTCAAGTGTATGAAGAGCTCTTGGCAATCCCTGTTGTGAAGGGAAGAAAGACAGAGAAGGAGAAGTTTGCAGGAGGAGACTACACGACCACAATAGAAGCCTTCATCTCTGCTAGTGGGCGGGCCATCCAGGTCAGAGAGCTGCTCCTTCACAGGCGAACACGCACAGTCTGTGGCCGGCCCAGCAGTTTCCTCTGTCATCAGAGAAGTAGATGCTTATTAAAAATGTTAGGACAGATATTATAGAAAACAGTATTGAGGTTCTCAAGAAAATTAAAAACAGAACTATCACCTGATCCACTACTGCCACTCCTCGATGTGAATCCAGTTGAAATGTAGTTTGAGGAGACATCCTCATCTCTGTTCAGCACAGCAGTATAACCAAGAAATGGAGAGAGCGTGTGTCCATCATTTGGAATATAAAATACACATATGTACCATGGAATATTAGCCCTAAAAGAGAATGAATTCCTGTCCTTTGTAGTAGCATAGATGGAACTGGAGAAGATTATGTGTGAAGTAAGTCAGGCACAGAAAGACAGGTAGCACATACATGTATGATCTCATACATATGTTAACTCCCAATGGAAGTTGAGGATAGATAGTGGTTACTGGAGCCCGAGGGGAATAGAAGTTGATCAGTGGGCACTAGATTCTGGTTACATAGGAACACAGAGTTACACTGTGGCTAGCCATGGTAGCACATGCCTATAGTCACAATACTCTAAAGGTAGAGGCAAGAGAATCTTGAGTTCAAGGCTAGCCTGACCTGTATAATAAGACACTATCTCAAAACAACAACAAAAACTGTAATAGCAGGGTAACTATTGATAATAATGATAATGTAGTCTACATTTCAAAAAGCTGAAAGAAAGGATCTTGAAAATTTTACCACTAGGAAATGGTGAGTTCTTCGGGCTGGAGAGATGGCTCAGCAGTTAAGAACACTGGTGGTTCTTGCAGAAGACCCGGGTTCGAATTGCAGCACCCACATAGTACCTAACAACTGTCCTAACTCCAGTTCCAGGGGATCCAACAGCCTCTTCTGTCCTCACACAGGCAATATACGCATACGCATAAAATAAAAATAATAATAAAAAAAGAAATGATGAGTTCTTGAGATAAATTTAACCTGATTTAAACATCACAAAACACCTTCCTGTTACCTTATTAATAGTTGATTTTGAGATGAATAAAAAAGTCCCTGGGGTACAACTTGCATGAAGCCCTAGTTTGAGCTCCAGCACTGTATAAACTGAGTTGGGATGGTGCACCCCTGGAGGTAGAGGCAGGAGTATCATATGCTCAAGGTCATTCTCAGCTACATAGTGAGTTCTACACCTACCTGGGCTACAACGAGACCCTGCTTCAAAAGACGGGAGAAGCGGGGGGAGAGAGATAGAGGAGAACTGAGCTTTCTGGGTCATAGCAGCACAGCTGTCCTGTTGTGCATCTCCAGCATCAGTGAAGTCAGGATTTGGTGCTAATTACCAAACATGGGCCCTTTGTAAAGCCTTGTGTACAAAGTCATTCCTATTGAACAGGACTGCTCAGAGCAAAACATTTGTACAGTTTTTTTTCCTTTTTAACCAATCCTGGTCTGGTCATGTTTTGAAACCTTACTGTCAAAAAGGGACATAAACAGTATATGTAGTGGTACTCTAAAGAATATGATCTTGTAATTATTTTCAAAGGCATAGTAGGTTATTAATATTAAAGCTTATATTTCTATCCTTATTTAAGGGAGCGACATCACATCATTTAGGCCAGAATTTTTCCAAAATGTGTGAAATAATATTTGAAGATCCAAAGACACCAGGAGAGAAACAGTTTGCATACCAATGTTCCTGGGGCCTGACAACTCGAACTATAGGTGTTATGATCATGGTTCATGGAGATAACATGGGCTTAGTGTTACCACCCCGTGTAGCCTGCGTTCAGGTAAGAAGATATTTCTGCTTATTTTTTCTTTCCTCAAGGTACAGATACGTGTTTACAAAGGAAATTTAAAAGGGTCGAATTCTCTGATACTAGAAACAACATAGAATATGGCCTAGACTTCTTTTAATATTAATTGTGGAACTGTAGATATTTGCATTTTTATTGTTTCTAGAATTTTTAAGGTTACTTGGTGTAAAAATTTTTAGAAATCAACTTTTTGAAATGATGTAGAATTGGTTAAATAAAATATAGGTCAAATGCATTCAGTGTGTGTGTTCTATAACATATTACGTGTTATGTATAGATTACAAACCACACAGGTTGATTTGTGGTAAGATTTGATTATTAGAAAACAGACTGAGGATTGTGTTAGCGGTAAACTTATGCTGGAGTCTTGGGGAAGAAGTGTCTGAACTGGGGACACGCTCTCTTGTCATCGAAGCCAAGAGACCTGAGGCTGGAGAGTTGGCTCAGAGCACATACTGCTGTTGGAGAGAACCCAAATTCGGTTCCCAGCACCCGTGCAACTGCCTGTAATTCCAGCTCCAGAGACATTCGATGCCTCTGCTGGCACCATCATCATCATCACAACCCCCCACCCTACCCCGCCCCCACTGCCAAGCACATGAAACAAGTCTTATGCCAGGGTTGGTGGTATATGCCTTTAGTCCCAGCACTGAGAAGGCAAATGCCAGCCTGGTCTACATATCAAGTTCCAGGCCAGCCAGAGCTTCATGGTGAGACCCAAGAGGAGAAAGACAAGCTGCAGGGCCATGTGGACTTGCCCCTTGTTTGCCTTCGTGCAGGTCTGCCGGAAGTAGCAACAAGAAGAAATACCTAAAGTCTTTGGTTAGTTCTGCCAAGAAATAATTGGAGAGGTAGAAAACCATGTCTTCAAAGGAAAATCAGAGTTTGGAGATGTAGCAAAAAGTAACAGAGATAAAGAGTATGTTCTCCCAAAGGTGATAAGAAGGAAAGCAAAAAGACTTCAGTGCTCCTCAGATGCCACCATCTGGCATCTTCCTGTTTGAATATCTGCCCAAAGATCAAAACACCCAGGCCTGTCCACTGGGGGACTGCAGAAACCCTGGGGAGGGAGGTGTGATCTGATTCATTCCAAAAAGTGAGCATACGAACAAAAGGCAGCCAGACCAAAGGAGGAGGACTCAGAAGACTGCTGCACGCGGCCAGGGCCAAAAGTCTAGCAGGAAAGAAGGGCCCTGGCAGGCCACCTGGTTCAGAGAAGAGCAGACCAGAAGGAGAGGAAGATGAAGAAGAAGATGGAAGTGGAGAGTAAAATGTCCTTTACCATGAGCTCAGGCAGTTGTTTTGTTCAGATGTGAATTCAAATGTAGCTCAACATTTGCCTCAGTATGAAAACTACAGATTTTTGTGTATCTGATGAAATTTTTTTTGAGGGGGGCAGGGGGGTCTTTTTGAGACATGGTCTCCCTCTAGCCCCAGCTGGCCTGGAGCTCACTATGGAGACCAGGCTGGCCTTGAACTACCGAGATCCACCAGCCTCTGCCTCCCAAGGGCTGGGACTAAAGGCGTGCGCTACCACACCTGGCTTGATGAAATTCTTTATAGAGAAAATGCTTTTTAAAAGATGCAAGGGACTGGTGGGATGGTTCAGGGGTTAAGGACTCTGGCTGTTCTTGCAGAGGACCCAGGTTTTGTCCTCAGCACCGCATGGTAGCTAACAATCATCAGTAACTCCAATTCCAAGGGAACTCATCATCTGGACTCCACAGGCACTACATACATGTGGCACACTTGGATACATGTAGACAAAGCACTCATACACATAGAAATAATAAATAAAATACTTTTTAAAAATATGTGTACGAGTGTGTTGTGCGTATGTGAGTGCACCCATGTCATGCAATGCTGCGGAGGTCAGAAGAGGGCTTCGGATTTCCCTGAAACTGGAGCTAAGGACGGTTCATAGCCACCATGTGGGTGCTAGGAATTGAACCTGGCTTCTCTGCAAGAGCAGTCAGTGCTCTTAACCGCCGAACCATCTCTCCAGCCCAAAATACTTTTTAAAATTAAAACTTTTGATGTTGGGGGCTGGAGAGATGGCTCAGCAGTTAAGAACACTGGTGGTTCTTGCAGAAGACCCGGGTTCGAATCCCAGCACCCACATGGCAGCTAACAACTGTCCGTAACTCCAGTCCCGGGGATCCGACAGCCTCTTCTGACCTCCGTGGGCATTGCACGACACGGGTGCACTTACCTATGTGTGGGCAATACACACATACACATAAAATAAAAATAAGTAAATTTAAAAAAAAAAACTTTTGATGTTGAATAACCCTAAATATTTAATGAATTCTCATGTATAATGGCATAGTAAACTTTTTAAGAATTTCTCTCATCAGCAAGCTTTTAAGTTTTTTAGTATGCTGCATTTTGTGTTTTTAACTGTAATAAAATTATGTATATTAAAAACATTACCTCAAGTTGGGTGAGGTGGCGCACACTTTTGGTCCCAGCCCTCGGGAGATAGAGGCCAGCCTGAGCTGCATAGTGAGTTCCAGGCCAGGTGGGGGTCACTGGGAGTACCCTGTCTCAAAAAAACAAGACAAAACAAGTGAAAGATTCCATCCCTGGCAGCTGTTACCTCCTGGACGGTACTGGATAGGACTTCACTGTGTGCTGTTCCATTGGTTGGAGTCTAGGTGGTGGTCATTCCTTGTGGCATCACGAACGCCCTGTCTGAGGACGACAGAGAGGCGCTGATGGCAAAGTGCAGTGAATATCAAAGGCGGTTGCTCAGCGCCAACATTCGCGTTCGAGTTGATCTCCGAGACAATTATTCTCCAGGCTGGAAATTCAATCACTGGGAGCTCAAGGTAACAACAGTCCTCAGTGTGTCTTTCACGCTGCACCCCAATTAGAGTTTCTCTGTATTTTTTTTGATTACTTTCCCCATATCTTAACCTAAGTGCTGAGCACCAGCACAGTTCATATCTTGTAATAGGGATTACTGAAGTGTATATTTGCTTAACTTAAAATATTTTCTGTGGCAGCTGGGAGTCGGTAGAGTGCTTACAGGGCACTTGGCCCTGGCTTTGATTCCTAACACTGCTTCCTGTCTACCTAAAAGTTTTGTGAAAGCCCATTTTTATTATGTTAGAATAGACATCATTTTAAGTTTTTGTTTACATTAAATAAGCCTCATTTGGTTGTCATATCATAGTGTTTCTATCAGGAAGTTACTTGTATGGCAAGGTGTTCAGAATGATGGATCCTGGCCATTGTGATTGACTAGTAAGTGATGAGAGGTTAATTCTGCACTTGCAATTCCATCAACATTGTTGACCATCAGTTTGTTGTTGTTGTTGTTACTGTTTTTTAACTCTGTATATGCAAAGTCTGTTTAAATTCTGGTTTGATATTCTTTTTTTTTTTTTTGGTCTTTTTGAGACAGGGTCTCCCTGTAGCTCCAGCTGTCCTGGAACTCACTGTGTAGACCAGGCTGGCCTCGAACTCACAAAGATCCGCCTGCCTCTGCCTCCCAAGTGCTGGGATTAAAGGCGTGCGCCACCATGCCCGGCCCTGGTTTGATATTCTTAATATAACTTTTTATTTACCACACAGTGTCACTTACAGATCCTTTTTCCTTACCTAGAAATAGCTGATGAATGCTACCAGTACCCACTTCTCTGAGCCAATTTTTACTTGTCTGGGTTTGGTACAAAATGTTAAAGTTAACAGTTTAATTAAAATGAAAGAAAAATGTAGCCAGGACTTCTGAGTCCATACTCTTCCCTTTCCTCTCTTATCCCCCTGTCCACCTATAATGTGGCTCCTATCTCCATCTTTGTGGTCCCTGGGTGAGCCTGTACTCAGATTCAAATACTCAGGTTCAAGTATTCAGGTTCAAATCAGATTTCTAGCATAACTTAAATCTTCCTTTGGCCTCTAGCTACTCTGCAGCTAAACTGCATGTAGAAGCACCTGACTTACAGTGCCGGAATCCAATATTAGAGGATCATTCAAAAAAAAGAACCAGGTGTGGTGGTGCATGCCTTTAGTCCCAGCACTCTGGGAGGCAGAGGCAGGTGGAACTCTGTGAGTTCAAGACCAGCTTGGTCTACATAATGTGTTCTAGGCCAACTGGGGCTACAGGGAGACCTTGTCTCAAAAAAGGACCGAAAAATAAGAATTTAAAACCTACTTTTTGTTGTTGTTGTTGTTGTTGTTGTTGTTTTGTTTGTTTGTTTGTTTTTTTTGGAAGTGAAAGGTCTCCCTAAACCTTAAACAGGGTTTTAGTCCCCTCAGTGAGAGAAATTCACATGAATTGAATATTCACAAGTCTTAAACTCACATGTCTTTAAGTTCCTCGGTGAAAACTGAGAGAATAGTGGTTCTCAGACTGTAGTCCCAGGACCAGCAGTCTGAGTAGCACATAGGAACTGTTATGTAACTCTTCCCAAGCCAGGGTGTCCCAGCCAAAGTACACCATTATACCATGAATGAGTCAAGAATGTAGCAGTGTGTTTGCCCCTAGTGGATTGAGGCGTCTTTGACTTCAGATAGCCCCATTTTCCTCCATATATTATGTGCCATTTTTAAGGAAATTGGAATGCTCCTCCAGATACTTCTCCATTGAAAGCTTCTTCAGTGCTGACCACATGGGCAGTGGACTCTTTCCATGTTACTGGAATACGTTTCTGTAGTGCCTCAAGAATATTACCTGCCTTCTTGTTTGGGTGTTTTAGATTTATGGTAGATACAGCCATAAAATACGTCTGTATTCAGCTGAAGATACACTGCTCCATTTTAAATGCCTGTTTTATTTCATAGGGATTTCCAATCAGACTTAAAGTGAGGTCTGTTTTGTTTTATAGGGTGTTCCAATCAGACTGGAAGTGGGGCCACGGGATATGAAAACCTGTCAATTTGTAGCTGTCAGGCGAGACACTGGAGAGAAGCTGACAATTGCTGAAAAGGAGGCCGAGACTAAACTTCAAGCCATTTTGGAAGACATCCAGCTTAACCTCTTCACAAGGTAACTCTACACTACTGTGTCTCTTTTCAGTTTTTACCTTACATTCTAGATCTAAAACAAGGAATGTTTAGAATATTGCAACTGAACGTAATCTTTCCCTCTGAACTTCCAAGGCCACTTAATTTTTTACTTGATTCAGGGTTTTGATATATGGTTTTTCTAATTGCTTCCTATGAGGTTTGAAACAATAGTCGGTCTTCTGGGTTTATTGGGGTTAACTTCATCAGGCTGTTGTGACACATAAATGTGAGGGATTGAGGCCTTGATTCTAACCTGCTAGGCACAGGTTGGTAGAACCCAGCTTTAGTAAATACCAGCACCTGATACCTTCTCTGAGATAATAGTTTAAGTGGTCTACACAGGACTCAGCAGTTGCAGTGTTAGAGAGGTGGCACGGTGGTTAAGAACAGGTACTGCTCTTGCAGAGGGACCTGAGTTTGGTTTCCAGCACCTACAATGAGTGGCTCACAACCACCTGTAACTCCAGCTACAGAGGAATCCAGTGATGCCTCTGGCCTCCCTTGGGGCACCTGCACTTATGCACATACACATAATTTACATATATATATAAGGTTCCCCAGGGATTCTGAGGAGCCAAAGCTAAGAACCTCTTGATTAGTTTAGGACAGGTAGCATTGTCAGGTGGGGTTGGACAGCACCCTGCCTAGCGCTCTTTCAAGTAGTGCTGTAGGTGCAACTCCTGCCATTCTGTCTCCTCAGTCACTTGGGTGCTTTGGGAGTGGAGATGACTGGGCCTCACACCTGAAGATCCTGACCCCTTAGTTTTAAGGTAGTGCCACTACTCCCAATTTAAAATACATTCTTTTTTAAAAAATTTTTTTATTTATTATTTTTATTTTGTGTGTATAAGCGTATTGCCTGCATGTATGTAGTGCACCTGTGTCATGCAGTGCCCATGGAGGTCAGAAGAGGGTGTTGGGTTCCCCTGAAACTGGAGTTAGGAATTGTTGTTAGCTGCCATGTGGGTGCTGGGACTCAAACCTGGGTCCTCTGCAAGAGCAGCCTGTGCTCTTAACTGCTGAGCCATCTCTCCAGCCCCTTAAAATACACTCTTAGCAACTTTCATTCAATTACATTCAAATCTTGGTACTTTTTAATATGTAAGGTCCATACTAAGTTTATGTTTAGTTTACTCTTAACAGTTTTTTGTTTTGTTTTTATAATTTCTATCTACAAAGATACACATGTTCATTATAGAAGAGTTGTGACAGAAAAAACACAAAGAAAAAAACAAACAGCCTGTAGGCTCAGTATCCAAATATAGTTAACAAAACTATTTTGTTATATTTTTTCATTTTTTTTGTATGAGTGTTAGAATATGATCATTCTGAATGTGTAAACATGAGTTGATTTTTTTTGGGGGGTCTTTTTGAGACAAGGTCTCCCTGTAGCCCCAGCTGGCCTGTAGATCAGGCTGACCTCAAACTCAAAGAGATCCTCCTGCTTCTGCCTCCTGAGTGCTGGGATTAAAGGTGTGCGCCACCACGCCTGGCTATGAGTTGATTTTTTGTTGTTGTTGTTTTTTTTTTAATTTTTATTTATTTTTTTAATTTTATGTGTATGTGTGTATTGCCTGCACAATGTAGGTAAGTGCACCCGTGTCGTGCAGTGCCCATGGAGGTCAGAAGAGGCTGTCGGATCCCCTGGGACTGGAGTTACGGACAGTTGTTAGCTGCCATGTGGGTGCTGGGATATGAACCCAGGTCTTCTACAAGAACAACCAGTGTTCTTACCCGCTGAGCCATCTCTCCAGCCCAGGAGTTGATGTTTTTAAAAAATGTTTATTCTTCCTGTATGTGTATGAGTGTATTGCCTGCATGCATGTAAGTGTACCTGTGGGTGTGCAGTGCCCAAGGAGGTCAAAAGAGGGTGTTGGATCCCCTGAACAGGTCAGCCTAGGCTACATATTGAGACCCTGTCTATAAAAAAGGTGGCAGATGGGGGGAGATTTGGAGGGGACATTTAATAATGGGAAGGTGACTTCAATAATATACATTTGTACACTTTTCTCTGTTCTAATATGTTCATGCCTTCGTTTGATTATTAGAAGAGAACTATGTACTTTGTACTACATTATTACTGTTTTTTCCAGTTTTATAGATGAGAAAAGTATACCAGAGGGTTTAAAAAATAACTGACTCTCACAGGCAGTATGTGCTACAGCCAGGACTAGAGTGTTGGGCAATAGAGATTTAACAGCAATAACAAAAGTCATGATTCCCTGTTGTGTATGGGCAAATATCCCATACATTTAGGCTTTCAGTCATGCAGAATTAATGTGACTGATTTCCTGACAGTAGCTGTGCTAGTAAGGAAGTTAATATTCAACTTGAGGTCTTCTGACTTTTGGGTTATTCTTTCATTAAATTCTGTTTATCTTGTGATTTTAAAAAAAGCTTTGTCAGATTTATAAGGAAAAGTATGTGTTCTCTGATTGTTTTGGTAGAGCCTCTGAAGACCTGAGGACTCACATGGTTGTGGCTAACACTCTGGAAGACTTCCAGAAAGCACTGGATTCCGGAAAGGTAGATTTCAAAGCAGTTTTCTTGGTCTTGGTTTTGTTTTCTGCAGTGCTGGGGATTGCCTCCAGGTCTATGTGTGCTAGATAAGCACTCTACCACTAAACTGCACCTCTACCCTGAGAACGTTTTGAATATAAAAACACCAATGAATCATATTTTAAAAGTCACTGAACTTACACATTGTACTAATCCCTTTTAAAGACAGTTACATAAGAGGATTGTTCAGCATTGTGTATTATTAGAGTGAATCACTTATGGACTTTTGTATTCTGTTGTATATGTTGAATATGCAAGACCTGTGTCTCCAGATTACAAATGAGAAAATATGGGCCAGAGTCTAAACAAATTAGCCCAGTCTACATGGTAGACCGATCCTGGAAGCTAGACCTCTCCAACACATTTTAGTGTGCTTCCTTCTAGATCTTCTTAGTGATTGTTGAGAATGTGAGGCTATGTTTTGTTCTGTGGGTGCAATCTAATAATACGTCTCTTATTGCATGAGCTGGGAAAATTAATCTGACTCTGAGTTTACTACTATTTAAAGTAAATGTAAAATAGCTAATCTCAAAACTCCTTTAGATTCCTAATTCTTCAGTATTTGGAATATATATAAAATCAAGCTGCATGCTTCTCATAGAAAGCTAGAGACTATATAGCCATTGCCTACATGTGTTTTCCTTTCTTTGCAGTTTATGCTTTATTTTCTTTTTGCGTCATTTTTTTCCCATGGTAGGATTGAATTTAAGGTCATGTATGTGCTAATAAGCAAGCACTCTGCCACTGAACGATATCTCCAGCCTATTTTTTACTTTCTATTTTGAGTAAGGATCCTTAAGTTGCCCACGTTGGCCTTGAACTCATGCAATAGCCCACGTGAATCTTAAACTTGCAGTCTTTTGGCTTAGGCCTCCTGAGCCTTCCCTCCTGGGAGAACAGGCTTGTGTCACCAGGCTCAGCTTCCTCCATTAATTTTTAAATTAAAATTTTTCCTTAACTAGGAGTATGGTTAGTTGCTTTTGTAGAACGGTTTAAAGAACAATGGGGGTATTTTGGTTACATGCACAGAGAACACAGAGAGCAATGTTTTTGTATGTTGCATGTAGTAGTAGGTGTGTTTCCCTTTCTGTCTCACAGGGTCAGCTTTAGGGGTGCTGACTGACCAGCGAGTAACCTTTGAGGCTGTTGTCAGTAAAATTGTGTTTACTAGGAGGGGACAAGGAAGAAAAGATCCTCAGAATTTAAATGTTGTAAAGGTTTGGTTGTTTTTATTGTTGTTTTCTTTTTTTTATTTGTCGGTATACATGACAGGAGGGAGAGGCTAGTTTGTTCATCACTGAGTTTTGAATGTTGCTAATTTTCTTTTTCATTTTAGTATATTCGATTTATATAGTGCTGGGGATTGACTCCCAGGCCTCATGCCTGCTAGGAAGAGCTCTACCACTGAACTCCTTTTTATTTTATAATAAAGAAATAGGGTTTCTCTAAGTTGTCCAGACTAGCCTGGGATTTGCTGCATAGGCCTAGATGTCTTTGAACATTGGATCCCCTTGTTTCAGGTCCCAAGTAGTTGGAATTACAGGTCTGTGCCACCAGACTCTGTGCTAATGCTGCTATTTATTCTCATTAACATTTTCTTCTAAAAAATTTCTGACATTATTTATTGTGAAGAAAATTGGAAGCATAGTTACAGAAATGATTAAGAAGTTAAAAACCACCTCAAGGCTGAATAAATAACTAAAAATGAATACTACCCTTTTTATATTAATGCCACACATAAGTAGCTAGAAATTACAGGTCTCATCACACAAGCCTTACTCTGAACTAGGAATGGATTAAAGCATAATTTTTAAATAAAATTACCACTTATGAGTCCAAATACAACTTTTTTTCAGATTGGTTCTTTTGCCGTAACCATTTTGAATTTGAAAACATTCCACAGTGTTTTATAAATGTGCATTTTTAAAAAATGCTTTTTGTTTGCAAATGCTAATGGTTTACAATTCTCAGTGCCGGGAAAGAGCTGTGACTTTGGCATAGATCTTGAGTCTTTTGCCTCGGTTTTTGTTGAGCAAAGAATCTCTTTTTAAAGGGCAGGTACGCCTTTAATCCCAGCACTCGGGAGGCAGAGGCAGGCGGATCTCGGTGAGTTCGAGGCCAGCTGGGGCTACAAGGAGACCCTGTCTCAAAAACACAAAAAAAAAAACCCAGCAAAAAACCAAAATTAAAGAATTTCTTTTTAAAAACTTTTCTTTGTAGACCCAGCCTCTAAAGAAAAGACATCTTGCTGGGCATGGTGGTGCACACCTTTAATCCCAGTAGAGGCATAGGGATCTCTGAGTTCAAGTCCAACCTGGTCTACATAGCGAGTTCCAGGCCAGCTGGGTCTACAGGGAGATGCTGTCTCAAAAAGATCAAAAAAGACCAAAAAAAAAAAAAAAAAAAAAATCTTCTCTCGAAATGCGGCTGTCCAGTCTTGCCAGCTTTCTGTCCGTCCATTCCCAAGCCTGCAGGGCACACCTGTAAGTCTGAAGGCAGTTTATCAGAACACAGTTTGTGGGCTTGGGGAACTAGACTGACACATTTCACTGAGTGAATGTGAGACTTAGATTGCGAATGTTTGCTGTTCTTTGGAGTTCATGTTCATCCGAATTCGTCTCTCTAATTTCCTCATCTCTTTGCTTTTACTTCTAATAGAGAAGCCTTTTTGAAACATGTTTAACCAGATTCCAAGTGCACAAGGAAGGGTTTGCAGAGAAACGGATTTGTTTTTGAGGCATTGCTGTAGATCAGGGTGACTTGGAACTCACGATCCTTACAGATGAACTCTTAATTTGAGTGTAGAACACTGGTAATTCATGAAAAGTTTGAGCAATATTGCTGCTGCCTATAGTCTCTCTACCTTTTACTCTGTGTGTGTGTGTGTGTGTGTGTGTGTGTGTGTGTGTGTGTGTGTGTGTGTGTGTGTGTGTGTGTGTGTAAAAAAGTCAAAGGACAACTTGACAGGAGCTAGTTCTCCCTTTCTGCCATATGGCTCCTGGGAGATTGAACTTGGGTTGTCAAACTTGGTTGGTGGCAGGTCCCTTCATCTGCTGAGCTACCTGCTCACCCTTTAATGTCTTCTGGGTTTCCATTTCCTAGCTCTCTGGATTGCCTTTAGCTGGTATTTCTGATGGAAGCCTCTTCCCATCATTAACATTAGCACTGACCTTCAGACATTCTTGTAGGATTGTTATATAGTTGTTATTGCAGTTGTTATTTCACACCTCTGTGGTGTGAAACATTGAGTGTTCATAACTGGCACAAACCTTAAGCTGGCTTAGTAAAATATTTAGGTTTTATTGAAAGAGAATCAAGGCTAGAGATTCCTTCTCTCTCTTCTTCCTCCCTCTTTTCCTCCTTTTTAGGGGCTGCCGTGAGTTGAATCCTGTCTGTGCATATGCTAGGCAAGCACTCTACCATTGATCTACAGCCTGAAACTCTCTCTTTTGTTTAAACTTGTTTTGAGACAGGTCTTTCGAGTTGCCCAAGCTTTGTACTTACTGGGTAGCCAAGGTAGGCCTTGAACTTGTGATCCTTCTGCCTCAGTCTTTTAAGAAGCTGGGATTATAGGCCTGTGCCACCAGGTCCAGCTCGAAATTTTCAAATAGGTGGTAAATTTAAAATAAAGATAAGATCCCAAGTCTCTGGGTTCTGCCCATTAGTTAATAATATAAGAAAGAAAAAAATGGAAAGGTTGTTTCCCCCAATAACAAAATGATTTTTGTCTTTCATAAACTTTTATGCTTTAAAAATTACTCACTCAGCTGGAGAGATGGCTCACCGGTTAAGAACACTGGTTGTTCTTGTAGAAGACCTGGGTTAGAATCCCAGTACCCACATGGCAGCTAACTGTCCATTAACTCCAGTTCCAGGGGATCCGACCACCTCTCCTCACCTCCGCGAGCATTACGTGACACGGGAGCACTCACATACATGCAGACAATATACACATACACATAAAATGAAAATTAAAGAAAAATTATTCACTCATCCATAAAAGTGAGACTTGCCTCGTTGTTATTGTTAACATTACTTTGAAATCAGTTTACTTTTAATCATTTCCTTTATCCTCCCGATAACCATAGTTATGTAGACCAGGCAGCAGTTCAGAATTGAAATGAAGGAGCTACGGCAGGTGTTTACCGCGTTACCGTCCATTTTTCAGGACATTTCAGTGTTTTACTCAAGATACTTTGTGTAAAGGCCTAAGTGCAGAGGTACTGTGGCCCAAAAAGGACTGGGAGACATGCCTGTTTTTGCTTTAAAGGTATAAAGAGAACTCAGCTATTCCTTTTTAGGCATTAGAACACTTTCCTTTCTTACTAGATTGCACAGATTCCATTCTGTGGGGAAATTGACTGTGAAGACTGGATCAAGAAGACCACTGCCAGGTAAACAGACTTCTGGGATAGAGCTCAGGAGGTGCTGCCCTGAGAAGGGATTACAGTACAGCAGGAGTGAGTGGGATTCTTGTTTCTTTCATTTCAGGGATCAAGATGTGGAGCCTGGTGCGCCTTCCATGGGAGCTAAAAGCCTTTGCATTCCTTTCAAACCACTGTGTGAACTGCAGCCTGGAGCCAAGTGCATCTGCGGCAAGAACCCTGCCAAGTTCTACACCTTGTTTGGTCGGAGTTACTAAAGGATAAAGCAGAAGCCGCTGCAGTTCTTAAAACAATTGGTACTAGAACCTTCTCAGATACAGTTTTTTGATTTTTTTTAAAAATAAAAGTTCTAAAAAGAGGTCACATGAGATAAACAACTATTCTTATGTCTAAAGTAATAGTGGAAAATCTTTTCTGTAAACAACCCTGCTAATAAATACCATGAACTGATAATGCTGTTTTATGTATTCATTTTATCCTGCAATAACAGAAGTATACATAGAGGAAAGCCCTCCCGAGACGGGAGCTGGTAGTGCAGTGGTGAGCTTCCTCGAACTTGGAGCCCTCCTCTCTTCTCCACTTGCACTTCTCACCCTTCTTCCCACCGTGGTAGATCGCACCAGGCCACTAGGGGTGCACCTGGCCAAAGCTGTGTGCATTTGTGACCCTGTCTCCCCGTGCTCCTCTGTTGCTTGAGATCTATTTATTAAGTTACACATGTGGTCTGCTTTAGGAGTAACTTGATAAATTAATAAAATTAATAAGTAATGAAAATAGACCCCTCTGACTCTTTCTCAGTCAATATGCCTTACACTGCTGTCTCCCTGGCCTCTCTCAGACACTGGTTATCAGACTTACATACTTGGCCTTCACGCTGTCTGATTGGCCTCCTCTCCTCATGGTTCCAGAGAGCTAAAATACCTCCAACATTTTTATCACCAGTTCAAAGCTTAAACCCACTCTACACACCGAGCTGCCTGGGTGTTCCATCAACTTTTCAGGTCAAGATGTCCCCAGATCTCACTTCACCTTCCATTTCCAACCCTCTTCCTCCTGCAGTGTTTTCTGCTTGGAAGATTAACGCTGACAAAATGTACTCTGTAACTAAACCAGAAACCCGAGTCATCCAGACAGCCCTTCCTACACAGTGTTAGCCCATGTTCCATTGTCTTTCTGGTCTTCCCCTATCACAGGTGTGTAATCTCCAAGCCAATTCCACCATTTCCCAGAGTATTTTTGTTTTTCCTAATGCACAATTATTAAGATTGTTTTTCTTCTGAAATCATTTTATAACTTCACCATTTGCAGGCCAAAAATGTGTGCCCTTTGGCCTGATCTGGCTCCTTATCTGTTCCATGTGCTCCTTAGTGTGACACAATAGCTCTCTGTACTTCACATATGGGGTCTCTTGCAAACTGATTTTCTATCTGTGTCTCTGCCTGCAAGGCCTGTCATACCTCATTTCTAGCCTACTTGATAAATTTCTTTTTCTTCCTTTTATTTTTTTAACATTTATTTACTGGGGCGGCGGGGGCGGGGGGCGACTCCAGGCCAGTGCTATTGCTTAGGAGTTGCTTCTCTCCTTCCACCATGTGGGTCCCGGGGGTGGAGCTCAGGTTGTCAGCCTCGACAGCAAGTACCTTTACCTGCTGAGCCATCTTGCCAGCCATTTGTTTTGTGTTTTGTTTTTTTCTATCACCATTTAGCCCAGGCTGACCTTGAAGTTGTGATCTCTCGCTCCTACCTCCTCAGACTACTTGGTAAATGCTTTATTTCAGGACTGCATTCCAATTCAGTTTCCCACTTGATGGTGATGTATACATGATAAGCAGAAAGGACTTTTTAAAAAGAGCCATGCTTTTGAAGGATGACTAGAATGTCAGTATAAATAGAGGAAGAAAGAATGTGATGCAAAGGTAGGCCACACTTACCTATGAGAAACAGGAACTGTTTCCACAAAGTTGCAGATTAAATACAGCATGCAGTCTGGGAAGACAGCTTAGTTGGCAAAGTGCTTGCCACACATGTTTGTTCCTGAGCTAAAATGTTGATGGTCCTATAATCCCAGTCTGGAGGGGTGGAGATAGCAGGATCTCTGAAACTCACTTGACTTGCCAGTCTAGCCAATCAGTGAGCTCTAGGTTCAGTGAGAGACCCTGTCTCAAGAAATAAAGAGGAATGCACTAGAAGGAGACATACCTGATATCAAACTCTGCTTTCCATATGCACTTAAACCTGTGCATCAAAAGAAAATAAACACAGCTTGCTGATCTGAGCCACATGCTGTGCTCTAAATCCATTTCTGGCTTTGGGCAGTTCCAAATGTTTTACCGTCTTCCGTCTCTATGTCAGCGTAAACTCTTAAGTTGGAAAATGGGGAGAAGTCCGATACCTACTGATAAGTTCCTCTACCACGCAGAGTAAGGTCATTGGAAGTGTCTAGCACATAATAGTTATTTTTATGGCAGTTGCACAAGGCAATTGGACGTTGCTCCTGGAGTGCGGCTTTAGTCATAGCAGTTAAGTTTAGTCATATTAGTTTGCAGAAAAACAGGTTGAAGTTAAAGAGGCAGTTTGTTTAGCTGATTTATGGCAAAGACATGAAAAATAGAAATGGATGGTACCCTGATCATTTAGGAGGAGGTATCTTCTGGAGCTATTGGAGGCTTCAGATGTGTAGAACTAACCACAGAAAACCCTGTAGTTTCCTACCTGAAAAAATCTATATGTATTTCTGATAAATTGGCTTGTTTCTTAAACTGGGGGTCAGCAAATTATCAAAACCTTTCAAACTGCCTATATTTTTTTAGCTTTTACAATTTTATTAGCATCTTAAGGAAAAATCCTCAGGGCAGGTGAGCTGATAATCTTAGCAGCTGCCTTGAGGAGGTGAATAGTGGGAAGAAGGAAAGAAAGCCATGAAGCCGTGCAGGTTTAGAGCCTATGTGGGTCAAACTCTTTATCTAAAGAGTACTGGTCTGACACCCATTTGTAATCCCAGTACTCGAGAGGCTAAAGTAAGAAGATAATGAGCTTGAGATTGGTCTGGGCTACTACATAGTTTGAAACTAACCTGGGCTACTTCATGGGACTGTCAGAAAAAAGTCTGGTGTTTTTCAAGAGGTGCCTGAATATTTTTACTAGCTAGTGACAGAAACTAGCCACAGTTGTCCCTTGGAATCCATGGGTCCCCCAAAGTCTAGCAGTGTTCTAGTTTGCTTTCTGTTGTAATAAAACACTGACCCAAAGCAACTTGGGAGGGAAATGGTTTATTTGACTTACACTTCCTGACCACAGCCCATCATTGAGGGAAGTCAGGGCAGGAATTCAACCAGGAGCAGAGGCAGGAGCTGAAGCAGAAACCATGGAGGAGACATGCTTGCATTCCCTGGCTTCCTCAGCTACCTTACATAGCACAAGCCTACCTGCCTAGTGGTGGTACTGCTCATAGTGGACTGGACCCTTCTACAGGAGTTAACAACTAAGAAAATGCCTCACAGACATGGCCCCAGGCCAGTCTGATGGAGGCAGTTCTTCAACTGAGATTTCCTTCTTTCCAAGTTAACAAAAACTAACCAGCTCAGCCACTGCTCAGGTCCCTTATAAAAATGACAAAAGTGGAGCTGGAGAGATGGCTCAGTGGTTAAGAGCACTGGCTTTTCTTCCAGAGGACCTGGGTTCTATTTCCAGAACCCACATATTGGCTAACTCCAGTTCCAGGGGAATCTGACGTCCTCTTCTGACCTCCACGGGCATTGCACAGCACAGGTGGGTGTACTTATATATGCAGGCAATAC
This sequence comes from Nannospalax galili, assembly GCF_000622305.1. Lineage (NCBI taxonomy): Eukaryota > Metazoa > Chordata > Mammalia > Rodentia > Spalacidae > Nannospalax > Nannospalax galili. The sequence goes on from NW_008331650.1 coordinate 394,640, forward strand.
ACTCATACACATAAAATATAAATATTAAAGGAAAAATAAAATGGCAATGTATTTGAATTCAATCTAGACACATCCTCTCCTACAAAGTCATCTATACCCAATGCAATGTAAATGCTGTGTATAGTTGTCATTGTTTAAGGAGTAATTGTAAGTCTGCATGTTTAATACAAAGGCAATTTTCAACCTGCAGTATGTGGAACTCATAAATTTAGAGACAGACTATCTGAATAACAGTCACCAAAAGGGTTCTCTGCCCAGTGTTAACTGTAGCAAAAGACAACAAGGCATATTCACTACTGGCTCTGCTAACAGGGCCCATCAGGGTACTTCTGTTACACTAGCAGTTTCTAGTCATCCATAAAAGAGTTCTACATAGTTTCATTTTGCCAGTAGCCTTTATGAGAATTGGACAGCAAGAGTAACTCTCTGGCCTGTGTGCTAATGGCAAGGATTTGACTCTTGAGATCAGCACAGAGTATTTCATAAACAACCAAGGGGAAAGTATTCTGACCAGTCTGTGGAAAGAACCTGCCCCCCCAATTCTGGTTATCAGTCTGTCCTATAACCATGGTATCTAGTGTAGTAAGGTCAAGGAAGGCAGATAATACCCTCTCGTTCTTAGACTTTGCCATTAGTTTGTCACTTCTGTCGAGAAGATGACTGCTGGGGCTGGAGAGATGGCTCAGTGGTTAAGAGCACTGGCTGCTCATGCAGAAGCCTTGGGTCCGATTCCCAGCACCCATATGGTGGCTAACATCCATCCATAACTCCATTTCCAGGGGATCTAGACAACCTCTTCTGACATCTGCTGGCATTGCACAACATGAGTGCGCTTACATACATGCAAGCAATATACTCATACACATAAAAATAAAAGATGACTGCTATCTAGTAAATTTCAGTGCCTACTTGGCACAGTGCCAGACAGTAGTAGTAAGACTAAACAGTTTTTCTGTTTCTTGGCTATTTCCTCGGGGCTATAGGGAGACCCTGCCTCAACAAGGACCCCCCCCCCCAAGTAACTTCTGAGATGCAAAATGAGGTAGTCTATAGTTGAAAAGGAGGTGGACCAATAAATTGGGTTTTCGCATTGTTGGAGACAGTCATCTCAGTGGCTAAACCGTGAGGTTATCATCAGCAGTACTCCCAGAGCAGTCCTGTAGTTGAGGTTAGCATCTGGAAAGCTAACCTATTCTGCCACACACCAGGTTTAAAACAATAGGCGCAAACACTTTTCCTACAGCTCAGTAGATTATATCAAGCCCATGTCTACCTTCAGCTCTACTGAAAAGTTTGAGCTCGGGACATCCACGACACTGAAATAATATAAAGGATTTTATTAAGTAAGTGTCACAGGACTGAAGAGATGGTTGCTGTCGCAGAGGGCCAGGGTTCTGTTCCCAGCACCCACGTGACAGCTGTCTCTGACTCCAGCTCCATGGAATCTGACACCTTCTTCTGGCTTCCATGGGTATTTGCACACATCATGCACTTCTATGCATGCAGGCAACACGGATAAAATTAAAAAATAAGTGTTACATCATGGGGATATTTCAAAATATGTTTAAAGTATATCGTCAAGACCAAGTTTTGAGATGACGAATTACTGCTGAATGAAGACTTGGAAGTTGGTGGTTGTGGGGTTCATCATTAGGTTATATGAGAAAACAGGCCCTTGTGGTGTATTTTCCATCACTGTGTCCTAGAGAATTATATCATCCCCTTCCTCAGATGTCCAGAGCTCCCCCTTTTGCCTTTCAGTTGGTCATGTTGATTCTATTACTGATAAGATAGAGGCCATTTGGTTAAACCCTCTGTCCTCCCTCATCTCCCCTACCCTCCCACACTAGGGCCCATCTCCCGTTCTCCACTGTTGCACCTCAGTGATCTGTTCTCAGAGCACCTCACTTGCTCCCCCCTTGCCGTCTCAAGAGTGGCCGTCTTCCCCCCCACACACATTGTCAGATTTTCTTTCTCTGCTGGATCTTTCCATCAGTTACAAACACTTCTGATTTCCCCGCTTCTGTAGTCTGTCAGGCTCACTGAAAGGATTGTCTGGTCATCTTTTACTTATTTTTATTTTTTATGTGTATTAGTGTTTTGCCTGCGCATATGCAAGTGCACCCATGTTGTGTGAAACCCCCAAGGAAGCTAGAAAGTGGGTGTTGGATCCTTTGGAATTGGAGTTACAGATGATTGTGAGCTGCTGTGTGGGTGTTGGAATCCGAACCTGGGTCCTCTAAGAGCACCCAGTGCTCTTACCCACTAAGCCATCTCTTTGATCTCAAGGGCGTCCCTTCTTTCCTCCTGAGCCTACTTCATGCGCACTGCCGCTCCCAAAGCCAGAACTCTGCACAAGATCAGGCAGAAGAAATGCCTTTGAGCCTTCTGAAGACTTAAGCTGATTGAATGATGTCTACGGAAGGCCAATCTACATCTCCAGCCTCAACCATGAACACCCTCAGAGACACATTCAGAATGCCTGGGTGTCAGCTGTGAAATAACTGGTTAACAGGATGCATAAAACTAATAATTTCTGCATTTCAAATAATCAGAAAAAAGGCCCAGTGAGATGGTAAAGGTGCTTGCCGCCAAGTGTGACAACCGCAGTTTGATCCCCAGGTAGAAGCAGACAGAGATGTCCTCTGGCCATCACACATACACAGTGACATAACCCATGCTCCCCCCCCCATGAATGTAACAATTTTTAAAATTCAGAAAAGAATCTGTATTGTAACACCAGCCCATATTTTGTTCAAGAATTGATAGTAGGTGGGCTACTCCAAACAACACAGGCCACTGCCGCTTTAGATATTTTACAACTAATAAGGCTTTAGGAGCTCTAAGTGCCTAAGAGATAAGATTTAAAAAGTGGAAACCCAGACTTCCTTGCGTCAGTTCAGTCACTCCCTGGCTTTCTTCCTAAAGCTGTTTCTAGCTCCCTGGTTCAAAGGGCCAAGCCGGTCCTCACCAGGACGAATGCTTTTCTTGTCTTCCCTATGAAGCCTTGGACGCAGGGTGGCCTACTGTGGGGCAGCGGGCAAAGCAGTGGGCACAGCTCCCTGGCTTCACTTCTGACGTTCTCACCATAGTTCTCATCCCTGGAGTGGCAACCCTAGAATATTCCCTGTCTCACACAGTGGATGGCCATCCATGTTTACACATCTGGACGAGAAGACAGGGATGCCGATGTCAAATGACTCGCTTTATTAGAATCATTGCTACACACCAATGGAAGCTGGAAAGGCCACAGCGCTGGATGAGCTCCTACAGGAAGGAAAGACTTGAAAAGCTGTAATTAAACACATCCAAACAAACAATTCTCCAAGTCCACACCTGAAGCTTGTGTCTTCTATTTCCACAAGCCCTAGCTCACGTGACAGCTCTTGCTTAATTGCCCTTTAAACTGTTTTATGGCTTTATAGCAGCCTATAAAAGATGATTTCCAAATGTGACAAGCAGGCACTGAGAGGCTGAAGGGGAGAGTTATCCAGGAGTTGTAATCAGCAAATCAGTGCTAAGAGCTCTGTCTTCCTCAGAAAAGGAGAGGACCTGCCGCAGCCCTGGGCCACCATGGGGCGATACTCGGGCAGAAGCTTCCGTCTCATTCTCATGTGCGTGGTCAGCAGCATCCTCTTCGTGATGGAGCTGGTGGTGGCCCAGATAGGCAACTCCCTCTCCCTAGCCTCCGATGCCTTTGCTGTCCTTTCCCACCTCTTGTCCATGATCATCGGGCTGTTTGGCGTCAGGGCCAGCAACATAAGACAGCACAAGAAGGGCACGTATGGTTTTCTGCGGGCAGATGTCCTCGGGGCGTTTAGCAATGGCGTTTTTGCTGTGGCCTTGATGTTCAGCATCCTGGTTGAAGCCATCAAAAGGTTCACGACTCCCCAGAAGACAGAGAAGCCGGTCCTGGTTCTTAGTGCCGGAGTCATCGGGTTGTTCTTCAATATTCTTAATTATGTCATCTTCCTGGACTGCTGTTACTGTACAGGGCCCAGACCCCAGAGAGACAGCGAAACAGGTAAATACCTCCCTCCACTTGGCAGAGGCAAAGCTAAGTGACTAAGAAGTCTGGCAGGTGCTCTTTCCTCTGGGGGGGCCTCTGAAGGTGCTGTCAGGAGAGGCCCTGTTTGCCATATGGGCCTCCTGCCTCTGTGACTTTACAGGAGGATTGCTATCAGTCCAAAGTTCCTGGTGAGTAGAAGCAGCAGGCCCCTTGCATGCTTGGGAAGTGGTTCTTTAATTCTCGCTCATAGAGACAGGTGGAGAAGGGATGAGGAATGAACTGTAGCTGGAGCCGACTGGAATGCAAGTGACTGTGGCACTGAAAACTGTCTCCCAATGTGACATGGCTGTGTCTGAATTTTAAAAAGAACATTTTAATATTTCCGTGAAATGCTGGACTACATAACCGACTCACAAACACCAACCTATCCAACAGGCAGCTAAGGACTTGTTAGAGGAATGTTACAAAGAGTAGGGAGAGAAAAAAAATAGGCAGGTGATATATAGAAAATTGAACTTATGAACAGAAACATTTACATGTGTTTATTATAAGCATCTGTCCTACTTGAGAACTGGGGAGAATATTTACTTTTTAATTCTTAGAAGCTACTTTAAGTGTCACCAGATTAAATCTTGGAAGAGAATAATAAATGCTTATTACCTAGAACCATGTTTCTTTAATTTATTCCCATGAAAGCCATTTTAAAGTAATTGTGTGTGTGTGTGTGTGTGTGTGTGTATGTGTGTGTGTGTGTGTATAATGTATACTTGTGAGAACATTTTAGAGATGTTTGCAGTATTCTTTAGGAATTCTATCTATAGTGTGAATAGACTCAGATCAGAGGTCCAAACCATGGATATAGCACAGGGCAGTCAGTGGTCAAGTGACCTCACCCTCTCCTGCTTCCCCACCTGTCATATGGAAGTGGTAAGGATTAAATAAAATGTTATGGTGGCACTCAATAGAAACTTGATAAATGCTGATTATTTTTAAACCACAATATAAGCCTTTAAGTTATGTAATAATCTAATATCATTTAATTATAATTGTTCATCTGGTCTTTAAGGAGTTTTTTAATTCAATACTGGTCAGTTTTTTTCTCATGAGTAAGGACATTAAGTAACTGAGTCTGGAGACCTCAGCATGTAACTTTGCTTCTTTTCAGCAATCCTTCTGTCTCTGTTACCAGTATAGACTCTGTTAGTTGGCCAAGTCTCTTGGCCTGTCTCTGTCTTCATTTTCCTTGTGGTAGAGTACATGATGTGAGAGCACTTACATTGTATGCCAACCACAGAGGTGATCATGTAAGAAGAGTCTAGGTCTTTATTCATCTTAATGGTTAGAATCAGTCAGGAGTCATTTCTTTTAAAAGACAATTATTAGTTAACTTGAGACCCTATGTCTTGATTATATCAAATGTTATGTGAAAAAGACAACTTGAGGTTCTAGGTTATAAAATTCACCTATATAGTATTGTATGTAAATATAATTGTTAGGTGTAAGTTTAAGGCATGAAGACCATTTCAAATAGTGTCACTGTTACTGAGCTTATGATTATGTCTCTAGTTGTTCCCTAACAGTTCTAATTTTATTTTTATTCTTGGCATATGGTATCTACCTGCATACACTAGAAGCCATTTAGGAGAAGGGTCCACCCCTGACGGGTGAAAACTCCTGCACAGGAATACAGTTTTACTTTACAAACTGAATTATGATCAGCTAGCACTATGTTTAGCTCTTGGTTAGGAAATAGTTCTTTCCAGTGTTTATGTCTGTCCTAAGATTACAGACAGAGGCTAGGAAAAATCCTTCACCATACCACATGGGTTCCTACTGGCTTGGTGCAGATTGGTGCAGATTGGTGCAGAGTGTCTATCTCTTTTGAAGTATCTGATTCTAATCATGACTGTTCTAAAACCTAAATATAGCATGGTATAAGGAACATATCCAACATTACCACTATTATTCTGTTTGCTTTTGGTGTTACTAAGTCTTCTACTAGAAATTTCCGTGTTGGACCCTTCCAGGTCATTTTGGGATAGCTCCTGAGCTTGTGACCACTATGTATCAAGTTCTGTATTTATCAGTGTCTTAAAGCCATGTTTTGATGTCTTTATCACCTTAATCAGCTTAAAGAGTAAATATTTGATGAGCAGAATTTTATAAATTGACGTTCACCCACTATCAATTGTCTCACATCTTCAGAAGATACGATTCATCTGTATCAAAATAATAGGAGGTATAAGCTGTAAAGGCAGAAAAAGATTCTTTTGTTTCTATTTTTTAGGCAGCATCTTACTATATAGCCCAAGCTAACTTTGAACTTGTAATTTTCCTGCTTCAGTTACCCAAGGCTGGGTTTTCAGGCATGTGCCACCAGGTAAGGGGAGAAAGATTTTTAACTTCAAAAGATTCAACTTAAATTTAAAAGAAATCATTTCTATGCATGTAGAACCCTAGGTTCTATGCTTTGAGGAGCCTATAACTGAAGATGGTGGTACCTGCTGGCTCACTGATCAGAATCCAGAAATCCATCACTTGTCGACTCTAAATCTAGGGAGGATTTTTACTTCCCAAGCCACCTCCAGCCCATTGTTTTTGTGGATCTTTTAAGTATTAGCAGTCAAGGGTATAGAGAGCTTTAGCAGCTCATCTTTACAGAAAATTTAGGACTGAGAAATAGTTTTTAAAAATCCAAACATAAGCAATAATGTGACTCTCTGTGCTGCATAGCTGTAACCCCAGCACTCTTGGGAGGCTGAGGTAGGAAGAGTTCAAAGCCAGCCTGTGCTACAGAGGGAGACTCTGACTCAAATAAAATCAGTGAAAAAATAAACATTTAAACAAAGAAAATTTAATCATTTAAAGAGGAAACTTGAACGACAGGTTTAGTGGTTCACACCTATGATTCCTGTACTCAGGACGCTGAAGTGGGAGGATTGAGAGTTTAGGGGCAGCCTGGCATACATAATGGGACCCTACCTCAAAAAAAAAAAAAAAAAAAAAAAAAAAGAGGAAAAGAAAGAGGAGAGGAAAGGAGGGAGGGAGGGAGGGGACTCGCTAGTGACGACTGTCTCCTCGGATCTGCATCTGTGTGTTGTTTCTGCCTGTTACCCTTTTCTCCACTTCCTCCTCCCAACCACCCTCACACACAGAACCATCAACATTTGGACTTCAGCCTCATTTTCTGTCTTTCCCTGAATGTTTGTGGCCTCTCATCGTAGCCAGAAGTATCAGCTCTGCCATCTCCCAAACTTCCCCTCTTGCTTTATGTCAGTGATGGCCTCATGGTTCCTTCTTGATCTAAGGCTTCCCTGAGCCCCAGTCTCAGCTCCTTGACCAACATTCTTGTAGCTTGTTTGGTATTAGTCATGTTTTGATCAATGTAGACCCACTACTGCCCCTAGAAACCACACAAAGTACATGTGTTAAGGATGATACAGCAAATCAGAGGCGCACACACCCAGAACTGGAAAATACATCCGGAACTTTTCCCATTGACCAGGTTTAGTATTAGAAGATACCTGACCTCTGTGAGTCTAATCTCAGGTTCGTTGCAACTCTTTTTTTTAAAAAAAATATTTTATTTTATTATTTTTATTTTATGTGTATGAGTGTATTGCCTGCATGTGTGTGAGTGCACCCGCCCGAGTAGGCTGTGCCGCAGAGGTCAGAAGAGGGCTTCAAATTCCCCTGGAGCTGGAGTTAAGGATGGCTCGTAGCCTCCATGTGGGTGCTGGGAATTGAACCCAGGTCCTCTGCAAGAGCAGTCAGTGCTCTTAACCGCTGAGCCATCTCTCCAACTCTTTTTTAAAACTTTTAAAGAAAATCTTTAAAATCTTTTGAGAAAACATAATACCTTGGTGATGTATTGTTTTTCAAAGAGCTCTCTCCTAAACATTGGACTTTTATTGCTATTATTACTGTCACTATATTGTATTATTATTAATTAATTTTTTTTTTTGTGTGTGTTTGAGACAGGGTCTCCCTGTAGCCACAGCTGGCTTGGAACTTGCTATGTAGACCAGGCTGGCCTCGATCTCACAGAGATCCTCTTGCCTCTGCCTCCCAACTGCTGGGATTAAAGGTGTGCGCCACCATGCCTGGCTTATTATTAAATTATTTTGAGACTGATCTTCCTATGTTGCCCAAGCTGCCCTTGAATTCTGAACCCAAGATATCCTCCTGCCTCAGTATCCCAAGTCTCTGAGACTAGTGCATGTGCCACTACACCTGGCTCTACCCTGACACTATTTTAATGTGTTACAGGTTACTTTATATTACTCTTGAAATAGTTTGAAATATATATTTTTTTAAATTTTATTTTTTTTATCTTTTATTATTAT
>NW_008331650.1:403222-409421 GCF_000622305.1 Nannospalax galili
AAATATTATTTTTATTTTATGTGTATGCGTGTATTGCCTGCATGTAGATAAGTGCACCCATGTCATGCAATGCCCCCGGAGGTCAGCGGAGGCTGTCGGATCCCCTGGAACTGTTATGGACAGTTGTTAGCTGCCATGTGAATGCTGGGATTTGAACCTGGGTCTTCTGCAAGAACAACCAGTGTTCTTAACCACTAAGACATCTTTCTAACCCCTGAAATATATGTTTTTTGCTGGGTAACTCACACATAAAATACCAGCAACTGGGAGGCTGGAACAGGGTCAGCGGAGGCTGTCGGATCCCCTGGAACTGTTATGGACAGTTGTTAGCTGCCATGTGAATGCTGGGATTTGAACCTGGGTCTTCTGCAAGAACAACCAGTGTTCTTAACCACTAAGACATCTTTCTAACCCCTGAAATATATGTTTTTTGCTGGGTAACTCACACATAAAATACCAGCAACTGGGAGGCTGGAACAGGAGGATCTCCAGAAGTTTTGAGAGCAGCTTGGGCTGTAGAGTGAGACTTTGTCTTTAAAAGCCATATATTCATATATAATTATATTTATATCTGTACATATGTGTAATTTATTTATTATTTCTTAATTAATTTATATTTATGTGTGTGAGGTAAGAGGTCAACTTGCAGGATTTGAGTTTCTCCTTCCACTATGTGGGTCTTGGATCAAACTTAGATATATAGGTTTTGTGGCAGAATTTTTACTGCCCAAGCTGTCTTACTGTCCTTTATATATGAGACTTTTTTGGTCTTTTTTGAGACACGGTCTCCCGGTAGCCCCAGCTGTCCTGGAACTCACTATATAAACCAGCCTGGCCTGGAACTCACAGAGATCTGCCTGCCTCTGCCTCCCAAGTGCTGGAATTAAAGGTGTGCCATCATGCCCGGTTTATATGAGATTATTTTAAAGATGTATTTTTATTTTTTAAAATTATGTGTATGTGTGTGACTGTGTGTGGGTATGTGCATGTGAGTACAAGAGCCCAAGGCGGCTACAAGCATTGTATCTCCCTGGAGGTGGAGTTACAGGCTGTTGTCAGTCACCCAATGTGGGTGCTGGGAACCAAACTTGGGTCCTCTGTAAGAGAAATATGCAATCTTAACCACCAAGCCATCTTTCCAGCCCCTATATATAATTTTTAAAAATTATTTTTAAATTTATTTTTATTTTATGTTTATTATGTGTGTTGTGCCTGCATGTACGTAAGTACACCTGTGTTGTACAGTGCCCATGGAGGACAGAAGAGGGTGTTGGATCCCCTGGAACCGGAGTTAGGATGGTTATTAGCTGTGTGGGTGCTGGGATTCAAACCCAGGTCCTCTGTAAGAAGAACAACTAGTGCTCTTAACTGCTGAGCCATCTCTCCAGCTCCCATTTAAAAGAAAATTTTTCAGGGCCAGGCATGGTGGTGTATGCCTTTAATCCAGCATTTGGGAGGCAGAGGCAGGCAAAGCTCTGTGACTTCGAGGCCAGCGTGGCCTACAGAGCAAGTTTCAGGATAGCTGGGGCTACAGGGAGACCCTGTCTCAAAAAGACTGGAAAAAAAATTTTTATGACAGCCATTTCTTTCATTTTAGTGTGTGTATGTGCCATCCACACTTCCATGTATGATTTTTAACAGCTTAAAACAGAAATAATTCACTTATGAAAAAATACTATTGTGAGCCTGGCATGGTAGCACATGTCTGTCATCCCACATGCTTGGGAGGTTGAAGTGGGAGGATCATTTGATCCAGGGAGCTCGAGAACAGCCTGGGCAGCATAGTAAGACTGTCTTTAAAAACCAATGATGATGTGAATGTAGCCCATAGACTAGACTCCTTCTTCCAAGTTGTAGCTGAGGAAGCCAAAGGTATTAAATGTTGAGGCTAGCCCAAAGGGGAGGTAAAAGTAAAATTAGTACATTAGTTTTCCTAGTGATCAGATGCTTATAACACGTAGAGAATATATTTGACTAGCTTGGTGACATCAGTTCGATCCCTAGAACCCATATATAAACAGAAATGACTCTAAAAAGTTATTCTCTGACATCCACATGCCTGCCTTCTCCATCATTCAGACATACATACACACATATACACTACTAATAAATGAAATTAATAACAGTAAATACGCTGATTGGAGTTTGTAGCTTGGATGACTCAGGAGACCTCCCAACATTGCTCCAGGGCTGAACATACCCATCACCCTCTTACAGGCAGAGTTCAGTGACAGCAACAGCAGAGCGGGCCCAGACGCAGGATAAACACATTCTCTACAGCAGGCAATGTCAAGGGAGGGAGAGAGCTGGCCTATTCCAGTCCTCCAAACAAGCCCACCAATGGGAGAAACACTTTTAGACTGAGTGTGATGTCTCATGTGATCTTGGGAAGGGAGCAAAGTATGCCAGAAAGAGGCCTCATTGGTGATGGTCCCCTCCTCAAACACAAGACCAGAGGAGGGGAGGCTCCCCTGCCCCCTGACTTTAGTTCTCTTCACCCTGGCTCCCCTTGAAGGACTCAACACAGTGTAGAGTGCTGGGTGTATTGCTGCATTTTCACAAGTTTTGTGCTCTCAGTGCCAAACACTGCTTCTGTTGGAACTCCCTTCAGGACCAGTGTTCAGCAATGTCGATATCACCCAGTGACTGAAGTGGGTTAGGACAGTGCATGTAGATTAAATTAGCTCTGAGGCCCCCCCAATATTCAGGCTTGATTACCAGTGATTATGGAGAATACAGAGAAATAATTCTAAAATTTTATTACTTATAAATTAATAAAGTGCCATGATATTATAGTATCAGGATATTTTAATAATACAGGGCTGGGGGCATAGCTCAGTGGTAGTGTCCATACTTAGCATGCGTGAAGCTCTGGGTTTAATACCCAGCACCCACCACCACCGCCCAAAAGATAGCATTATACTTCAACGTCAGCAATATAGATTTGCCCCAAATGTAACATGAATCCCTTTCTAATACCAAATTATAAGGGGAATTTTAAATTGAAAGCTCTATAGGGCTGGGTTTACAGCTAAGTGGTAGGCCACTTACCTTGTATGTGTAAGACCCTAGGTTCCATCCCCAGTACTGCAAAACAAAACAAAATAAAACAAGCGAACTCAGCAGATAAAGAAAATTAAATCCTTCGGATCTCCCTTGTGTTGAGTAGTCTCACGCAGGGTCCCATCCGAGCTGCTCTCCCAGTTTCAGCCTGGACAGTTTTCTGGTAGATTGGATGTCATTCCTTCAGAACATCCAAGGTTGTAGAACTTCAACAAAATCTGTGTGTGTGCGTGCATGTGTGTGTGCATGTGTGTGTGTGTGTGTGCATGTGTGTGTGTGAGACATGCATGTGCATGAAGTTCAGAGGACAACTTTCAAGAGTCAGTTTTTTTCCATCCACTGTGGGTTCTGGGGATCGAATTCAGGTCATCAGGCTTTTGAGCAGGCACCTTTGCCCACCGAGCCGTCTCACTGACTCCAAGATCATGTAAGTTTATCCCAAGGACATTGTGAACTTCTTCTCTGTCTTTGAAAGAACTTTCAGATATTTAAGTGCTCAGTTTTCTAGTTTTCCCTATTTCCTCTCTTTTTTTCTTTCTGCAGTGCTGTCTGGTGTTGAATTCACTCTTTTTCAGGCTCATAACTTGCCCATTAGCTTCCTTTTTAAGCTTTAGGTTGAAATGCCTTTAGATGCATAACCCCTACCACACACATATGGGTAGCACTAATTGGACTCAGTAGGTTACTGAAAAAAAAGAGGACACAAAGTTGGGAGGGAGATGAAGGTGGGTGGGGAAGCTGGGGGTGGATATGATCAAAGCACATTGCACACATGTTGGAAATTTTCAAAGTATAATAAAAATATTACTAAAAATTTTTAAATTACAAAGACAATACCATGAGGTCCCATATACCCCTGTCACATTTGGACCAGTGGGACCATAGTACAATGTCAAAACCAAGACACTGGCACTTGTACAATGTGTGAACGTAGTTCTTTGCCACCTTTATTATGTGTACATTAATGTGACTACCACCCAGAACAAGACGGAGGGCTATTACGCTGCTCTCCTGCCACCACACTCAGCACTCCCATCCTCACTCCCATCCTGATGCCATGGAAACTGTTTGCTTGTTATCTTGATAGTCTTCTACTTTCAAGAATGCTGTAGGAGTGGCATGCTGTACTTTCCATGTAACCCCTGGAAGTAGCTTTTCTCTTTCAAGACAATCAACACTCTCAAGACCCATTAAAGTTGTTCACGCCCCAGCAGTTGAACTTTTGAATGTGTGAAATCATTTGAGTATGTTTTTCTTTTCACTCCTCAGCTAATCTTAGTTGTGTATTAGATCACTTACATTTAATGCAACTGTTACAAAGTTAGGGCTCAAGTCTGCTACTTTATTTAAAGTAGCCCCAACTGGCCTGGAACTCGCTATGTAGACCAGGCTAGCCTCGAATTCACAGAGATCTGTCTGCCTCTCCTCCCAAGTGCTGGGATTAAAGGCGTGCGCCACCACGCCCAGTATTGCTCCTTTTTTATGTATTTCCCTGTTTTCATTTTCTTGCTCTCCTTGATTATTTTTGAGTTCTATTCTGATTTTTCTGTTGTATTTTGGAGAACACCTTAGTTTAAGATGGCCGCTCTGGGTATTACAGTACTGGGTCGGACTTACCATATGCCACTGTATTTCACCAGTTTGACATTGGAAACCTTTCCTTTATTTCAGTTTATCTTTTTTATTCCCAGGCTTTGTTCCTTTTTCTCCCTCCTATTTTCTATTGCTCAGATAGGGTACTCTATTACAGTTCATGATTCCTTCCTCTCAGTTTCTATTCTGCTGTTGAGCCCAATTCACTGAGTTTTTATTTGACTCACTATATTTTTTAATTTTAAAGCTTCCACTTAGTTTATTTTGGTTTGTGTGTGTGTGCGTGTGTGTGTGCGTGCGCGCGTGTGTGTGTGTGTGTGTGTGTGTGTGTGTGTGTGTGTGTGTAGGTCAGAGAACAACCTCTGAGGTGCTCCTCGGGAGTCACCTTGTTTTTTTGAGACAGGGTCTCTCACTGGTCTGGAGCTCTTCAAGTAGGCTGGGCTGATCCAGCCAGTAAGCCTGTCTCTGCCTACTTGGTGCTGGAATTGCAAGTGTGCACCACCATGCCTGACTTTTTTATATGGTTTCTGGGGGTCAAACCCAGGTCCACATGCTTGTGAGGAAAGTACTTTACAAGCTGAGCTGTCACCCCAGCCCTCCGTTGCATTTTTATACCTTCTTTGTTTTTGATGAGACTTTTCCCCCATTTTTTCAAGTATATTCATAATTCTCTGCCAAAGCATTATCATGCCTAATTAAAACACCTTACCATACCATCCTAATGCTTCTGCCACCTGAGATTTGGCATCTTTTTACACTGGAGTTGAGCTCTTTCAAGTTCTTAGTAGGATGAGAGATCTGTTGGCCTGTTAGACCCAGCAGCAATGAGATATTGTCAGACTGTGGCTCTTGTTCACAGTCTGTTCAGGCAACTTGTTCACGGTCTGTTCAGGTCAGCCTCTGCCACTGCTGGAGACGAAAGGACTTGCTGCCTCTTATGGCCAGATGGGGGCAGACGTCCAGGTTTGTCACTGGGCCTCTGTGTAGCCTGGCGTGGGCAGGGACAGGAGTCTAGCCTCTTTAGGAAGACCTCATCCAGTGAGGAGGAGTTTTGAATTTTAACTAATTTAACATGCTTTTCATGTTTAATGTCATTTTATTCATATTTTCCATCTTTTTCTTCCCCTCTTTCTTTCTTTTACCATTATGTTATTTTGTTTTTTTGGTTCCTGGTTCTGGAGATCAAGAATTCTTTTTTCATTCTAATGAGAATACGTACTTGGTAATTGATTTCTGATGTTCTTGACATCTCTGATTCTTGCACACCTAACTGTGCTTTTGACTGTGTTGGTGTTTCTTTCAAAGTGTCTTGTTTTCTGGGTATTGTAATTTTTAATTTTAATTTTTAAATATTTTTTCCTCTTCATTTAAAAAATTATTTATTTAATAACCATATAATTAGAAGAAGCATTTCATTACAATAGCACTGACATAGTCAATAACAATTTCTAGAGCTAAGACACATCTCTTTCAAAATTGGCTGTAAATTTTTAGGTTTACAGTTGAATTAATACAGTTACACAATATTGTACTCAGTATAAGC
>NW_008331650.1:409647-434965 GCF_000622305.1 Nannospalax galili
ATGCATCTCTAATCTCCATATATCTGATTATTACTAGTCACAGTAGGTTACTTTCTGAGATCCTTGGCACCTGATCATGGCTATAAAGTCATCAGATAGATTTCAATGGTAATGTTTTTCACATCTAATAATTATTAAGGCGCAAACTTTTAGGCTTTGAAGAATTATTATTTTTTATTTTTATTTATTTATATATATTTTTTATACCCACTTCCCAGTTAGCACCCTCCCATAGCCTCCCTCTCCCCACTAGAGCCCTGATATCCCTGCTACTGTCTGCTGTGTTGTCGGCACCCCCAGCCATTCCCCACTACTTGCCCTTCTGGTGAATCTAGTCAGCCTATCTAGAGGTCTTTGTTTTAGGAGGGTCAGCTGTTCCTCATCTAGTGGTAATCAGTTAAATATTATTTTTAAATTTTTAAAAAAACTTTTTTTATTGAGATTTTAAAATTTCATACAATATTTCCCACTCACATCCATAACTCCTCCCCAATCAATGCCTCCCCCTGTGCCCCCACCAAATCCTATGCCTCTGCCATACACGCTGGGTCCTGTTCATTCAGGTGTTTGTACCCAAATGTCCTTCAGTGTAAATGCATCCACTGGAGTCTAATCAGCCCATCCAGTGGTTGTATGTAAGTCATACTGTCCCTCACCCAGCAGCAACCAGTCTCAAATAGTTCTCTATCTAGTGCTGACCTGCCACCTATTGCTCAGGTCCCCTTTGGGCCCTTGTTTAATTGAGCTGACATGGGTCCCGAGTTGGATGCCACTACTGCCACAGGCTCATGTGAGCAAGCCTCCACTGGCCTGGAAGCCTCCACCTCATATGTTCATGAACCAGCCCTGGCTCTATTTTTAAATTTTTTATGTGTAGGAGTGTATTGCCTGCATGTATGTAAGTGCACCTGTGTTGTGTAAAGCCTGCAAAGATCAGAAGATGGCGTTGGATTCCTCTGGAACTGGAGTCACAGGTGGTTGTTAGCCACCATGTGGGTGCTGGGAATTGATGCAAGAGCAGTCATTGCTCTTAACTGCTGAGCCATCTCTCCAGCTCCTGCATTTATTTATTTATTTATTTATTTATTTATTTATTCATTTATTTATTATTATTATCTTCTGCCCTCCGTGGGCACTGCATGACACGGGTGCACTTACCTACATATGCACAATACACGCATACACATAAATATTTTTTATTTTTTATGTATTTTATGTGTATTGCCTGCATGTAGGTAAGTGCACCTGTGTCATGAAATGCCCACAGAGGACAGAAGAGGCTGTTAGATGCCCTGGAACTGGAGTTATGGACACTTGTTAGCTGACATGTGGGTGCTGGGATTTGAACCCAGGTCCTCTACAAGAACATCCAGTGTTTTTAACTGCTGAGCCATCTCTCCAGCCCCTATAATTTTTTTTGTTTTTTTGAGACAGGATTTGGCTGTGTAACCCAGCTGACCTTGAGCTTGTGTTACCCCGCATGTGCCTCCTGAGTGCCGGACTGTAGTTGTGCGCCACCACAAACAGCTCATGTTTTGTAAATTTTTTTATTGTGAATTTCTTTGAGAGTTGTTGAGGTATAGAACATAGGAACATTTAAAAAACTTTATTTTATTGTATGTGTCTGCATGTATGTGAGTGCAACTGTGTCCTGCAATGCCCTCAGAGATCAGAAGAAGGCATCGGATGCCTTGCAACTCGAGTTAGGATGGTTGTTAGCCACCATGTGGGTGCTGGGAACTGAACCCAGGTCCTCTACAAGAGCAGCCAGTGCTCTTAATAGCTGAGCCATCTCTCCAGGCCAAACATAGGTACATTTTAAAACAAAAATTTTAGAGTAAAAGTAACTTGGGGCATTTAAAAAACATTTGCATGGTGTTATTGTTGTTATTATTTCATAGGGCAAATATGGACTGTACCCCACATTATCTTCAGCTTCCTATGATGGCATTTTCTCACCATCTACAATCAAAACTAAAATATATGAGTTTCCTCGCTGTGTCCTTCCAAGCAGCGGGTTTCTCTGTATTTGTTTTGCTTTGGTTCCAACATTTCACTGAGGGATCGAGATTCCTAAATGGGTCTTTGATACAACTCTGCATCTCGTGTGCATCATCTTATCTCCTAAGCTATACATGATCCCCTGGCTATTGAAACCCAAGGACCAGGTGCTTGTCTTTACTGAACGGTTACAGACATCTTTAGTCAGATTCTGGCTCAGTTAACCTTTCTGGATTTCTACCTTTACTTCACGTTGGCTTCTGGGTTTTTTGTTTTAGAATCTCCTGTCACAGTTTTGAAGAGAACAAAAAGTTTGACTAAACTGCCTAGAGTAAGAACACTTACTATAGATATATTTACTTCCCCATAACTCAGCCTTTAGTGCAAGCCAGATGCTCATGACCTCTTAGAAGGACCATTGTAGAAACTCAGTGCTGTCAGGACCAAGGAGATGGCTCAGTGGGGAAGGCCACTTGCTGTTCAAGTATAAAGGACCTGAGTTTGAATTCTAAGCACACATGGCTGCTCATGTACCTGTAACTCCAGTCCAGGGGCAGGGGGCAGAGACAGTAGAATCGCTGGGGCTGCTGACTGGCGGCCTAGCTCCAGGTTCATTGAGAGACCCTGTCTCCAGGGAACAAGGCAGAGGGTGACAGAGCTGGAGCATGTTGTCGTTCTCTGGCCTCCATGTTCACAGGCACTCACACTCACAGGCACTCACAGAGGAAAGGGGAGCCTTTGGGTTTTGCCTCCAAGTTGCACATCTGATTTTGATGTTTACTGTGTCATTTGTCTCATGTGGCTTGTTTTTTTCACGTTTATGCATGCTGGATCTGGCCAGGGCCAAAGCCTACATAGCACCCAGCTTTCCTAGCACAGGAGGTGGTGTGTACAAAGGTTTCCCTGTCAGCATACGACCCCTTCCCAGTGACTCAAACACTTTGCCCTATGCGGAGTTCACCACTTGCATCCTAGGATCCAGGCTTTATTTGTGGAACTTTTCCAATGAGAGAGGGAAGGGAGGGAGGGAGGCAGGGAGGGGAGGAAGAAGGGAGGGAGGGAAGGATGGGGGAGGGAGGAGAGGGAGGAAGAGAGGAAGGAAGGGAGGGAGAGAGGGAGAGAAGGAGGGAGGGAGAGAGGGAGGGAAAGGTGAAAGCTGGAAAGGAAGGCACTTTGGAAGGAAGGGGAAAGGAAGGAAGGAAAGGAGAAATGCGAGAGAAGATAGGAACATTATAGATTTCTTCTCCACCTCATGCTCCTACTGGGGCCTCTCTGTGTTCACTGCCGTGGTCTCCCTTTCAGAACCCAAGGGTCCCGAGGGTTCTGCTTCCTTAGGAAGTGGCTCCCTTAGCTCGGTGTTCCTTTTGGCCTGTGGCTGGGCCCTGTCACTCCTGGAGCAATGCTGGGACTGCAAAGCTGGCCCTGTTGCTCCACTTGGTTGGGTTCCCACCGCTTCTCAGCCTTGGTTGCAGGAAGCATGTTCTGACCCCGACATGGGCCTGGGGTGACCTGTCCTGTGCTCTCCCGAAGGCTCAGCTGGTGGCCAGCGGCTCCATGACTGATGAGCTCTTGGCTTCGCCCCCTTCCTCCTCTACCTCGTGGAAAGCTGGCACTTCTGTGGACTTTGTTGTTTTCTGGGTCAGGTGTGTTTTTCAAACAGATTTATTTTTTTATCACAGGGAGAGGAAAGTCAATGTTTTAAGGGTCAGCCAAAAGCAACTGTTGTCCAAAGAAATTCTGTCAACTCTCACCCCTCTGAGTTGGATAATCTCACTTGAAAGGCATTTTCCAGTTAAACCAAGATCCTACCCTAGGCTTAACTCAAACAGTTGATACTGGGTCTGGGATCCCATTCGTTGTGCCTGATCCTTTGTGTGCCTAAAACCCCAACTCTTTCTTGTTCTGTTTGTTTTGTTTTGTTTTGAGATAGAGTTTCTCTATGCAGGCCAGGTTGGCCTCCAACTTGAGATCCTCCTGCCTCAGCCTGCCAAGTGCTGGGATTACAGATGGGCATCAACATGCATGCCTGTCTTATTTTAATCTAGTTTTGTTTATTTCAGTTTAATGTTTAGAAGCAAAGTCTCACTACATTGCCTAGGCTGGCTTTGAACTCCTGGACTGAGCATTCCCCTACCTTCAGCGTCTTGTGTTGCTGAGAGTACATACAGCCCTAACTCTACTTCTTGACTGGTTTGCTTAGGAGTTAGGAAACCTCTACAATAGACTAATTGATTTGCTTTGAATCGCTTCTAAAAGTACCATTAAATATTTTATGTTACTATCACTGGGTTTTTCTTCTCAAATAGTTCCAAGTTTCATGGATATTTTGTGTGGCTTTTCAGTGTCCACATGGCTCTTTCTTCCCATGACTGCCTAACAAACTACCTCAAATTTAGTGGCACCCCATATTTATTCTCAGGGATTCTCCAGGCTTGGATTTGGAAATGGGTGAAGTAGGAACAGCCTGTTTGCACCCATGATGTCTGAGGCCTCATCTGAGAAGACCCAGAGGCTGAGGTGGCTTGGTGGGCTAAGGAGACTTGGTCCTGGTGGCTGCAGTCACTTACTTATATGTCTGGCACTGGACTGGTAAATCTTGATGTTCAGTACCACTGACCAGACCACCTGCATGTGACCTCTTCATGTTATACCTGCATGTGTGTAAGTGCACCCATGTTGTGCAATGCCCACAGAGGACAGAAGAGGGTGTTGGATGCCCTGGAATTGGAGTTATGGACAGTTGTTAGCCACCATGTGGGTGCTGGGATTTGAACCAGGGTCTTCTGTAAGAACAGCCAGTGCTCTTAACCACTGAGCCATCATCTCTCCAGCCCCTGCCTTCCTCACTCTTAAAGCAGCCCGTCATTCCTGGTGATGGCTCAGGATCCCAAGGGTGAGGGAGCGTTCCAACAATGAAAGTAGAAACATTGTCTTTTCAAATCCAGCCTGAGTCTGTGGTGATGAGATGGAAGGGTTATGAAGTCCATAGGCCCCACATCTGGATGGAAGTAGAAAAGCCGTTATGTAGAAGAATATGGGAATACAAGACATGACTGTAGCCATCTTCGATAAAACATCCTGTAGTTTTCTTGGTGGTTATAGTTCACATGATATGCATATGTGAAATGTTCTTAACTCTCCCAGAGATTCCTTAAAGCCAAAGCTCTGCATCCATGATCTCATCCTCCTAAATAGGTCCAGAATGAGTGAGGCATCTCTGGGATGACTCCTTAAGTGAGCTCCTTGAGTATCTTCCTTTGATTGGAAGATCTTGTTAGGACAGGATCTCACTATTCAGTCCCCAGCTGCCCGGAACTCAATATGTAGACCAGGCTGGCTTCCAATTCACAGAGCTCTGTCAGCCACTGCCATCCAAGTGCTGGGATGAAAGGCGTGCACCACCATACCCACTGGATCTTTGAACCAAAGGAACAAACGGGCTGCCTTCCACACACCCAGCCACCTAATACAGAAGGCAGACACGAGATAGCAGAGTCACACAGCCCCACTGTGTTTATTTTAGACAGCACCCACAGCTTTAGGGGCCGGATGACTGATGTTAATCAGCTTCTCAGGTTGGTTGTCTGTCAGGAGTTGGAGGACGAGCTTCAGTTCAGGTCCCTGTGAAGTCTTGCCTTTCTGTGTCTGAAAAGATTCTTTGGTTACCAGTCCCTAAACTGACCTGATTTATCCCCTTTGAAGAGCTTTCAGATGTGGTCACACTTTCTTTTTTGCATCTCTCTAGCCTCAGAGAAGCTCTCCTCTCCTGTCTAGTTCAATCCGCCTGAAAGGTTTCCTGGGAGGAGGACCTAAGACCCAATCAATAATAAAACCTGTTTTTACACAGACACAGACACAGACACACACAGGCATAGGCACAGGCACACACAGATACACACAGACACACACACACACACACAGACACACACATTAAAATGGTTATTCTCCTATAAGCAGGAAGCTGCTGTCAAGGTCAAAGCCACTCACCCCTACTTTAAACCTGGCAATCCCTGTTCTATCTCAGCAGATGCTCTATCCTCATGGGCTTCAATGGCCTCTAGACACTCCTCTTTATCTTTCTCAAAGCTCTTTCAAACTCACCAATACGCTAGGGCTGTGGGACATACACCTCTTTCTTACTCCCCTAGGCAGAGAAGCAATAAATAGATGTGTATGACAATTGAACATCAAGCATCAGTTTTCTTTCAGACACTGAAGGATATGGCTTAGATATGTAATGGCAAAGACATTCATCACAGTGCATTCTAGAATTAATTTCATCTTCCTGTTTCTAGACAACATTCCCCAGGACACAGCATGCTTCACTTAGCTTTCCTTTCTATCAGGCGTGCAGGTCTTTGTGGCGAGGCAAATTTGAAAAGGTGAGCTGAGCAAGCCCTCCTTTCCCCTGAAGTGATTCTGCCTCTGGGGGAAGTCGGGGAAGTAGCAGAAAAAGGTCAAGAGTGATGGCTTTGTGGGTGTACCCTTGTGGGAATGTGATGCTTGGGGAGTGGAGGGTCCTTCACTATTGCAAAAACTGAGCCTTCCATGTGAAAACCACCTGAGATCAATCCCTGGAACCCACATGGTGGATGGTGAGAACTGACTCCCACAAGTTGTCCTCTGACCTCCACCTGAGTGCCATGGTATGCACAACACTCACATAATACACACACAAACACACACATACACACACACAAACACACACATAGACAGAGAGACAGACAGACGGGGCTGGTACCACCATTCAGTCACTGAACCCCTGGGTCCAGCCTCCCTCGCTCTGCCCCACCATCTACTGCCCCCCTTTGAGCACCCTGCATTCTATTCCTCCACCTCTTCTATCTGTTCTAGAAAACTTCTGCGTCTCTTGTCAATACCATTGCAAAGCTGCCTCCTTCAGTTACCTCTTCCTGCATCTACCCTTCACACCTTCCTGAAAGATAAACCCAGTTGTCATTTTCCTGGGCTCAGTGCCTATTACCAGGTTCCTGTGGCCTTCACAATACATTTCAAACTCCCTAGCGTGGCATGTGAAGCCCCCATGGCATGCCCATGATCTGGTCATAAACACCACACACACTCCAGGACATATAACCCACATTTATTGTATCTTCATTATGATAGTAACTATCAAACAGAAAGGCATGCTGGGTGTGGTGATGAATGCCGACAATTCCAGCATTCAGAAAGCTGAGGTATTGGAAGCCAGCTTAAGGGCATCCGAGCTGTGCAGTGCCCACAGAGGACAGAAGACGGCATTGGATCCCCTGGAACTGGACCCAGCATTCAGAAAGCTGAGGTATTGGAAGCCAGCTTAAGGGCATCCGTGCTGTGCAGTGCCCACAGAGGACAGAAGACAGCATTGGATCCCCTGGAACTGGAGCTAGGGATGGTTGTGAGCTGCCATGCTAGTGCTGGGAATCAAAACCAAGTTCTCTGCAAGAGTGCCCAGTGCATTTAACCACTGAGCCATCTCTCAAGCCCCCCTTCCCTTTTTGAGGCAGGGTCTCATGAAGCACAACTGGCTTTGAAGAACTTGCTATGTAGTTGAAGATGACCTTGAACTTCTGTTCCTCCTGCTTCTACCTCCTCTGAGTGCCAGTATTACAGATGTGTACTACCACGATGAATTTATGAAGTTCTGGGATGAAACTCAGGGCTTTGTGTGTGCTAGGCAAGTACTCTACCAACTGAGAATGTTTCAAGCCCAACTTTGTGTTTTGTTTCTTTGTTTTATATGTCAGTGTGTAGCCTAGGTTAGTCTTGAACCTGTGATCCTCCTGCCTCAGCTTCCCATGTGCTGTATTATATTATAGGACTGCACCATGGTGTATCCTACTACGTAGGCCGTTTATTTGGGAGTGATGACTGGATGCTAGGCAGGAGGGTAGAGTCAAGTGACAGGAGAGGAAGAATGGCAGTGAAGTCTGTTTTATCTAGCATGAATACACAGGGATTTAATCACTTGGAGGTAGACTGGGAGTCAGCATGGAACACATACTGCTTGAAGGGACAAGGAACCATAGACTTCTGGAACAAATCTTCCATTTCCCAGAACAGCCAGGCCACTACTTGAAGCAGAGCAGGCTTTAATGGGCAGAGGACACAGTCAGTGGGGAGGCAGGTGCTGGCTGCATAAGTGGGGCCCCAGCAGTGCCCCCTCCAGAGGTGTCCCCCAGCTCTGATCAACAGGGAAATGATTTCAGATGTCATAACATGCGTGATGATGTTTGTCCCTTCCCTGTCCATATGTAACAGTGTCTTCCCCTGGTAACAGGTCCCAGTTCCTAGTCCTACTAGCCATGTGACACCCCACTCCCACCCCTGCCTCAGCTTTCCAGTGCTGGGATTACACGTGTGCACTACTGTGCCTAGCCCCAAATAATTCATGCCCTTGACAAATGGAGTCTGTTATGGGGAGAGTCTTAGAGGGTATGTTGCACAGATAGCCTCTCCTTATGTAAGAAGAAAATGTTTTAATGCAATGAACTATACAAGATCTAAGATTGACAAAACTTTTAAATTTATTTTATTTTATGTGTATGAGAGCTTTATCTGCATGCATGTAAGGGCGCCTGTATGTGTAATGTCTGTGGAGGCCAGAAGAGGACATCAAATACCATGAAACTGGAGTTATGGATGATTGTTAGCCATCATGTGGATGATGGGACCTGAACCCGGGTCCTCTGGAAGAGTAGCCAGTGCCCTTAACTGCAGAACCATCTCTCCAGCCCCTAATTTAAGTTTTAAGAACCTCTATTTTTATCTATCTATCTATTATGTGTAATGTCTGTGGAGGCCAGAAGAGGACATCAAATACCATGAAACTGGAGTTATGGATGATTGTTAGCCATCATGTGGATGATGGGACCTGAACCCGGGTCCTCTGGAAGAGTAGCCAGTGCCCTTAACTGCAGAACCATCTCTCCAGCCCCTAATTTAAGTTTTAAGAACCTCTATTTTTATCTATCTATCTATCTATCTATCTATCTATCTATCTATCTATCTATCATCTATCTATCTATCTATCATCTGTCTATCTATCCATCTATCTATCATCTATCTAATCTATCATCTATCTATCTCTATCTATCTATCATCTATCTATCATCTATCTATCTATCTATCTACCTATCTATCTATCTATCTATCTATCATCTATTTATTTTGTGTGTGTGTGTACCATGGCACTTGGGTGAGGGTCAGAGGACAACTTGTGGGAGTCAGTTCTCACCTTCCACCATGTGGGTTCCAGGCTTTGAGCTCAGGTGGTGATGAGCACGTTTACCTGCTGAGTCACCTCACCAGCTGATTTTGCTTTTAAGGTTACATTTATTTTTATTTTAATTTATTTACTTTTATTTTATGTGTATGAGTGTTTTGCCTGCATGTATGTAAGAGCATCCATGCCAGGCAATGCCTGCAGAGGCCAGAAGGGGGCATTGGATCCCCTGGAACTGGAGTTTTGGATGGTTGTTAGCCACCATGTTGGTGCTGGGAATCAAACCCAGATCCATTGGTCTTTTTGAGACAGGGTCTCCCTGTAGCCCCAGCTCTCCTGGAACTTACTATGTAGATCAGACTGGCCTTGAACTCACAGAAACTTGCCTGCCTCTGCCTCTCAAGTGCTGATATTAAAGGCATGTGCCACCACGCCCACCTCTACATTTATTTTTAAATGATACATGGAAACAAAATTTGTATAGGTTCATGGGGTTGTGTGATGTTTAAACATTGGTATCAATGTGCAGAGTTTAAATCAAGTTATATGCACATTAAATCAAATTATTTCATTGTGGCAAAAATCTATCAAAATTATTTTAACTGTTTTGAAATGTACAGGACATTACTGTTATGCATAGGCCCCCTACTCTGCCTTTGTACACTGGAACTTCTTACTCTTGTTTAGTTGTTACCAAGTACCCACCCATCACCTTGTCTGATTGTTACTACGTACTCCCATAAGCCCAATTGTTACTGAGTACTCACTGATCACCCTAATTGTCTAAGCGAAAGCCTGACATTTTCTTCATAGGCAGGCCACATTATTTGATGTTACAGTATGACATCTGTTCCTACCTTTTTCTGGGCTATGCTAAGAGCAGACAGTGTCTTTCACTGTCAGAACATGTGGCACCTCGGAGGAATCATGACTGTACGTATGTATACCTGGAAAGGTGAGGCGCCCGCTCTAGGTTCATGTTAGAGCTGCCTGCTTCTAGGGGCTGTAGCGCACAGTGCCATTTGCTCCCTGCATTCACGATTCATTCTGAATGGTGTTGACGTACTTAGTGTTAATCTTTTTCATTCCACTCTTATTAACAAAGGGAAGAAAAAAAGAAAAAGAATGTGGGCTGGTGAGATGACTCAGCTGGTAAAGGTGCTTGCCACATCAAGCCTGGGTCTGATTCCCAGAACCCACATGATAGAAGGAGAGAGGTGACTCCTTCATGTCCTCTGGTCTCTATACATGCTTCCCATAAATATACAAATAAACAAACAAATAAATAAAATTTAAATTTAAGGAGAGTGTTAAAAATCTCTGTAATGGCTGGGCATGGAAGTACATGGCTTTAATCTCAGCATTAAGAAAGCAAAGGCAGGTGGATCTCTGTAAGTTTAAGGCCAGTCTGGTCTTAGGGAGTTCCAGGCCAACCAGGGCTATGTAGTGAAAGCCTGTCCAAAAAAAAAGAAAAGAAAAAATGAAGAAGAAGAAAAGAAAGAAAGAAAAAGGGAACTCTCTTTATTCTGAAAAATGTGAAAGTCACATGCATGCTTCAGGGGTAGACTAAGCATCTTTTGAGGGTATATTCAATACATGACTACCTCATACCAGTAAAGTGCATTACATAACTTCATTAGCAAAGAACGGACTTTACACACAAGGTTCTTCAGCTGCCCTAAAAGAGAAGGGATTTCCACCTGTAAAATCATCACATTTATTTGTGCTAAGCATATGTGGAGCTGGGTTTATGGTGAGATGATGACATCCTTTGATTCTGTGTTTTAAACCTGGAGGCTGTTGTTATGCAGAAGGAACTTCCTCTGATGGATTAGAATTTGGTGCTTGGGACAAGGTGTCCATTTAATCACTGAAGCAAACAAAACCCAGCTGTTTTCAAATCTTATACATGTTAATTTCTGGGCCAATGCCAGTGTAGAAAGAATTTTCAGTGTTATAATCTTTGAATTTATGAACTGCTGTGCATCAGATTAGACAAACAAAAGGTGAATTTATAATCCCAGCACTTGGGAGGTGAAGGCAGGAGGACTGTGAGTTTGAAGCTAACGGGCTACACAGCAAAATCCCATCTCAAAGCAAAAACATGCAAATAAAAATCGTTTGTTTAGAACAAAAGTATAAAAAAGGATCAGTTTGTTGAAGGCAGGGATGAAGAATATAAGCTCTGGACATTCCATGCCTCATTTAGACATCACGCCTGCCATTTAAAGGTTGTGTGATTTCAACCTGGTGGCTTAACATCTCCGGACTTTAAGTTCTTCAGCAAGAAAATAGTTCATAATACAACATTTTTAGTATGTTTAAAATAATGCATGAGGGTTGGCGGTGGAACAAGACACTACCTGTAAAACACAGGGCCCCAAATAAGGGCTCAGTAAACGAAAAGCTGTTAAAACCTCATTATTTACTGTACAGACAGTCTGTATTTCTACCAATTAACTTAGATTGATTATATAATATAAATTAGTCAAAACATTTTTCTGGGAGCTGGGGAGATGGCTCAGTCAGTACCAAGCATGAAGACTTGAAACCATGTAAAAATCCCCCAGAAACCATGTAAAAATCCAGCCATGGTGTACATGTCCTGTGATCCCAGTGCTGGGGTGGGGGTGGGGACAGGTGGGTTCCTGGAGCTCGCTGGCCAGCCAGCCTTGTTGAATCAGTGAGCTCCAGTTTCAGTGAGAGACTCTGTCTTACCCCGCCCCCTGCCCAAATAATGTGGAAAGTGACTGAGGAAGACACTTGGTGTCAACCATATGTGTACATGCAAATACATGCACCTGTGCACATTCATACATCCACATACATACACCACACATAGAGACACACCCCGTTTTTCTACAGTGCATTTTGTTTGCTGTGACTGGAACACTTACCTTTCCTTTCGGTCAGGCACTGGCAGAAGACAGGGGCATCAGACACCCATGGCACCTGCTGGTTCCTTGGTCTGTGACTTTCGAGTTTTATGGCATTGTTCCTGAGCCAGTGATCCAGTTCTTTTTATCTGCCTTTGGCTAGGAGAATAACTGTTCAAGAGGCACAAGTGATATATTTCTGCTAATTTCTGTTTTTTCTTTCAGTTGTGAATGACCAATAAATGGAATTAGAAAGGAATACTTTAGGCCTGTCAGATAGTTTGAAAAGCCTCAGTCTGAGAGAAGTTTATTTTTATTTTCTTGCAGTGCTGGGGTTTGAACCTACGGCCTAGCACATGCCAGGCAAGTGCTCTACCACTGAGCTACAGTCCAGCCCAACTCTCTTATTTGCCCACTTTGCTTGCTGTCATATACAAAACATTTTAGAAGTTCCATACATAGACAGATTTTGAGAATGGTATTTGGTACATCTCCTTTGTGTATTAGTGTTGCATCTGTTGATCAGTAGTGATTCTACCACACAGTACTACAGTACTAATACTAATATTAGTGCTCATAATAGCATTTATTGAGTGCTTACAATATACCAGTTATGGTTACAAGCACTTTACACACTAACTCAATCCTCACTATACTACGATTATTATTTCTACTTTAATGTAGTGAAATCAGGCACAAATGATAAAGGAACTTGTCCAAGGTGGCACAGCTTAAAAACTTTCATCAGTCTATATCTTCTTACTTGTACATTATTGATAATTTTATATTAGCTTTTAGAGAATAAATGGTCAGTAGTTTCAATTCTTAGTGTAGGGATATTTCTCCTGAAGATAGGAAAGGGATTTTTAATTTATTTTATTTTAAGATAAAGTCTCCCCTCTGTAGCCCAGGCTGACCAGGAACTCACCGCACTCTTCCTGCCTCAGCCTACCAAGTGGTGGGATTATAAACACGAGCCATCCAGCTTAGCTGAGAAGGGACTATTAATGAGGTCCTTGAGTTTGGGGCTTCATAGTTATAAGGTAGGACTTTCAGATGAAGGATATTTTAATATGATTATTGGGGACCTTCAGAGATCATGAAAAGACAAGGTTGTGATTCAATATTAGGACAGTGAGTAAGGCTAGAAGGTGGAATGTTCCACAGACGGCCATGGCTAAACTCAGTGGGTCACAAAATAGAACCAAAGGGGGCTTATGAGATGGCTTCACAACAAGGTGCTCACCACCAAGCCTGACAACCTGAGTTCAATCCCCAAAGCCCACATGGTAGAAGAACAGACTCGACTCCCAAAAGTTTTCCTCTGACTCCCACATTTGCACCCTGGCCACACATATACACATGCACACAAAATAAGTAAGTAAATAAATACAGTGTAATAGAAAATTTAATACTCCACAAAAACACATGGGAAAAGTACTTATAGGGGGAGGGGGGTTGACAGGGGATGAGGAGGTGAGAGAGTGAGAGCGAGAATCAGAATGCATTATGCACATGTATGAAGTTGCCAAAGAACCATTTAATAGAAGTTACATATATAAAAGAATGTTCAGTTTATAATATATAGAGTGTTCAGGGTATATGTGTGTGTGTGTGTGTGTGTGTGTGTGTGTGTGTGTGTGTGTGTACGAACTCAGGTTGCGCTCAAGTTGTCGGGCTTGATGGCAAATGCCTTTGTCTGCTGAGCCATCTCATAAGCCCCCTTTGGTTCTATTTTGTGACCCACTGAGTTTAGCCAGGGCCGTCTGTGGAACATTCCATCTTCTAGTCCTAAAATCGAATCATAACCTCATCTTTTCATGATCTCTGAAGGTCCTCAACAATCATGTTAAACATATATATATATATATATAAATTATATAAATGTAAAATGTTCAGTTAATGGATTCCATGGTCTCCTCCTCCTCCCTCCCCCTCCTCCTCCTCCATTTAGATCTGGCTACCTTGTTCAAGACTTCCTGGTCTTGAGCTAATGGTCTGGCCTAGGCCTCTGGTGTAGCTGAGACTACAGACCTGCACCAGCAGACCTAGTGTGTAGCTTTTAAAGTTTTAAAATTTGAATTCTTTCAGTGAGACTTATGCATTCATTTCCAAGTCAAAATCAAGTGTGTTTGTTTGGGGGCACATTTAAACTAATAGGGAGCCGTATGGAGATTAGCATACTTTCTTCGCCTTAGGCTCCTTTGGAAATTGAGATGAGACAAAATTGGCAGGTCTCCCCACCCCCTGCCGGAAGTGACCGACAGCAAACACCCTTCCTCACCAGGTTGTTTTGCAGTCTGTCCTTGAATCCCAGAGACAGGTCCCTTTGGGTGACTTTCACTTGGAACAGGGCCTGTTTGGAAGAAACGTTGTAGGTCAGTCGATTAAACTAAGAGTTTTAGGTCATCCGTGGGTCAACAGAACATTCTCTCAGACAGAGCGAAAGGAGGCCCAACCTGGCTTGAGGGGCCACAGGACTTGTGTCTACCACAAAGTAGCCCAACCTTGGGGTGCTGCCCGCGAGTGCCATATTTACAGAAGTGTGCCGCCCTGCCCCAGGGCTACCTGTAGAGAAAGCGTTCGATGAAGACCCCAAAGGGGATGTGTGCCCTGAAGAAGAGGCGACAAAGAACCTCTGCGCCCTTTGTGAGGCTAAAGGGCTTTGTTTGGGGTTGGAATGGGGGGACAGTGGGGAATGAGAAAGCATTTAAAAAACGGGAAACACCCATAAGGGCAGTTTGGCCCAAGTTCCTGCCCCCCCGGCCTTCCCACTGGTTTATATGGAATCTGCCCTGCAACCTGCGTCTGGGCACGTAGGGATGGGTATCCAGCAATCACACCCACAGCAGCCCAGTCCCTTATCACGACATTCAGCAGGCCTGTGGCGGTGGGAGGGAGGGCCTGGAGGAGCAGGGGGCCATCGGGTGCATCCCGCCTCTATTTGGGGGTGGAGGTGGGGATAGGAAGATTGACATCCCGATGCGCCCCTCCTCCCAGCAACTCCCCTCTCTAGTCCAGTCCTAGAAGGAGACAGAGGCCGGTGGCCACCTGCCAAGTCAGGCCTGGGCGGGCGAAGGAGGAGGGGCAGGGGACCGGGAGGTGGCTCTCGTGATAGCGCCACTCCTTTAGACTCTGGCCGCGCGGGGGACCCGGCCCGGGGCTGGCTGTATAAGAGGCGCCGGGGCAGGGCGGGCCTGCAGCGGGGAGGCGGGTTGCTGCACCCCCACCTGTTGCAGCGGCCAGGGCCGCGCGGGCTGCGGAGATGGGCCGTTACTCCGGCAAGACGTGCCGGCTGCTCTTCATGCTGGTGCTCACGGTGGTCTTCTTCGTGGCCGAGCTGGTGTCGGGCTACCTGGGCAACTCCATCGCGCTGCTCTCGGACTCGTTCAACATGCTGTCGGACCTGATCTCGCTGTGCGTGGGCCTGGGCTCCGGCTACATCGCGCGGCGCGGGGCCCGGGGCTCGCGCGCCACGTTCGGCTATGCGCGGGCGGAGGTGGTGGGCGCGCTCAGCAACGCCGTCTTCCTCACGGCGCTCTGCTTCACCATCTTCGTGGAGGCCGTGCTGCGCCTCGCGCGGCCCGAGCGCATCGACGACCCGGAGCTGGTGCTCATCGTGGGCACCCTGGGGCTGGCGGTCAACGTGGTGGGCTTACTCATCTTCCAGGACTGCGCCGCCTGCTTCTCCTGCTGCGCCCGGGCTCGCCGCCACCGCCCGCCGCCGCAGCCGCTGCACCGGGGCAGCCCGGGTGGAGCTTTGGGGGGTCCTCAGGGGACTGCGACCCCGACAGCCCCCGGCACGGACTCAGCGGTGACCCTCCGGGGGGCCTCGGTTGGAAGAAAAGAGCAGGAGGGCGCGACCGTGTTCTCAAATGTAGCAGGTGCCTTTCGGTTGCATCCTTCGGGACGCTCTGTCCTTCCTCCGCGTCCTTCGGGAGCCTGGTCCCCTGTCGTCATCACGCCCCCTTTTTCCCTTCGCTTCCCGTCGGGGCTTTTGGAATCCCTTTTGCAATCTGCCTTGCTTCTCTTGAACGTAACGGAACTCTCCCTCTCTCTGCCTTCCTCCTTTCTTTCTCCCCCCCTTCTTTTCCTCCCTCCCTTCCTCCCTCCTTGACCCTCAGCCCTTATCTCTCGCTTCCATCCCCCATCCCTCTCTCTCTGGAAGTATTGATCTTGGCAATCAGTAACTGGGCCATCCCTCCTCCCCTTCGCTGGTTGCTATCTGGACTAGGTTTCTCTCCTCCCCCTTGGCCAGCCTCAGCCCCTTGGGTGTTATGGGTTTTAGGGGGTAGGCGTGGGCTTCTGGCTGTTCCTTTTTAAATTTGAAAGTGTGTATGTGAAGCCCAATGGTGGACCAAGTCTTCCTCTGGACTAAAATGCCGGGAATGGGCTGTGTGTGGAGAGGTGGGGACTCCCATAGGTTAGGAGGAATTTAAATAACAAAACTGCATTTTGAGTTCATTGGTTCTTTTTGTTTGTAGAACTCATACACAACACAAGGTTTCTTCTTTGAATGCAGGTGATTCCCTGAACACCCGGAATGAGCCAGAAGAGACAACGGAAAAGCTGAAAAAGTCCGAAGCCCTGAATATCAGAGGTAGGACTGACTCTGGGCACTTTGACACGCTTTTCAGTATCCGTGGTGCGGTGCTGTGGTCTTCATTTGTGTTTGACTTTGAAGAAGGGAACAGTGTTGGAAGGCAGGTCAGTTACCTGCAGACTATGACCCTCCCCTCTTGCCTAATCACGGCATTGATTCTGAGGGAGAAACTAGTTGCTAATCATTTATCTTTGCTGTAATTATACCCATGGGATAACGGCCTGTTCCTGAGACCCCCAGATCAGTGTCTGGTGCTCTTGTCCCCTACATATCAATGTCATGGTCCCCTAATTTCCACATATGTGTCATGTTCTCTTGTGTATGGCATCTCTGCCATGTTCTCCTGATCCCCACATGTCAGTGCCATGCTCTCCTGGTCTCCACAGGTCAGTGCCATGCTCTCCTGGCCTCCACATATCAGTGCCATGTTCTCCTGATCTCCACATGTCAGTGTCATGGTCTCCTGATCCCCACATATCAGTGCCATGTTCTTCTGATCTCCACATGTCAGTGTCATGATCTCCTGATCCCCACATGTCAAGTGCCATGTTCTCCTGATCTCCACATATCAGTGCCATGTTCCCCTCATCTCCACATGAGAGTGCCATGTTCCCCTGATCCCCATATGTCAGTGTCATGTTCTCCAGATCCCCACAGGTCAGTGCATGTTCTCCTGGTCTCCACATGTCAATGTCATGATCTTCACACTTCTTTCTTCTGTAATCCATGTATCAGTGTCATGTTTCCATTTGCCCCACAGATCAGTGTCATGTTCCCGAGTCACACATATCAATGTCATGGTCTCCTGATCTCATGTATCAATGCTGTATTCTCTCAGATCCACATATCTATGCTATGTTCTTGTAGCTTCACAGATCAGTGCCATGTACTCTTCACCCCCACATGTCAGTGCCGTGTACTCTTCACCCCCACGTCAGTGCCATGTTCTCTTCACCTCCACATGTCAGTGCCGTGTTCTCTTCACCTCCACATGTCAGTGCCGTGTTCTCTTCACCTCCACATGTCAGTGCCGTGTTCTCTTCACCTCCACATGTCAGTGCCGTGTTCTCTTCACCTCCACATGTCAGTGCCGTGTTCTCTTCACCTCCACATGTCAGTGCCGTGTTCTCTTCACCTCCACATGTCAGTGCCGTGTTCTCTTCACCTCCACATGTCAGTGCCGTGTTCTCTTCACCTCCACATGTCAGTGCCGTGTTCTCTTCACCTCCACATGTCAGTGCCATGTTCTCTTCACCTCCACATGTCAGTGCCGTGTTCTCTTCACCTCCACATGTCAGTGCCATGTTCTCTTCACCTCCACATGTCAGTGCCGTGTTCTCTTCACCTCCACATGTCAGTGCCATGTTCTCTTCACCTCCACATGTCAGTGCCGTGTTCTCTTCACCTCCACATGTCAGTGCCATGTTCTCTTCACCTCCACATGTCAGTGCCGTGTTCTCTTCACCTCCACATGTCAGTGCCATGTTCTCTTCACCTCCACATGTCAGTGCCGTGTTCTCTTCACCTCCACATGTCAGTGCCATGTTCTCTTCACCTCCACATGTCAGTGCCGTGTTCTCTTCACCTCCACATGTCAGTGCCATGTTCTCTTCACCTCCACATGTCAGTGCCGTGTTCTCTTCACCTCCACATGTCAGTGCCATGTTCTCTTCACCTCCACATGTCAGTGCCGTGTTCTCTTCACCTCCACATGTCAGTGCCATGTTCTCTTCACCCCCACGTCAGTGCCATGTTCTCTTCACCCCCACATGTCAGTGCCGTGTTCTCTTCCACAGATCAGGTCAGGCCACTGCTTTACTTGGTTTGCACTTCTGACAACATGCTGATATTCTATGCATACTATTTTCTTTGTTCACAGATCAGGTCAGGCCACTGCTTTACTTGATTTGCACTTCTGACAACATGCTGATATTCTATGCATACTATTTTCTTTGTTTATGAGGAATTTTGTGTGCTGGGAGTGGAACCCAGGGCCTTGTGCATGCTAAGCATACCACTGAACTATGCCCACAGCCCCACTGCAGCCTGTTTTAATTGGCTGTGACTTTTGTTTGTTTTGAGACAGGGTCTTATTGGTAGCCATGACTGACCTGAGTTCTCAATATGCAGCTAGGGCCGGGCTTGAATTTGGGCAGTCTTCTTCCCCTAGCTTCCTCACTGTTGGGATGACCATGCCTGGCTTTGTGATATTGCTAAAGGTGGAAAGAAACAGGATGGGTCACTAAGTAATGCTCTGCCCTGCAGAATGTCTCTATTGCCACAATTACTTACAGCAATTATTTATTGCTGTCGAAGTGACTGTTAGTGGATTAAAACTCTCACTTCCATGTCCAAAGTGGGGGATCTGAGAGGCTGTTCTCACTGGACACTGTTGGAGTCAGCACCTCTCCTTTGTAATTTCTTAGGCACATATTTTGCTTTATAGTGATTTCAGCCTTGGGTAATCCCCAATCTTTTCTTTGCGGGGAGGGTAAGCAGGTCTCTTTATGTAGCCCATTCTGGCCTTGAATTTAGCCTCCTTCGTCAGCCTCCCAAGTGCTAGGATTACAGGTGTGGGTCATTGTGCCCAGCTAATCCTTAATTTTGACTTTGAGGAAGTGACCTTTTACCTTCATGTGGTTTGAGAGAAGACTGGAGTAAAACTTATATCCAGGTAATACAATGTACAGCTGAACACCATGTAGAGCCTTTCAAGAGTTTCATAGTTGATTCTCAGAAAGAACCTGTAGAGAAAATACAGAAAACAATAGCAACACATGTGCTCCTAAAATTCTAAATGGTGATTTTGAAGAAAATGTAATAGAGTTAGGGATTTTCCCCTAAAGAGTGTGATGGTAAGTCTTGAGAGATTCTGTAATGAAAAAAGTCATTTAATTCATCTTTCTTTTTGAGGCTCATATATACATATATCCCCCCTCTCTCTCCTCTACCATCTGTCAACCAACCAATCTATCAGTCAGCCTATCATCTATCTGTCAATCTATTGATTTACCCATCATCAATCTTCTATTATGTATCTGCCAATCTATTGTCATCCATCAGCTACACATTTCTAAGTTGACGTTTCCATCATAGAACTTAACTTTTCAAAGTGTATCCTGTTATGTTTGGTTTTATATTACAAAGTTGAGAAAAAGAACAGGTAGATGAAAACAGTAGAGTGAAGAGATACTGTGACCCTGTTTGGGACTTGATTTCGCTAATTTGGGGTTGGGTCTTGAACCCAGGGCCTCCCCCTCACATGTTCTACTACCGAGCTATGCCCCCAGCCCCAATCTTGCTAATGTTTAGTCTAAAGCTATCAACACTCTTGAGCCCTTGGCCCACAGGTTGCTGCAAACGTACACCTGAAGCGTCTCTCAGGCGAAGAACACTGTGGCTGAAGGATGGGGATTGGCTTCAAGCTGCCCGGGTTGGAGTCCCTGCCCTGCTATTTACGAATGCATCACTTAGGGCAAGCTTCTGAGCCTCTCTGGGCCTCCAGGCCCCTCATATTTTAAATTAAATCTATTTTTTTTTGTCTTTTTGAGGTAGTCTCTCCCTGTAGCCCCAGCTGGCCTGGAACTTTCTGTATAAACCAGGCTGGCCTTGATCTCACAGAGATCTGCTTGCTTCTGCCTCCTGAGTGCTGAGAATAAAGGCATGCACCACCACGCCCGGCTTCTATTTTTGATGTGTTTGTTTTAGTTTTTTTTGAGACAGAAATATCAATATGTAGCCTAGACTGGCCTTGAATTTGTGACCTTCCTGCCCCTGTCTTCCCAGTGCTGGGATTACAGGTATGCACCACTTCACCCGGCTATAAGGATGTTAACAGTACCCACCTGGTGGACTCACAGTGAGCTATGGCATGGAAAATGCTTAGGCTTGTAGTAGGAAAAAGAGCTGATGCTTTACGAGTTGCCTGCTCTGTGTCAGAGGCCATCATGGAGTCTTAGTGGCTTGTCATTCAGGTAGTGAGTGAGGTTGTTAGGCTCAGACTCCTGCTGCCTGTCATGAGGGTGCTTGTAGCTAATTAGAGCCTTTCCCTGTCTCAGGCTAAGCATGGGTCTGTCCTTATCTCAGAGGCTGGGTCCTCCTCCTGGAGCCATGACTCAGGACCACAGAGAATAAGAGCTGGAAAGACCCTGGGGAAACGAACCTCAGTCCCTCCCCTTTATAGATGGGGAAATGAGAGCTCGAGAGCCAGGCGGCTTCCCCAAGCCCCCTTGGCTAGGGCTGAGGTGGGCCCAGCCACTCCTTCGCACTTCTGGCTCTTTCTGTGATCACACATGGCCCTCTGGCCTGCAGACAGAGGTGGCTTGCTTCTCCAGTGTGCGTGTTCCACTGAGTTACATTTCAAACACCTCTGAGAAACTCCTTCTGAAAGCGGGACGGAAGTACCCTCCCTCCCCAGATGTGCATCTCTGATGGGGTTTCCGGTAAAGAAAATCATTTTTCTTTTTCCATTTTCATATGTGTATGTGGTGTGCATATGTATATGTACACACACACACACACACACACACACACACACACACACACATATATATATATATATGTTTGCATCTGTGTGATCTGTGTGGGTTCACGTGCATGTGGAGGCCAGAAGCTGATGTTGGAAATCATCCTAGATCGCTCTTCCACCTTATCCATTGAGGCAGGGTCTCTCAATCAAACTCAGAACTCACTGATATGGCTGGTTTTAGCTAGCTTGCTCTCAGGATTCCCTGTCTCTGCCTTCAGAGGCTGAAATTACAGTCTGGCCACCATGCATACCCTGGCATTCATATGGGTTCTGGGATCTGAACTCCTGCCCTTGTGTTTGCACAGCATCCCAGTTTGCTTCTCTGTTGCTGTGATAAAACAATGATTGAAAGCAACTTAGGGGAAGAATGGGGTTATCTGGCTTACACTTCCAGGTCATGGTCCATCACTGAGGGAAGTCAGGGCAGGAGCTCAAGCAGGAACCTTCAGGTAGGAGCTGAAGCAGAGACCACAGAGGAGCACTGCTCACTGGCTTACTTCTCCAGTGGGCTGGGTTCTCACCAATTAGCAATCAAGACAATGCCTCACAGACATGATCATAGACCAACTTGAGATTTTTCAGTTGAAGTTTCTTCTTCCCAGGTGACTATAGGTTTGACACTTGAAGCTAACCACTATGGCACACAGCAAGGCTATAACCACTGAGCTTCCCCACAGCCCCCAGAATTATAGTCTTGATTTTTATTACTGTTTCTCCCTTTGCAATGGGAATAAGAGAATGGATTCTAAGAAAGAAAGTTCATCTACTGCCAAGTGTAGTGAAAATACAATCCCTTTGAAGTTCTTTGGTGGTTGAAGTTTGCTTCTCTGTTGCTGTGATAAAACAATGATTGAAAGCAACTTAGGGGAAGAATGGGGTTATCTGGCTTACATTTCCAGGTCATGGTCCATCACTGAGGGAAGTCAGGGCAGGAGCTCAAGCAGGAACCTTCAGACAGGAACTGAAGCAGAGACCACAGAGGAGCACTGCTCACTGGCTTACTTCTCCTGGCTTGCTCAGCTACCTTTTTAATATAACCCAGGCCTATCTGCCTAGGGATGGCACTGCCCACAGTGGGCTGGGTTTTCACCAATTAGCAATCAAGACAATGCCTCACAGACATGATCATAGACCAATTTGAGATTTTTCAGTTGAAGTTACTTCTTCCCAGGTGACTATAGGTTTGACACTTGAAGATAACCACTATGGCACACAGCAAGGCTATAACCACTGAGCTTCCCCACAGCCCCCAGAATTATAGTCTTGATTTTTATTACTGTTTCTCTCTTTGCAATGGGAATAAAAAAACCTCACCCTTTCACATGCCTTGTGAAAGTTCAACGTGAATGCACTGTGCTTTGTAACTCCACAAATCAACAGCATTGAAGGTTGGGCTACTTATCACATTTCAGTTTAAGTCAAATGGACAATTTTGATAGATGCCCATTCAAGGGGAGTGGTTATTTTGATGAGTCAGTATGTGAAGGCCAAGTTTAGAGGTCTCCTGTCCTTGCAAAGCAACCCTGTGGACACTGTGACTGACCAGGTGATTGAGGTATCTGCTCCATGCTGATCTGTGCCTCTTGGGTAACCTGACAGATTCATCCTTAACGGTCACAGCTGTGAGCATGTCATCTGCTCAGAATCCCTCACTGCAGCCAGAAAGAGGTCTGAACGCAGCTGCCGTTCAAGGGCTCGCTGTGCTGGTCCCCACACTCTTTTGTATACATATCCCCATGTTACCTCCCCCCACCCTCCTAACCTCCATCCCCTCCTTCCCATCCTAACACTTGCTGCACAGGCAGAGTGAGGTGAGATGGGTGTAGACTCTCTGCCCAGGCAGATCCAGTTCTACCTCAGCCAGTTCCTAGCTTGATGCTGCTGCTTGATGACGGTGGCTGAGTTGCCTTCACCTCTAAGCCTCAGCTTCTTCGTTCCTGCTGTGGCCTGTCAGTGCTGTGGTCAGGCTTCCATGAGTGCTTGGATGAACAGAGGACTCCAGAGTTGGTGCCTGTTATTACTGTCACCTTCAGGTCAGTTCTCAGAGGGATCTGAGGCTTCGTTGCACACACCCTGGGAATCAGCCTCATCCTACGCATGAGACTCACCTTTCATAGGCTTCGTGGCTCATAGAGACAGCATCAGGGTCTGAGAATGCCATGTCTTCCCTGCCCCATAGACCATCGTCCACCTGCAGCCTCCCTGGGGCCCTGTGGATATGGTGCACCTTCTCCAGGCTGCCTGCTGCCACCGCCCTCCTCCTCAGAGTTCTCTCAGTGGAGGACTCAAGCTACTCTTAGCTTTCTCATTCCAGAGGACCTCCTCTTTCCCGACAAGCGCACTCTTTTTTTAGTTACTTTCTATTGTGATAAAAGCAGTGGTCAAAACCAACTTGGGGAGGAAAGGCTTTATTTAGCTTACATCTACCAGGTCACAGTTCATCACCGAGGGAAGCCAAGGTAGGAACTCAGAGTGGGATGCCATGGAGGTACACTGCTTACTGGCTTGCTCTCTTGGCCTGTGTTCAACCTGCTTTCTTATACAAGACCGTCTGCCCAGGAGTGGCACCACCCACAGTGGCCTGGACCCTCCCACATCACTCAACAATCAAGAAAATGCCCCACAGACATGGCCACAATTCAGTCCAATGGAGGAAGTTCCTCAATTGAGGGTCCCTCTACCCAGGTGAGCCTAGTTGACAACTAAAGCTGTCTGGCACACTCATGCACTGGGCTCAGTATTTGGCCAGTGTACTCAGGGTGGTGGTGATAGCAGTGAGGTACTGAACATTTCAAAAAAGCTGAGAAAAGGCATTAATGTTTTCACCATAAAGAAATGCAAAAGGTTCAAGGAGGTAGATATTTGGTTCTCTATTATATAATAGAGACATGTATCAGAATATCAGATGGAATCTGGTTTGCTGGTGTGTACTATAATCTAGCACTCAGGATGCCAAGGCAGGAGGATTGTGAATTGAAAGCCTGCCTGCGCTGTACAGTGAGGCCCCGACTCAAATAAAAGAAAAAGATAAAACAAATTGCAAGAAAGAAACAAAAACAAAAAACCGCAAACCAAACCCAAACAGTCCCCTCCCAAGCCTGAATAATTAAAAAGTCAATTTAAAGGAAAAAAAAAAAATCTTGCCAGGGCACTGTGATTTTCAGAGGATGATAACCATTTTACATAGGAGGCCTGAAAACCCACTGTGTTTTAGCATTTCAAGAGCTTAGAGGCTGGGGTAGAGCTGTGCAGAGAGTACTTGCCTAGAACATTTGAGGCCCTGAGTTCAATTCC
Source organism: Nannospalax galili (assembly GCF_000622305.1). Taxonomy (NCBI): domain Eukaryota; kingdom Metazoa; phylum Chordata; class Mammalia; order Rodentia; family Spalacidae; genus Nannospalax; species Nannospalax galili. The sequence goes on from NW_008331650.1 coordinate 434,175, forward strand.
CAGCACTGAAGCTACCATGGAGCAGGAGAGGAAGAGGGAGAGGTAGAGAGGGAGGGAGGGAGAGGGAAGGGGAGAGATAAAGAATTTATGTATTGATGCTTTCAGTGGGTTTTATTGTTGTCGATTTTGATGCTGGGGATTGAACCCAGGATAAATACACTCTACCAGTGAGCACTATCCCCATCGAGCGACTTTTTCCAACTGAAGTTCACAATAGTTTGGACCCTAAATTCTGCTAGTAGAGTTCTCCTAGTAGAATTTGAATTCTAATCCCCAATACTCAGGTTTAAAAAAAAAAATATCATAGTAAAACAATTAACAAAGAGAGGATACTGAAAGCTGCTAGAGAAAAACAAGTTACATATAAAGGAAAAACCCATCAGAATTACAGCTGAATTTTCAATGCAAACTATGAAAGTCAGAAGAGCATGGAACAAAGTATTCCCAGTTCTAAATGACCATGGATGCCGACCCCGAATACTTCATGCAGCAAAACTACCAAGGTTGAAGGGGAATAGAAAATTTTCCATGACACACTCCTGAATGATGAATAGTTAAAGAGGAAATTAAGAAAGAAATAAAAGTATTCCTGTACTTGCACATGCACGTGAATACAACACACACACACACACACACACACACACACACAGCACCTCATGCTTCATGCGCTACAATTCTAATTGACAGAGACACAAGCAAAAAGTTCGTCTCACCAAACTGAGAAAATATATGAAAAAATCTTTTAAAATTACATAAAAAACTAAATGGTTAAAAAACAATTCAGTGGCTGG
>NW_008331650.1:435291-453763 GCF_000622305.1 Nannospalax galili
GTAATCATAAACAGATGAAGGGCCACGCGACACCATCTGAAAAGAAATCTCTGATGAAGTATTTCTTCACAGTTGTTGATTTTCATCTGGTAAGGAGAGGAAGAGGGAGAGGTAGAGAGGGAGGGAGGGAGAGGGAAGGGGAGAGATAAAGAATTTATGTATTGATGCTTTCAGTGGGTTTTATTGTTGTCGATTTTGATGCTGGGGATTGAACCCAGGATAAATACACTCTACCAGTGAGCACTATCCCCATCGAGCGACTTTTTCCAACTGAAGTTCACAATAGTTTGGACCCTAAATTCTGCTAGTAGAGTTCTCCTAGTAGAATTTGAATTCTAATCCCCAATACTCAGGTTTAAAAAAAAAACAACCCCCCAAACCAACAACTGCTGGGTATGGCTCTGAACACCCTGGAGGATGACTGGGCCTTGCTACCTGCCAGCCTAGCTCCAGGCTCAGTGAGAGACTGTCTCAGAGGACTAAGGCAGAGAGTGATAGAGCAGGACACCTGACGTCCTCTTCTGGCCTCCACAGGCATGCAGAGGTATGTGTACTTGCACATGCACGTGAATACAACACACACACACACACACACACACACACACACAGCACCTCATGCTTCATGCATACATATACGTGCTGGGTAGCATTTCATAGCCATATGAAATAGAAGACAGGAGTCTTTAGGAGTTAGTTATGCTGCATTGAGAGCCTCCACTGTCTGCCTTCAGAAAGTGCCCCCAGGCACGACCTGTGTAGACTTACGGTCTAAAGGAGAAAGTGAGGCTAACAGTTGGAGACAAGTGTGCATAGGAGAGTAGTTTTTGGATGCTAGTACTTGCCACTGTCTTTGAGAAGCTAAAGCGTCTTCAGTTCCTGCCTGGTGGGCAGGCCTGCGGGAAGTTCCTGGGAAGGTCCTGTGGTCTCTCCTGTAGCTCAGACAGGGACTAGGGAGGAAGAAGGACCTTTGGTGGGGAAGGGAGGCATGAATTAGAAAGTGGGAGTGTTTCATGTACATATGGAATCAGTGTCCCTGTTGCTTTAAGTAATCAGCCAAAAGGAACTAAAGGCAGTTAGTATGTGAATAGAATGCCATGTACCCTGGAAGCTGGAAGTGTTACCCACAGTAATACTTTGCTCAATTCAAACACCTTCCAAGTGAGGCTATTCAGTCTTGACTTGGAGTAAATAGTTAATAATTGGGATTATTATTAATTCTCCTGAGTGAACCTGAGGGATACCTGGGGAGACCAAGCAGACCTTCTTTAATACACATATTTTCTTCTAGAATAGTCCTTTGAAAACTTCTATTTGCATTCAAATCACCTGGGGAATCTTGCTCAAATGCCAGATTAGATTCCCTCACCATGTGATTTTGGGCAAGTAATTTAGCTACTCTGTGCCACAGGCAGTTTCCTCAGCCACTCAGCCCCTCTGCTGCTTCATTCATTCATTTATTTATTTTTCTGTGTTTGAGGCACGGTCTCCCTGTAGCCCGGGCTGGTCTGGAACTCCCTATGTAGGCCAGGCTGGCCTCAAACTCACAGAGATCCGCCTGCCTCTGCCTCCCAAGTGTTGGGATTAAAGATGTGTGAACAGTGACTCTCAGGGGCCTGCAAGTCCCCTCCCGCGTCCTCTTTCCATGCCTCTCCGTCTGTCTTTCTCGGCTGTTGGAGTTATTTTACTTATACTCTCTCCCTGTGCCATAAGCCTGTGTTGTTTCGGTTCCTTCTGAGATCTCATTTTCTTCTGGTTCAGTTTATTCCTTCTCCATGAGGAGCGTCTGCAGGTGGTGGTGGTGGTGGTGGGGCACCAGTGTGTTTCAAACCCACCATGAGCTCTGAAAGTTCTGCTTTGTCTGCCTGGAGGTGTTCCCTGACTAGGGTCTCTGCCCAGACCCTCAAGTTCAGCAGTACGCTCTCTGCTTTAGTTTTGTTGTTTTGTTTAAAGCACATACAAAGTGTGTTTTCTGGGCCACATGCCCTGTACCCAGCCCCAGTGTTTGGCCTGGATATACCTGCTGCCTACAACACTGTCATGATGGAATGACACACATTCCTTCTATAAAGTGACATTTTTCAGATACTTGGTGGCTTTTTGGATACCCATGGCCTTTATGCCCTGGGCAGTTTCGTAGTTTAAAATTAAAAAAAAAAAATTTTATTGTAGTTGTTTTGAGACAGAGTCTTTCTATGTAGCCTAGGTGGGCTTGAAATTCTCTGTAGCCCTAGTTGGCCTGGAAATCTCCATGTTGCCCAGGATAGCCTTGAGTTTTTGATCCTCTTGCCTTAGCCTCCTGAGTGATGCAATTATAGGTGTTCCCAGTCTCGGATGTTTTTTCTTCAGAAAATAATATCGTGTGTGTGTGTGCGCGCGGGGGTGGGGTGGGGTGGGGGGTGGAGTGGAGCGCGAGAACAGCTTGTGGGAGTCAGTTCTCCCTTCCTTTTACCATATGGTTTTGGGGATGGAATGCAGGTCATCACTTGGCAGCAAGCACTTTTACTCACTGAGCCATCTCCATGACTTGCCACAGATGTCCTTAATGTGAACACAAAGGTTTGAAGCTCTTAGTTTGAGTGATTTTGTGTGCTGGGTCATGTCCCATCCTCAGGTCATGTCAGGACCCATGTGAGTGTGAGGCTGTTTCCACAAGCTCTGTGGCTGCGGCTGCGGCTGCGGCTCTGAGTCCAAGGAGCAAAATTCTAGTGTTCCTTTCAGGAAAGCAACTGCTCCGTGTTTATCTCTTATGATCCCTCTGACCATATTTTCACCAAATTTACTAAATCCTAATTTAAATGCATGTCAACAGCCCCACATCTTGACCTTCTTTGCTGAGGACTGCATATTTTCTGCAATAAATGAATTAATTTGTACCTTTAGAGCAATTCCCTTAATTAAGGAACCCACAATTTTACCCTTATAGGTAGAATTAAGAAATTTTTGATTGATTGATTTTTGTTTTATGTGAGTGTTTTGCCTGCATGTATGTAAATGTACTACGTGTGTACAATGCCCAGCAGAAGGCGTAGGATCCTCTGGAACTGAAGTTACAGATGGTTGTTAGCTTCCATGTGGGTGCTGGGATCCAAACCTAGGTCCTCTGCAGGAGCAGCCAGTGTTCTTAGCCATTGAGCTATCTCTCCAGCCTCTAGAATTTTATGTTATTGGGACAAATGGCTTTTTATGCAGTGGAAACTTTACCGATGTCCCTCTTCTTCAGGCCTTCTTAAACCAAATGCCACTGAAATTACAACAGGCCAGTGAGAAGCAGGCTGGTGTCTCCAAGGGAAAGGGGGGAGGGATTAGGGTGGAGGGACACCAAAGAATCAGAAGAAGCGTTCTTGATGTAGCATAGTGCTGTCTCCTCTTAAGAAAGTGTAACTTAGCCAGCTGTGGCGACACATGCCTTTGATACAGCATTCAGGGGGATGTGGGGCAGAGGCAGGAAGATCTCTGTGAGATCGAGCCAACCTGGTCTATATAGCAACCTGGTCTGTATAGGCCAGCTGGGCTACAGGGAGTCCCTATCTCAAAAAGACAAAACAAAATAAGAAAGTTTAAAGTAAGGCCTGAAGGCGTAGGGCAGTTAGCAGATTGCTTGCCTTGTGTGTACAGGCCTCCATGTTCTACACCAGCACTGTCACGGTAATAGCAATAAAAGATGATGGCACCTCCATTGTGCTAAGCTCATTAGTGATTCTGCAGAACACCCACTCCACCCATATGTGATTCATAGATGTAATAAAGAAGCAAACTTTGAAGCCAGGTATGGTGGTACATGCCTGTGTACGCTAGCACTTAGGATACTGAATCAGGAAGGTCTGGAGTTTTAGGCCAGCCTGGGCTATACAATGAGACCTTATTACACAAAAACAAGACAACAATTTGAAAGAAAGTACAGACGATTGTCTGAAAGAATAACAGATCAGTTACACAGCTTGTTTCCCATCACGGCACCCTTTGATGGGTGCTGGGTAACAGTAATATGGCACTACGGGATGTCACAGTCACTTCCTGCAGATGACAGCCATCCTGGGGTCTTCCTAGGGTCATCGTTTTCCTGTGCTTTCTGGGTCCTGGGTTGGTGGCATGGGATTATTATTTTTTGAGATAGGGTCTGTTTGTTTTTGAGATAGGGTCTGGCTGCTCCTGCAGAGGACCTAGGTTTGGATCCCAGCACCCACATGGAAGCTAACAACCATTTGTAACTTCAGTTCCAGAGGATCCTACGCCTTCAGCTGGCCTGGAACTGTGACAACCAGGCTGGCCTTGAACTCACAGAGATCCACCTGTTTCTGCCTCCTGAGTGCTGAGATTTAGTTTTTAAAATTTATTTGTTTTTGAGATAGGGTCTCACTATGTAGCCTTGGCTGGCCTGGAACTTACTATGTAAATGAGAGTGGCCTCAAACTCACAGAGACATGCCCGCCCTGTCTCCGAAGTGCTGGGATTATAGGTGTGCACCATCACACCTGGCTGTTTAAATGGTTTTCATTACATTTTTGTGTGCATGTGTGTATATACGTGGGTATGCATGTGGATGTCAGAGGACAGAAGACAATCTGCAGGAATTGATTGCTTTCAACACCATGTGCACCCTGAAGATGGAACCCAGGTTGCCAGGGCTGGCAGCAGGCACATGTGCCCTTACCCTGCTGAGCCATCTCACCAACCCTGGCTTGGGATTTTATTTTCTGAGTAGATGTCATTGCTATTTTGTTTGTTTTGAGATGGAGTCTCACTACGGAACCTAGACCATCCTCCTTCCTCTGCTTCCCAAGTGCTGGGATTACAAGGTATATCACCATACCTGGCTTATTTTTTAAATTAAAATTTTTTATGTATATGAGTATATTGCCTGCATGTATGTAAGTGCAACCGTGTTGTGCAGTGCCCACAGAGGTCAAAAAAGAGTGTCAAATTGCCGCGGAACTGGAGTTATAGATGACTGTTAGCTGCCGTGTGGGTGCTGGGACTCGAACCTGAGTCCTCTGCAAGAGCAGCTGGTTCTTTTAACCCTGAGCCATCTTTCCAACCCCTACCTACTTTTTAATTTTTAAATTCCGATCTATTCCATGTTCTAACAGAAGACAGTGACGGGCCTTCATAAGTTTGGAAGTTAGGTTGATGATCATCACGTGCTCCAACACCGGGCTCTGGGTTTTACTGGTCCATCTTCCTTCTTCGCAGGTGTTCTTTTGCATGTGATGGGAGACGCCTTGGGGTCTGTGGTTGTAGTCATCACGGCCATCATATTCTATGTCCGTCCCCTGGGACGTGAAGACCCGTGTAACTGGCAATGCTACATTGACCCCAGTCTGACTGTTGTCATGGTCATCATTATTTTGTCATCTGCCTTCCCACTCATAAAGGAGACTGCTGTCATCTTGCTGCAGATGGTCCCCAAGGGAGTCAACATGGAAGATCTGAGTAAGTGGACTGCACTGTGTCTGGGGACCACTGTAAATTTAAGGGAGGTCAAGCCAGAGGGTTGTGGTCACAGAGCAGTGTTTGATTGATGCCTTCTGGAGCACCCAAGATCAGCTTGTGATGGAGGCATGCTTCAGGTGGCTTGCAACCTTCCTGGCATGATGGTTTGAAGCTCTGAGAGCCAAAGGTCCTTTGAGACCTGATTCTGTGACTCGCCTGCTCATTGAGAATGTAATGCCTGGGCAGTACGACCGCTGGACTATTTGACCCCATGCCAAAGATTATTTTAACTACAAATAAGGTCACTTCTGTAAGACTTTGATTTTACAGTCCTTTTTTTTTTTTTCTAAAAAATGATGAGTCATTAACATTCTAGACCCTGCCTTCCGGTTAGTTGACTTTTATGGTTGTGGAAGTTACTCTGTGGTGCATAATACTGTAAAAAGGATAGTGTTTTAATTTCAGGTTCTTCTTGTATTCATGAATGAATCCATTTGCTTTTCTCAGATAGAAGTCAAACTCTCAGGGCTGGAGAGATGGCTCAGCGGTTAAGAGCACTGGCTGCTCTTGCAGAGGACGGGTTTGATTCCCAGCACCCACATGACTGCTAACAACCATCCCTAACTCCAGTTCCAGGGCATCTGATGCCCTCTTCTGACCTCCAAGGGCATTGGTAGACTTTTTTGTGATTATTCCCTTTAAAATAAATCCCTAGAATTAGAATTTCCAAAATGCTTTTGGTCCATATTGTTAAACTACCTTATTTATTATTATTTATTTATTTGTTTGTTTATTTATTTATTTTCTATCATCTATCACCTATCTATCTATCTATCTATCTATCTATCATCTATCTATCTTATTTATTTGGCATACTGTCTCCCTATGTCAAATGTTGTCCTGGCCATTTCTGAACTTGCTATGTAAATCAGGCTGACCTTGAACTTGCAGTAATCCTCCTGCCTCTGCTTTCCAAGTGCTGAAATTACAGGCATGTGCTGCTATGCTTCATTCATATGATCCTTTTGTCTTTTAGATAGAATTTCCTTATGTAGTCCAGGCTGGCCTGGAACAGACTCTTGACATGTAGCCCAGACTAACTTAGAACTTGCTATATAGCCCAGGCTGGTCTTGAACTTGCAATCTCCTGCCTTAGGTTCTTGAATTCATTTTTATAGGTTAAAACTGTGTAGTATAGGAATTCAGAGAGGAGAAAGAGTGTGGGGAAATGGAGTCATAGAGGGAAAACTCTTTCTTTTTGGTGGTCTTGGTGAACATACATCTCTACATTCGTGGTGAGCATGCTTAGATTCCACGCCCCTCCCATGGTTCCATTTTTCCGTTCCAGCACCCACAATCTGCTGTTGTTTGCTCTTCTCTATTCTAGTGAGCAAGGTCGATGCAGTGCCTGGAATTAGCAGCATGCATGAAGTGCACATCTGGGAACTTGTGAGTGGGAAGATCATCGCCACCCTGCACATCAAGTACCAGAAGGACACGGGGTACCAGGAGGCCAGCAGAAAGATCAGAGAAATCTTCCACAGTGCAGGAATCCACAATGTGACGATACAGTTTGAAGCCGTGGACTTGAAGGAGGCCCTGGTGCAGAAGGACTTCCTGTTGAACTGCAGCACCCCCTGCATCTCTCAGAGCTGCGCTAAGAAGCTGTGTTGCCCCCCAGGAGCGCTGCCACTGGCTCACGTCAACGGCTGTGCAGAGCACAATGGTGGACCAGCTCTAGAGACATACCGAAACATAAGAGATGCCCCAGAAGTGGCCATTGATGTGGTTTTGGATGGTTGTGTGAGGGACCACGGACAAAGCCTCAGTAAAACTCAGGAGGAACAATGTTATGAAAACAGTACTCATTTTTAGTCTGGTACCCACATAGAATCAGACTAGGTAGACAAGCACTTTGGAATCACCAGCTCGACTTGTGGGAAGAGCTTTGTGGGTTGTGGGCTCTAACTACACTTGGTGTGTGCACTCTGTGTCAGTACAGGTTGGGTGTTGGGGACATGGGTGAAGTATACCTGTTGATTGTCATGTGGACTAACCCCTTCCCATTACCCTTGGTAGCTCATGCTGCTCTGCACCAGCTTTAGTTTGAACGTGCATTTTCTAAGGTGAACTGCACTAATGTTGTATATATCAGGGATGTTGAGGGCTCAAACTCGATGACTGTGGGCACTGGATTCAAAGTCATTCTTGTTTTTCTTGTGGTGCTGGGGAATTGAATCCAGGTCCTCATGTATGTTAAGTAAGCTCTGTTAATGAGCTGCACCTTTTAAGCCTTGTTTTTAAACTGATCAGAACTTCTAGCAGACTCTCTGAGCTCATAGACTAAGTGTGCCAAAAAAACTGACACACCAGAATGGCTGTGCTCTCTCCCGTTTCTGTCCAAGATCGTCAAAGATAAAAGTAAGGCATTTGTGGCACTGCAGACGTATATTTGCTTAGTTTTGGTTTTGGATAATGCAAAATGAACATGTCAAATAAAGGTGGGAAAAAAGAATGTATTAGGGTAGAAAATGTCCTCAGAGCATTAGAGGAGGTAGAATTTTCTGGGGTGGTGAGAAAAAATGGGTTTGGGCTCTCCATTTTGTGAGGTGCGAAGTGAGTAATGTTTACTTTCTACTGGGAACTGAACTGCAGCTATAGTGTGTTTTAACTATACACTACATTCTTTCCATGTGGCAGTGCGAGGTTACACTGCTGCCCCCTTAAATGCTCCTCCATACATACTTACTGTCTTTGAGAGTCTCCAGGAAGAATTGCTGTCATTTAGTGTTCAGATAATGGTTTTCTTGTCTGAATGTTCTTAGCGCCTTCTTTTGTATGACCGTGTTGATCAAAGCAGCATTGCCAGGGGAAAAAGAATATTCCTGGGTCAGAAGACGTGCCATTGGGTACCAATTCCTGCCAAATAAATAAGCTAGGCTGTCTTTCCTGTAATTAAAAATATTTTAAAGTATTTATTATAGTTGACAACAACTAACTGGATGGAGAAGTTGATTTCCAAAGGAGAAATAAAAATTAATTTGATTGCTACTTTCAATATATTTGGAGGAGCTTAGAATTTTATGTCTCTGCCCGGTATTACCAAGTACAAATAAATTGATCAGAATCTGATTCAGACACATAACTGAACCATATTAGTAGTGGAAAGCATCTGTCATGTGTTTAATGCCTTGGTTAGGCATCAGTGTTTAAAAGTCTCCTATAGGTTCCAGAACAGGAGGGGTGCCTGACTTAGGGAGCTAGCATCTTATTCAACAGATTATAAGACTAACTGAAAGTGATCCTCTCTGAGTTGAGTCTTATTTATATAAACTGCATAGGGGTTCTCAGAAGTAGTGGATAGTCACAGAAATATCATCCATGTTTTCCAGTGCAAACATTATTAAAAATTGTCTTTGATGAGCATGGGGGTGTGTGTGGCACATATCTGTTAGTCTCAGCTACTCAGGAGGCTGAGGAGGATCACTTGACCCTGGGATTCAATGTACTAGCCAGGGCAAACTAATGAGATCCTGTTCCAAAAGACTTTTGTGTTTTAGTCTAATGTGAAAGCTGAGAAGTAAGCAGCTCTGATCAGTAGTGGAAGAATTCTTTGTTCTTTAAATAGTTCTTTAAGTTTAGATTGATCATAAGTAAATAGAAAATATGCCCAAGGCACTTTTTAATCTAGGAAAGGAGCAAAGAATAAGACAAAATTTATACTTTTATTATCCAATGTGTGATGTCCACACTCACATAAATGAGAAGATTCTCTAAGAAACTCACCTCTGTGAAATGTGAGTCAAATTCTTCTACATAAACACTGTTGGAAATGCCTTAGTCTGAGTCAAAGTAGAAACCTGTCTCTAACTTCCAAATTTGAATTCATATTATTCTGCCATTATTGAAAGGAAAACATTATAATTTCACAGTTTTCCTGATGCTGGCTAAAGGAGTGTATTTTAGTTTGCATGTAAATAATGTAAACAAATACTTTAATCTCTGAAGTATTTTTTTTTTCTGGAAAGAAAAGGGCACTTAATTTTAACATAGTTAAATTTAACCTCAGAAAACCATTTTGATTGACAGCTGCATACCAAATTATAGGCAAGAAACATTACTTTTGGAAGGCAGTGTGACTGAGTGCATTTAATAATCAAGGAAGCTGAGTAGGTATAGTGATTTTGTGAGAAGGGTTGTACGTACCACCTTCAGCACCGTGATGTCTACTGTGTACTAGTTTTACTTGGAGTTTCCTGGATCTTTGTCTTGCCTGTTCTCTGGAGGAAGCACAAGGTATTTTTTCCCCTCTGAATCAGCTATGCTGGATAATAGTAGCATCTGGTAGACAATATATTTACAACACAATTTCTTTGAGCTTAGGAAAACACTGCCATTCAGTTTGTGTTCTTGTGTGCTTAAATTCATTCCAGAAAATACTCTCCTTCCCCCTCCCCTGCCCTAGAGCTCTCTCTTCTTCCCTTCCTCCTTCTTTTTTATTTTCTTTCCTAATATGGCGGTGCTCAATCTCCAGGGCCTTCATGTTCAGGAGGCATGTGTTCTACTACTGAGCTATGTCCCCAGGTCTGGAAATGTTTTTTATAACTTCCGTGGCACCCTCTGTAGGTGTCCTGAATGCTAACTTGTTCTCTGCCCTTCTAGCATTTTCCATTGCCCTCCTGCCCTTATTTTTCAGCGGACCATGTCTTTTCTACACTACTTCAGCACCAGTTATAGGAAGTTCTTAGTCTGTTTCATTTTCCAACTTCCAGTTTTTTTTTTTTTAAATAACGGATATTTATTTCCTGACCCACAGGGTTACCAATGTCCATTGTTGATAAAAAGAATTCTTGCTATAAATTAGGAGCTCCAAAATTGAACAGGAGTGGATATTTTGAATGTCAAGAGATTCACTAGGGCTTATGATCATTGGAATTATTATCAGGAGCTGCCCTGGGAAGTAGCACTTGTTGGGTTTAAGCCATGGGCTCTCCATTTTGACATACTGGCATTCTGAATTGGGTGTGGTGGGACCAAGCTGTGTACTACAGGGTGTTTAGTAGCATCCCTGGCTTCTGGTCACAAATGCCAGTATCATCTCCCCAAGCCATGAGAACGAAAAGGTCCTCTAGGCGCTGCCATGTATTTCCTGGGGAAGGGTTTTACCTCCTGCTTCTAAACCACTAGCTGTGACCAGGCTTAGATGTTGTTGCTGGAAGCCCACCCTCAAGCCCAACAGTGTTTGTAATGCCATCTATCCTACAGGATTCCCTTTTTACAAAACCCAACTCTTCAACCTTTAGTCTCCCTAGTCACGGGATTATAGGCATGCACCACCACACCTGGATTATGATTCACGTTTGCAAGCAATGTTTCCAAGTTTATGTCATTTGTTGTTACTGAGGCTTGAACCCAGAGCCTTATACACGCTACCACTGAGCTACACTCTGAGCCAAGCAATGTTTTTAAAGGTGAGAGCAAACTACTTGTGAAAATTACCATTGTTTTAGGTAGAATTTTTTGACATTTGGAGAAAAAAAAAACCACCTTAAAAAAAAAGACTTTAGAGATGGCTCAGCAGTTAAGAACGCTGGTTGTTCTTGCAGAAGACCCGGGTTTGAGTCCCATCACCTACATGGCAGCTAACAACTGTCCATACTCCAGTTCCAGGGGCTCCAACAGCCTCTTCTGTCCTCCGAGGGCATCGCACAACATGGGTGCACTCACCTACATGTAGGCAAAACACTCATACACATAAAATAAAAATAAATAAAATATTGAAAAAAAGGCTTTCAAATTGCATTTTACAGATTAGCCCTGAGGACAGTGAATGAAATGAATAAAAACGCATTTGCTTTCAATCTTCCATGATGATTCTTTAACTCTTACAGAGGACCGAGGTTTGATTCCCAGCACCCACTTGGTGGCTTACAACTGTAACTCCAGTTCCAGGGGACCCAATGCCCTCTTCTGACCTCTGTGGGGATTGCTTGCATGTGGTGCACTTACATGCATGTGAGCAATACACTCATGCACATAAAATAAAAATAATAAAATATTAAAAAAATAAAATGATCAATTATGAAGCGGTGCATGCCTATAATCCCAGTACTCAGGTGGCTGAGGCACGATAAATTTGAGACCAGACTGGGTTACATATCTAGCAAGATCCCATCTCAAAACCAAAACAATACAGCAAAGCAAATTTCCAATTTTAAATTTGATGATCATTCTTGTTGTTACTTCCTAGTAAGTAGTTCATCTGTGTGCTTAGGACAAGTTTAGACATTAAAAAATCTTTACTGCTTCTGGCCAAAATCCTATTTTCTCTGCAAGGGCAAAATATATGAACTGAATTTTAAAGTATCTGGCATTTACATGTATTCTTATACTCTTGTAATTAAAGACTGCAGAGAAGAGTAGTTAAGAAACACGAGTGTGGGTGTGGTTGCTCACGCCTGTCATCTGGCACTTGGGAGGTTGAGGCAGGAGCAAGTTCAAATTATCCTTGACTACACAGTGAATTTGAGGCTGGTTAGTCTAGATGAAGTGCGGTCTCAAAAAAAGGAGGGACTTGGGTTTTGAATTTAGTTTGTGACCAGTAGTAACAGCGCGCCTGTTCTATAGTTCTGGCCTCTGCCTGATATACTGTTGCTTTTTGTGTTTCTGAGCATATTTACACCAAGTGGTCACAGGTGGGAACAAAGTTATTGAACTAGGAAATTAGCTTCTTAAATGGAACTCACATCAGACCCAATCCTAGGTGTATGCAAATGTTCTTAGACTTTGGAGTCTAGTCACTGCAGATGGTATTTTTCTGGCATTCCTTCTCTTTTTGTTTTATTCTGGATTTTCCTTTAAGTTTCTTGAATGTTTGCTAAATAGTCAGCCTCTTGGTAGACCTGGCACCTTCAGGCCAGTGACACGGAACTTACTCTGAATTCTAATGAGAAGAAGCTAGAAAGAATGACTGTTCAGGGAGAGTGGCCCCTTCCTGGAGGTCTGAGGTTATGTTACAGTATTGTGGAGTTTTGTTGCTTAAAGCCCTCCCTCTGTCCTCATGGGCAAGTCTGCCAAAGTGTAATTGTGGCATTTGGGTGGACTGGTAAAATTTTAAGAGTTTGTGTAACTCCTCACCAAATACATGTGAATCCCCTCCCAATGGATGTATATCTGCATACCTTTTGAAGGTGAAAGATGTGCAATGGTGCTGTAAATAAAAAGTTTTGAAAACTAGAAACATGTCTTAGATGTTTGTGAAAATCAAGCAGGTCAAAGCAGCTGAACTCGTCTTTGTCATTTGTCTTGGCAGATTCGTTACCTAGTAATCCCTTGGTTTAGTTTGATTTTCGTTGTTTTCATTTGATGTCTCTTCACACTCCTCCTGCAATGTCTGTCAGGTTCAGCTTCATCACCTTAACCCCAACTGGTACAGAAGCCACTGGCTTACCTCTGAACTTCCTCCTGCCTGCCCCCTTGTTCCCTTTATTCTAGGCGAAAGAAAAGTCCCTTCCACTCCTCACTGAGGCCCCTCTTATCTGGGCCCCACCGGTCACCTTCAGCTGACAAGCAGCACACAGAGGCACCTGAAAAGCTTGGTTTAGTAAGTGTAGTTCAACAGGAACTGGGGAATGGGAATTATACTCAGAGTCTGTTGCTTGCATGCCAAAAGACACTTCACCTTTTCGGTTGCATTTGCCAAGTTATTTCCTCTCTGCAGCTCCTTTCTACCTGTTTCTTTCTCTTCTGTGTTAGTGTGCGCCCTGCCCCTCTGTGGACCACTCTGACCTGGACTCTTCCTGTGTGTGGAAATGGAGTCCTGTCTGGTGTAGGACAGGAAGGAAGTGCTTTTTCCTTCTATTTTCATCACAAGGTCACAAATGTGTCCAGGCTAGAATGATAATGAATTTAGGGCCAAAATATGCTATACCTTCCGTGGTTTAGTGAGGCTTGGAGATGCAGATGTATATTTACATAGGACTTAGAACATCTGCCCATGTAAGCTGAGGGCAGAAAAGACTCGAGAGTGGCCAGCTTTGATAGTGGCTGCTGGTAAGGGTGATGATAACAGCAGGTCTCTTATCACCCTGGGGCCCTGCGGAGAATCCTGCCAGAGGGCTGCAACCTCATGGCCATAATCTGATGCTCAAAATCATTCAGAAAAAAGGAGTACAGTATTTTCAGGAGTGTTGTTTAATACTTGCTCTGTAGCTTTTGCTTTCCAGAGTGAAATATTGCATTCCCCAGTATGTCCTAGGTGGAAAGACATGATTGGACCCATGGTGCAGGTGGACCTGGGTTATAGAAAAGTGTTTTACAGAGAAAAGGTATTCAAACAATTCACATGTTCTTGCTTTAGCACTAGGCCTGTTTGTACTGTTCCAGGGCTCACATCTACACTATTTAGCTAGTCATAACTTGCCCATTTGGTTGCCATCATTCTGCTCCAGGCCCAGGTCCATTTGTGCCGTCAGAGAGCTTCCTAGCAGCCTGCCTGGAACCATATTGTCCCTCCAATAAAAAATCAAAAGTGAGAACTCGAAGCACAGATCAACTAATACCTGATCAGAAAGCAACCAAGCTACAAAAAGAATAAAAACAGAACCAAACTTCAACTCAACAAAGCCTAGAATTTCATATCAGACACAGAACCAACAAAAGAAGCCCATACGCCCAGGTCACAGTGCAAAAACACTAATGTGAAAAACCAAAACAATGCATTCCCACCAAATCCCACCAGTCTTTTTTATGTGTATGAGTGTATTGCCTGCATGTGTGTAAGTGCACCTGTATTCTGCAATGCCCATGGAGGTCAGAAGAGGGCGTCAGATGCCCTGGAACTGGAGTTACAGAGGGTTGTTAGCTGCCATGTGGGTACTGGGAATTGAACCTGGATCTTCTTTGAGAGCAGTCAGTGTTCTTAACCACTGAGCTATTTCTCCCCCCGCCCAAGTCTTATGTTCTATAATGAAAACTACCCAGAGGAACCCCAGGATACAGAACTTAGAAGAACAATTATAAACGTGATCAAAGAATTCAAAGGTTTTACAAGAACACACAAAGAAAAACCAACCAAACAAAGAAAACTCAAAGAGGACAGGAATAGACTCCTGACTGAAGCTCAAGAAAATGCAAATACTTGACTGAATGAAACGGCAGAGACAGTTCAGGGTGTGAAAAGTGAATCCAAGGACGAGGTAGAAATACTGAAGAAAACTCAAGCTGAAATGAAGATGGGATTGAAAAACTCAGTAAGCCAATTTGAAATGACAGGAGAAAAACCTCGCAACCAGACTGAATCAAGTGGAAAAGAGAATATCAAGTTTCTGATAATGGATAATAAAGTTGGAGGATTGGACTGCTCAAGCGAAGAATATGAAAAACTAAAAAAAAGCAGGAATGGAATATGCAGGAAATGTGGGACATCATGAAAAGACCAAATCTATGCATCGGGCATAGAGGAAGGAGAAGAATCTCAAACCAATGGCATTGACCAGATCTCTAACAGATTATAGGAGAAAACTTCCCTAAATTAAGTAAGGACATACCTATGCAGATACAAGATGCGCATGGAACACCAGTTAGGCAGGACAGAACAGAAACTCCCCACAGCACGTCATAGTAAAAACACTAAATGTACAGAACAAAGAGAGGGCATTGAAAGCTGCAAGAGAAAAACAAATCATATATAAGGGAAAACCTGTCAGAATTACAGCTGATTTTCAGTGCAAACTATAAAAGCCAGAAATGCCTACCGCAAAGTATTCCACACTCTAAATGATCATAGATACCAACCCAGAATACCTTATCCAGCAAAACTGTTTATCATAGTCAAAGGAGAAATAAACATCTTCCATGATATAAATAGGCTGAAAGAATTCACACTCACTAAACAGCCCCACAGAGAATACTTGAAGCAACTCAAAGGCCCGAAGGAAGGAGGGAAGGAAGGACCATACCCAAGAAGCTACAGAAAGAAAACAAATGAAAGTATAATTATGGAAACACAAAATAGGACTAAGAGCACAAACAGAAAATTAAACGACGGTAGCTAAAATACACATCTTTCACTAATAACTTCAAATGTCAATGGCCTCAATTCCCCAGTTAAAAGGCAGACTATTTTGTTGTACCCATTAGGTCCCAGGCAAGCATTTGTATCCACTGTGCATCAGTGTAAATTCACTCACCAGAGAATAAAAAATTTAAAAAAGACACAGGCTAGTCGAATGGATTAAGAAATAAATTATATCTTTTTGTGGTCAAGAAACTCATCTTCAAGGATAAGCATCATCTTAGGGTGAAAAGGTGGAAAAATATTTCAAGCAAATTAGACTATGAATCAAGCAGATGTTGCTGTTCTAATATCTGACAAAATATACTTTAAACTAAAATCAGTCAGAAGAGATAAAGATGATCACTTCATTTTGATCAATGGACTAATCAACCAAGAAGACATTACAATCATAAACATATCTCCCAAACTCTGATGTATCCAGTTTCACAAAAAGAGTATGACTGTACTTCAAGACTCAGATTAATCTCAACTCAGTAATAGTAGGTGACTTCAGTACCCCACTTTCTCCAAGAGACTGATCATCTGGACAAAGAATAGAGAGACATCTGTATTAAATGATATTGTAAATCAAAGAGACCAATAGACATCTGCAGAATAGTCTTGTCTACTCAAACACCAAAGAACACACATTTTATTCAGCAGTCCATGGATGTTTCTCTAAAATTGCCCACATAATGGGGCACAAAACAAACCTCAACAAATACAAAAATTGAAATAATTTTATGTAGTCTCTTGGACCACAATGTAATAAAGCTTAAAATCAACAGCAGAAGAAGCCCCAATAACTACACAAATTCATGGAGATTAAACAACACACTCCTAAACAATGAATGGGACAAAGAAAGAAATAAAGTATTCCTGGAACTAAATGAAAATGATAATACAACACAACAAAGGCTGTAGTCCCAGCACTCGGGAGGCAGAGGCAGGCGGATCTCTGTGAGTTCAAGGCCAGCCTGGTCTACATAGTGAGTTCCAGGACAGCTGGGGCTACAGGGAGACCCTAAGAGCAGTAATAAATGACTTAGTAAAGACGCTAAAGAGATAGCTCAGAAGTTATATCGGCTGCTCTTGCAGAAGGACCTGGGTTCAAGTCCCAGCACCCATATAGCAGCTAAGAATCGCCAGTTCCAGGGGATCTGATGCCCTCTTCTGACCTCTGCAGGCATTGCATGATGCGGGTTTACTTACATATACACATGCAATACACTCCAACACATAAAATAAAAATAATAAATAAAATACTAAAAGATAAATGACAATAAAATGGTACAACTCAAGAATCTGGAGAAACAAGAACAAACTCATTCCAAAACTAAGAGATGAATAATAAAAATCAGAGCAGAAATCAATGAAATAGAAACAAAGAAAACAATACAAAGAATCAATGAATCTAAGAGCTGGTTCTTTGAAAAGATAGACAAAATAATTTAGTTAACCAAAAGAAAAAAAGAGCAAACCCAAATCATCAAAATCAGAGATGACAGGGGAAAAACATCGTAACAGACACAAAAGACACCCAGAACATTATAAGGGAATACTTTAAAAACTTATACTTTATTAAATTAGAAAATCTAAAAGAAATGGATGAATTTCTAAATTCAATGGAACCACCACAGTTAAATGAAGAAGAGATAACAACTTAAATAGACCAATAACAAGCCGGGTGTGGTGGCACACGCCTTTAATCCCAGCATTTAGGAGGGAGCTCAGCCTGGTCTACATAGCGAGTTCCAGGCCAGCTGGGACTACAGGGAGACTGTCTCAAAAATACCAAAACCAAACCAAACCAAAACCAAAACCAAAACAAAAATAGACCCATAGCAAATAAGAAAATCGAAACAGTAATACAAAGCCTCTCAACTAAAAACAGCCCAGATCCAGATGGATTCACAGCAGAATTCTACCAGATATTCAAAGAAGATCTATAACCAATACTACTTAAATTATTAGAAAAGTTAGAGGGAGAACTCCCAAACTCCTCTGTGAAGTCAGTATTGCTTTAGTATCAAAACCAGGCAAAGACAAACTATAGGCCTAATGAACATAGACACAAAAATTCTCAACAAAATACTTACAAATTAAGTACAGACATGCATCAAAAGGATCACCCACATGTCAAGTTCCCTTTATTCCAGAGATGCAGGGATGGCTCAAGATATATGTCAATAAATGTAATAAATCATGTAAACTGATTTAAGACAAAAATCATATGACCATCTCAATAGATGCAAAAAAGGCCTTTGACAAAATCTAACATGCATTCATGTTAGAGGTAATTGGACTGGAGGGAATATACCTCAGCATAATTAAGGCTATGTGCAACAAATCCACAGCCAACATCATTCTAAATGCATAAAAACTGGAAGCATTCCCATTAAAATCAGGAACCAGAAAAGGTTGTCCACTATCTCCACTCCTTTTCAATATAGTGCTTGAAACTCTAGCTAGAGCAATAAGACGAGAGAAGAAAATTAAAGGGGTGTTAATTAGAAAAGAAGAGGTCAAATTATCCTATTTGTAGATGATATGATATTATATATAAGAGATCCCCAAAATTCTACCAGAAAACTCCTAGAAATGATCAACAAAGTCGCAGGTTACAAGTTCAGTTTACAAAAGATGCTAGCCTTTTAAAAAATATTTCTTATTTCTTATTTTATGTGTATGAGTGTATTGCCTGAGTGTATGTATGCTCATCGGTGTTGTGCAATGCCTGCAGAAGTCAGAACAGGGTGTCAGATTCCCCTGGAACTGGAGTTACAGATGGTTGTTAGCTGCCATGTGGGTGCTAGGTCCTTTGCAAGAGCATCCAGTGCTCTAAACTGCTGAGCTATCTCGCCAGGCCCCATTTTTCTTTCTTATTGGCATTGAATTCTTGCTATTTTTTCTGGTACTGGGGCTCAAACCCAGGACCGTGCACATGCTAAGCAAGAGCTCTACCAGAGAACTCCATCCTCAGCC